>NC_055988.1:177356531-177672485 GCF_018446385.1 Zingiber officinale | reverse complement strand
TAACTTTATCTAAAGATATGTCTCTGTAGACATCAAAGGAGATAAATGAAATAAAGGCAGTTCTTTATGCTTCGGCTATCGGAAGCCTAATATATGCTATGCGAAAATCTGTTTGCCAAGGGCAAAGCGTTATCAAAGCCCGAAAAACCCAACAAAAGCATATATTGAAGTACCTTAGAGGCACTAGAGATTATATGCTAGCTTACAAGGCAGTTAATTTGGTCCTAGTGGCTTGCATGGATTTTGGCTTCCAATCGGATAGGGATAATAATAAGTCAACCTCGGGGTTTTGTGTTTACTTTAGGAGGTAAAGTCATAACTATGGAAGAGTGATAAGCATAGGTGTTTTTCTGAACTCCACCATAGAAGCTTAGTATATGGCAAGCCTCTGAGGTAGCCATAAAAGCTGAATGACTCAATAACCTCAAGATAGACTTAGATATGATTTCTGGTTTGTCCAAAAATTATTACAATTTATTGTAATAATGTTGGTGCAGTAGCAAACTCGAAGAAACCATAAGTCTATAAGGCAAGTAAACACAATAGAGCGCAAGTACCACCCAATACGAGGAATTGTATAAACGAGGAGAAGTTGTTGCCGCCTAGATTGCATCAGGTGATGACCTATAGATCCTTTCACTAAGGTCCTTAAGGCAATAGCTTTTGATGGGCATGTTGAAGGGATGGGAATCAGATGTATGGCAGCAGATATGGCAGCTTAGTCTTTTAGTATAAGTGGGAGATTGTTAGAGTGTATACTAAAAGCCTAGCTTTTGGTATAAACATTTATCTAGAAATAAGAATCACATTGGTCAAATGTCTACATTTATGATAAATGTAGTTGCTCAATTAATTTATATTGTAGATAACATGGTGTGTGGTGTCACATACAGAAGATCATGTTATCGGTTCCTTATAAATTATAAACAGTAGCTCACGACCAAGATGGAAAGGAACAAACCATTGGAAGGTCGTAGTGTAATTAAGTATTAGTTTATCTTAACTATATAATTATACTAGTACACTTAGAGTGTATTGAGTAGGACCATTTGAGGTCGTTCCTTTTATACTGACTTTATAAAGGAACAAAGACCTCAGTTATTATGGAAGTGTGTGCTCTTAATCCTAATATAATAACAATCACATATATTTGATATTTATTTCTTTAATTTATCAATGGGTGAGATTTAGTTCGATGAATCAATAAGCCCGATAAGTTGGGAAATGATATCACTTATAGTGTGTATTGTTGATTATAGAAGGAAACTGTGTCCTAGTAATCTAGGTTGAGAATGTCCTCAAGAGGAGCTCATAAGGATTGTCATGTTAAACCCTGCAGGTGGACTTAGTCCGACATGACGATAAGGTTGAGTGGTACTACTCTTGGACTAAGATATTAATTAAATGAGTTGTCAGTAACTCGCTTAATTAATGGACATTTAACATCTTAAACACAGGGAGACTAACACACTCATAATAAGAAGGAGCCCAAAATGTAATTTGGGATTGGTGCGGTAGTTCAATAATAGTTCTTTAGTGGAATGAATTATTATTGATGGAATTAAGTTGTGTGTTCGGGGCGAACACGGGAAGCTTAATTTCATCGGGAGACCAAAACCAATTCCTCCTCTCGGTCCCTATCGTAGCCTCTTGTATATAGAGATTTATACCCACCTTCTTACCCAACCAATAGGGGCCGGCCAAGCTAAGTTTGAAGCTCAAGCTTAGGGCCGGCCAAGCCTAAAGGTGGCCGGCCAATAGCTTGGAGCCCAAGCTTAGGTGGCCGACCACATCATATTAAAAAGGATTTTTTATTAAAATTATTTCTTATGTGGATATCATAGTTTTAAAAGAGAGTTTAAAAATTAAATATTTCCTTTTAAAGCTTTCTACAAAAGATTAAGAAAAGATTTGAAATCTTTCCTTATTTGTAGATTGAAAGGAGATTTTATTTTTAAGAAAAACTTTCCTTTTTGACCATGATAATAATTTAAAAGAGAAGTTTAAAAATTAAATATTCTCTTTTATTAGTTTCTACAAAAGATTAAGAAAAGATTTGATATCTTTCCTTATTTGTAGATTGAAAAGAGATTTTAATTTTTAGAGATAACTTTCCTTTTGAAAATTATCCACATGTTTAAAAGAAGAATTTTAATTTATAAAATTTTCCTTTTTATTAACCAATCATGAAGGGATAAAATTATTGGAGAAATTTTATAAATTTCTAGAAACAAATTAGGAAGTTTTAATTCTTGTGTGAATTAAATTTTTCCTTGTTTTGGGGAATTAGAAGTGGCCGGCCATTATTATTAAAAGAAATTGTTTTTAATTAAAATAATTTTTTTTATGAAAAAGAATTAAGGAATTTTTATTAAAATTTCCTTATTTGTCAAGACCAAGGATTATAAAAGAGGGGGTAGAGGTGCCTTCAGTGATCAAACTCTATTATTCTTCTCCTCTCTTTTCCTCCTTGGTGGCGGCCCTAGCTTCTTCCTCTTCTCTTCTTCTTATGGCGGCAACCTTTCTTGGAGCTCTTGATGGTGGCGGTTCTAGCTAGGAGAAGAAGGAGAGAAAGGTGGTTTTGTTTCTTGCATCCCTTGGAGCTTGGTGGTGGTGGCCGAACCTCTACTTCTCTTGGAGAATTGTGGTGGCCGAAACTTGCAAGGAAGAAGAAGGTGCTTGGTGGTTCTCATATCGGAAGATCGTTGCCCACACAACGTCCGAGGTTAGAAGAGGAATACGGTAGAAGATCAAGAGGTTTTTCTAAAAGGTATAACTAGTAATTTTTCTTTCCGCATCATACTAGTTATTTTTGGAAATAATACTAAATACAAGAGGCATACGATTCTAGAGTTTCGAATTTGTTTTCGATATAGTGTTCTTTTGTTTTTCTTTTCCTTGTGATTTGATTGTTCTTTTTGGTTAACCTAAAGTTATTTTAGGAAATTAAATATTATCTTTCCATAAAAGGTTTTGTCTAGTCGGTGGTGGTTGCTCCCATATCCAAGAAGGCCGTGTGCCTCGCCACGTCAGTACTGGGAACCAATTATGGAAATTAATATTTAATGGAATTAATAACTTAAGGTGATTTGGGTCGAACGTGTTAAGTTCCGCAGGAGACCCAAGTCAAAACCTAAAAGAACGAATAGATTAAGTTTTGGATCAAACGTGTTAAGTTCCGCAGGCGATCCAAAATTTAATTTAAAAGAACACATGGTAGCTAAGAAAAGGTTCAGACCTTTGTACAAAATTTTTGTACAGTGGAACCTCTAGGTTTTCTGAGTAGCAACCAACAATACCCACTTATACCCACCTTCTTACCCATCCCATAGGGGCCGGCCAAGCTAGCTTGGAGACCATGTTAGGGCCGGCCAAAGTTTGGTTCATGGGTGCTTCAAGGTGGCCGACCTATCTTGGGTTCAAGCTTGGTGTGGCCGGCCCAAATTAAAATAAAAGGATTTTTATTTTTTAAAATTTTCTTATGTGGATAACATGATTTAAAAGAGAGTTTAAAAATTTAAATCTTTCCTTTTATAAGATTCTACAAAAGATTAAGAGAAGAGCTAAATCTCTTTCCTTATTTGTAGATTAAAAGGTTGTTTTTAATTTTGGTAAAAACTTTCCTTTTAACCATGTTCATGATTTAAAAGAAAGTTTAAAAATTAATAATTATCTTTTATTAGTTTCTACAAAAGATTAAGAAAAGATTTGATATCTTTCCTTATTTGTAGATTGAAAGGAGATTTTAATTTTTAGAGATAACTTTTCAGAAATTATCCACATATTTAAAGAAAGATTTAATTTATAAAATTTCCTTTTAACCAATCATGAAGGGATAAAAATTATTGGAGAAATTTTTTATAAAATTTTCGGAAGCAAATAAGGAAGTTTTAATTTGTGTTTAAAATTTTTATTTGCTTGGAGATTTGGTGTGGCCGACCATTATAATAATGAGAAGAAAAATTATTTTTAATTAAATAAAATTTTCCTTTTCATGGCAAAAGAATTAAGGAAGTTTTTATTAAAATTTCCTTATTTGCCAAGACCAAGGTTATTTGCCAAGACCAAGGATTATAAAAGAGGAGGTAGAGGAGCCTTCATGGGTGAACAACCTCTATTCTTTTCCTCCCTCTCTTCCTTGGTTTTGGTGGCCGACCCTATTTCTCTCCTCTCCTCTTGTTGGCCGAAACCTATCTTCTTGGTGGAGCTTTTGTTTGTGGCCGGATCAAGGAAGGAGAAGAAGAAGAGAAAGCAAGCCTCGTCTCTAGCATCCCTTGGAGCATTGGTGGTGGCCGAAATTCTTCATCCTTGAAGAAATTTATTGTGGCCGAAATCTAGAAGAAAGAAGGAAGGTGGAAAGGTGGTTCTCATCTCGGAAGATCGTTGCCCACACAACGTCCGAGGTTAGAAGAGGAATACGGTAAAAGATCAAGAGGTCTTTCTAAAAGGTATAACTAGTATTTTTTCTTTCCGCATCATACTAGTTATTTTTGGAAATAATACCAAATACAAGAGGCATACGATTCTAGTATTTCGAATTTATTTTCGATGTTGTGTTCTTTTGTTTTTCTTTTTCCTTGTGATTTGATTGTTCTTTTCGGTTGACCTAAAGTTATTTAAGGAAATTAAATATTAGCTTTCCTTAAAAGGCTTTGTCTAGTCGGTGGTGGTTGCTCCCATATCCAAGAAGGCCATGTGCCTCGCCACGTCAGTACTGGAAGCCAATTTTAGAAATTAATATTTAATAGAATTAATAACCTAGGTGATTTGGATCGAAAGTGTTAAGTTCCGCAGGAGATCCAAGTCTAAACCTAAAAGAACAAATAAATTAAACTTTGGATCAAACGTGTTAAGTTCCGTAAGCGATCCAAGTTTAATTTAAAAGAACACATGGTAGCTAGGAAAAGGTTCAGACCTTTGTACAAAATTTTTGTACAGTGGAACCATTAGGTTTTCCGAATAGCAACCAACACAGGGGCTAAGAAATAGTAGATCTTTGACAAAGGGTGAAGTGGACCTACGAGTAGGCAATGGTACAAGAGTTGCTACTACAGCTGTAGGAACATATTCTTTATCTTTGCCCACTGGTCTTATTTTAGAACTAGAAGAATGCTGTTATGTGCCTGCTTTGACAAAGAATATTATCTCTGTTTCTTATTTGGACAAGAAAGGATTCTCATTTGTAATAAAGGACAAATCTTGTTCAATTTATTTCAATGAAATGTTTTATTGTAGTGCACATCTCATGAATTGACTCTATGTTCTAGACTTTGAAAACCCAATCTATAACATAAATATCAAACGGTTTAAGTCTAATGATTTGAACCAAACATATCTCTAGCATTGTCGCCTAGGACATATAATGAGAGTCACATATCCCAACTCCATAAGGATAGACTTCTAGACTCATTTGATTTTGAATCATATGAAGCATGCGAATCTTATCTTCAAGGCAAGATGACAAAGACTTCATTTAGTGGACATGGCGAAAGGGCTAATGATCTATTAGGACTCATACCTACAGATGTATGTGGGCCTTTCAGAATAGCTGCTAGAGGAGGCTATTATTACTTCATTACCTTCACTGATGATTTCAGTAGATACGACTATGTGTATCTGATGAGACACAAGTCAGAATCCTTTGAAAAGTTCAAAGAATTCAAGAATGAAGTACAAAACCAACTTGGTAAGAGTATTAAAATGCTTTGATCAGATCGAGGTGGAGAATACCTTAGCCAAGAGTTTCATGACCATCTCATTGAGTGTGAGATCATATCTCAGCTCACTCCACCTGGAACACCACAATGGAATGGTATATCAGAAAGGAGAAATCACACCTTATTAGATATGGTACAATCGATGATGAGTTATACAGATCTTCCTACTTCTTTCTGGGGGCATGCTCTAGAGACAGCCGCTTTCACACTTAACCGAGTTCCATCTAAGGTCGTCATAAAGACACCATATACAATATGGACTGGGAAGAGTCCCAAGATGTCTTTTATGAAGATTTGGGGTTGTGAGGCTTATGTTCGACGACAAGTCTCAGATAAACTTGGACCCAAATCAGACAAGTGCTATTTTATAGGATATCCCAAGGAAACAAAGGAATATTACTTCTATAATCCCACAGAAGGTAAAGTGTTCGTTGCTAGAACTGGTGTCTTTCTAGAAAGGGAATTTATTTCTAGAAAGACTAGTGGGAGTGAATTCGATCTTGAAGAAATTCAAGATACACAAACTAGCACTGATGCCTTGATGGAAATTGAACAGGCACCACAAGAAGTTGTGGAGCAACAACCTGTTCAAGTAGCACACGCTCTACGCAGATCTGATAGGACCCGTCATCAACTTGAGAGATATTCATTTCTCTTGTCTGACCACGGTGATGTAGAGCTTATTGGTCTTGATGAGCCTACATCTTATCAGGAAGCTCTATAGGGACCAGATTCTGAGAAATGGCTAGAGGCCATGAGATCCGAAATGGAATCCATATATACTAACCAAGTATGGACTTTGGTTGATCCACCTGAAGGGATCAAACCCATTAGGTGTAAGTCAGTCTTCAAAGTGAAGACTGACATGGATGGGCATAAGCATACCTATAAAGGTAGATTGGTAGCTAAAGGTTTCAAACAAAATCATGGTATAGACTATGATGAAACTTTTTCACCAGTTGCGATGCTTAAGTCCATTCGGATTTTACTTGCTATTGCATCTTACTATGATTATGAGATCTGGAAGATAGATGTCAAAACCACATTTCTTAACGGAAATCTACTCAAGGATGTGTATATGACACAACCTAAGGGTTTTGTAGATCTAAAGCATGCTGGAAAGTTTGTAAATTATGAAGATCCATTTATGGATTAAAGCAAGCTTCTAGAAGCTGGAATCTTCGATTCGATGATGCGATCAAAATGTTTAGTTTCATTAAAAATGAAGATGAACCTTGTGTCTATAAGAAGGTTAGTGGGAGCACAGTTATCTTTCTCATATTGTATGTAGATGACATACTACTCATTGGAAATGATATCCCTACTCTTCAGTCAGTGAAGACTTAGCTTGGGAATTATTTTTCAATGAAAAACTTAGGTGAAGCAGCCTATATTTTAGGCCTTAAGATTTATAGAGATAGATCTAAAAGATTGTTTGGCCTAAGTAAGAGTACGTACATTGATAAGGTGCTTAAACGTTTTGCCATGGAGAATTCCAAGAAGGGATTCTTGCCTATGTCACATGGTGTGAGTCTTTCGAAAACTCAATGTCCCTCTTCTAAGGTAGAAAGGGACCGCATGGATCAAATTCCTTATGCATCTGCTATAGGGTCTATCATGTACGTTATGCTTTGTACTCGCCCAGATGTCTCATATGCTTTAAGCATGACAAGAAGATACCAATCAGATACAGGTGAAGGTCACTGGACAACAGTCAAGAATATTCTTAAGTACTTGAGAAGGACTCAAGATTATTTCTTGATCTTTGGAGGTGATGAAGAGCTTGTTGTAAAGGGTTACACTGATGTTAGCTTCCAAATAGATAAGGATGATTATAGATCACAGTCAAGTATGTGTTTTGCTTAAATGGTGGTGTTGTGAGCTGGAAGAGTTCGAAGCATGACACAATCGCTGATTCTACAATAGAAGCCGAGTATATTACTGCTTCAGCTGCAGCAAAGGAGGTTGTTTGGATCAGAAAGTTCATTGCAGAGCTTGATGTTGTTCCTAGTATAGCGAGTCCAATAGACCTCTATTGTGATAACAATGGGGCTATTGCACATGTTAAGGAACCTCGTTCTCATCAGAGATCCAAACACATACTACGGCGATTCCATCTCATTCGAGAGATTGTCGATAGAGGAGATGTGAATATATGCAGAGTACCGACCGATGCTAACATTGCAGATCCTTTGACCAAGGCTTTGGCATAGAGAAAGCATGATGGTCACACTAGGTCCATGGGTATTCGATATCTTAGTGATTGGCCCTAGTGCTAGTGGGAGATTGTTAGTATTATCTCTAGTACCAATTATGAGATGATTATAAAGGGCACATTATTGTATCATATATCATTATTAATAAAAGGCAAAGTTGGTTATTATATTTATTTCAGTTCAGTGCCAATTGAATAAGTATAATAATGTCCTTGAGTAGTAGGTTTTTATTTACAATATATCAATTGGTTGAATTGATAGTGAGATATTATAGAGAACACTACTGTTAACTATTCCTAGTCAAGCATTAATATACAAAGGATAATATTAATGCGTTGAGACTAGTATGTAGGTCAACGGATGACTTGATCTCACAAGTCATGGATATGAGATATCAGGTTGACACATGGATATATATTAGAGAATATATACTGAATGATCCGTTATGAGAATGTTTCATGGATCATTATATGAGTGGCATAAACATTCTCATGTGATTATTGGTATGAATAGTCCTTTGACCTGAAGTCACTATGGTTCCCTACATAAAAAGTTGTGTACTTTGGTATCGGCAAACGCCACCTGTAACAATGTGGACAATAAAGTCGATCACTGAATATGCAATGAATTATGCGGAGGGATGTGAGTGATGTAGATGAGATCTATCCCTTCCATATGACGGAAGCGATATCTGTGGGCCCCTTGATTAGTAGGACACAAGAAAGCATGGCCATGCGCAAATGAGTCAATATGAGATATTGAGCTTATTTTATTGAGTGTGTATACTTAGAGATTAAGAAACACAAAAGTTGATAAGAGGATGACACAGTTTATGCCTCATTGATCAACCTAAATATCATGGATAGAGGGACCAAGTCATATAAGATAATAGCCACAGACAGGTTAGGTCGGATCTTGACCTTCTCGTCACTTGGGTAGCAATGATGTCTTGCTAGATGTCACTCATTGCTTATGTATCTAAATGGTTTTAGATACATTGTCAACGTTATGAGAGTCTATTAGGTCACATACAAAGAACACGTTGACTTGGAGATGAATTATGGGGTTAAGTTTAATCCGAATTATACACATTGAGTTAGACTCAAATGAATTTGGATTAGACTTATTGAGTAATGGGTTAGACTCATTGGTTTATTGGGTTAATGGCTTATTGGATTAATGGTTAATCCAATATTCTAAATCCAACCCATTAAGATTAATGAATATTAATAAAGATTAATATATCATTAATCAAAAGAAAAATCAAGAGACAAAAGTATTTCGTATTCATTAGATGAATACAAAAGCCATTTGTAAAAGTAACTTTTAGATGAAGTAACCTTTTTGGTAAAATAACCTTTTTGGTGAACTAACCTATTTGGTAAAGTAACCCTTTTGTGAAGTCACCTTATATAGATGAAGTGACCTTTTGAGTGAGTGTGCTCTTCTTGGTTTTGCTCTTCTTCCTTTTCTTCTTTTGGCCAAAAACAACCTTGTAGAGTTGCTAGCACAACGAAGGTTGTTTCTTCTCCAAGTTGTGAGTTTGTGAGACGGACGGTGAACGTGTTCGTGTGGATACCATAGAGGCGCGGACGTATTGATCGCGCTGAGATCCGCATTTAAAGAAATGTTGCTGTTGGGATTGCAAAGGGCACGTAACAAAGGTATAACTTTCTCATGTAGAAGAATTAGTACTTAGTATATGGTTTCCTTTCACATGGATCTTCTGGAAAGGAACTAAATGTTTTCCGCTGCGCTTTCGAGTGTTTAGCGCCCTAGTTCCTAACATATTTAGTGTACTACTTTCCATCGGGCCCGATTTACGGTTGTTGCTTGACCAAAAATTAAGGTTGTTGCTCGACCGTTGATGAAGACTATGGTTTAAAGTCGTCACTCGACCGTTGGTGAAGACTTGGGTTTAAGCTCACCGCTCGACCGTTGGTAAAGACATGGGTTTAAGGTTGTCGCTTGAGCATCAATGAAGACTTGGGTTTAAGGTCACCACTCGACCGTTAGTGAAGACATGGGTTTAAGGTCGTCGCTCGACCATTGGTGAAGACATGGGTTTAAGGTCGTCGCTTGACTGTCGGTGAAGACATGGGTTTAAGGTCGCCGCTCGACCGTCGGTGAAGACATGAGTTTAAGGTCGCCGCTCGACCGTTGGTTAGTGGAAAATTTTGATTTTATTCTTGTTTGTCTTGCATACAGAAGGCAAATACAAATGCATCTTCATTTGCTCAAGTACCTCTCATCCGAGCTTGTAAGATTGGAGGTATTCGCGCTCAACGGCCGCTCAAGCCATCTGTCATCTTTATCCTCCAAGTAGTAGACCCTTGAACGAAGTTTCTGTACAACCTTGTAAGTTCCTACCCACAGAGCTTCGAGTTTGGTGATGTCGCCGTTCGGCTTTTTATTCTTCCACACTAGATCACAGACCTGGAAGGACCTTGGGATCATCCTTCGGTTATAGTTTTGTTTCATCCACTGTCGGTACGCCGTAAGTCTAGCAGCAGCCTTGTCTCGTGCCTCGTCGACCAAGTCTAGCTCCATCAATCTTTGCTCGTCGTTCTCCTCATCATAGTACTGAACTCGGTCGGACTTCACTCCAACTTCCACCGGGACTAGTGCTTCACTACCGTACACCAAATGGAATGGCATCACTCCGGTCGCCTTCTTTGGAGTCGTGCACATGGCCCACAGGACGATTGGGAGTTCATAGACCCAACTTCCTCCTGCGTAGTCGAGTCGAGCTCTCAATCCTCTGAGTATCTTCCGATTGGCGACTTTCACTTGGTCATTGCTTTAGGGGTATACCACTGAGGTGAAGGTTTGTTGGATCCTGTAACCTTTGCATCATTCTTTGAGTTTCCAACCAACGAATTACCTCCCGTTATCTGAGACGAGCCGACGGGAGATACCGAATCGACACACGATGTTTTGCCAGATGAATTTGATAACCATTTGTTCACTTATCCTTGCTAGTGGCTTGGCCTCCACCCACTTTGAAAAGTAATCCACACCGATAAGTAGGAACCTCCGCTGATTGGTTGTCATGGGAAACGACCCTATGATGCCCATGCCCCATTGGTCAAACGGGCAAGACATCGTGGATGTCTTCATCTCCTCAACTGGTCGATGCAGGATGTTGTTGTTGGAACCCCAAGGTTGTTTTGGTGTGATCAACAAGTTAAGTTAGGTCCTGTGTTGTTATAACCTTGTGTCTAAGTGTGCAGGAGCTTAGGAGCACAGGTAGTTGAGTGGAAGATGTAGCTAGCGAGAAGGACGGCAGTCCAAGGGACGAAGTGCTGCGGAAGAGTACACCGGCGGACGGGAAGGAAGCATGCGGTGGTTCCGAGGGACGAAAGCTGGAGCGGAAGATTGCTCGGGGAGCAAGAGACGCAGCTAGCGAGAAGGACGGCACGCGGTGTGTCTGAGGGATGAAGACTGCGGATGAGTACGCCTACGGACGAGAAGGAAACACGTGGTGATTCCAAGGGACGAGAAGCCGGAGGGAAGCCCGCTCGAGAAGACCGGAAGTTGGGTTCGGGTGAGCCCTTTTCCGGATGGCAGAGATCACCAGAACGGATCCGGAGGAGAAGAACCAGACCGAGGTGGGACTGAACCAGAGAATAGGTCCTGGATGAAAAAGTCAACATCTGTTGACTTTGGGCTCCGGGGCGCCCGGAGCAGTCTGGGGCGCCCGGAACCTTTCCGGGCGCTCAGACCTTGATTTTGACCAGGATCACAATTTACGTGATCTGAACGTTGGGGGATAAAGTTTTATCCCCCTAGGGCACCTGGAACCCCTTCGGGGCACCCCGACCAAGGCTATAAATATAGCCTTGGTCCAGAAGCTTTTCATCAATTCAGAAGTCAAGCATTTCTTTCAAACACTTGTACGCTCTCTGTAGTTAGCTTCTGTTTCCTGAGTTTCAACGTTGTAAGAGGCTTCTCCGCCTGAAGGAGATTGATAGTGCGATCATCTTTCTTGGATTAACAACTACTCCGGTTGTAACTAAGTCAAATCCGGTGCCTCTTCCTTTTCTTGTTTTTTCTTGTTTAAATTAATTTTATGCAAGTGTTAGTTTAAGAGTCTGAGAAGGGTTGTTTTGTTTTTTATTTTACAGGGCTATTCAACCCCCCTTCTAGCCGGCCCAACGGTCCTACAAGTGGTATTAGAGCCGAGACGCTTCAGGAGGACTAACCGTCGAACGAAGCAACGAGATGGTCGGACCAAGCATCCACCCGCCGAAATACGAAGGGGACTTTGCTACCTGTAAAGAACTAATGCAGGTATTTTTTTTATAACAAATATTGAATTAATTTTAATAATGAAACTTGGCTTTGAAGCTCCAGAGGACAAGGAAATAAATCAATGGACAAAAGGGAGCAGGTCGACTTCGTGGTGAACGGTAAAGCAGAATACCATCTGCTGAGCGTTCTTCCGCCTCAAGAAGTCAACAGGATCGGTAAATATAACTCCACAAAGAAACTTTGGGAAAAGTTCCTCAAGCTGCATGAAGGTACGTCCGAAGCCAAGCTCGCTAGACGAGATCCGCTTCGCAATCAGCTCACCAGCCTGCGACTTGGGGAAGACGAGACAGTCGCACATCTGCACTCTAGAATAAAAGAAATCATCACCAGACTCACAAATCTCGGAGAAAAGGTAAGTAACTGAGATTTGCTCAGGTACGCATTAAATTCATTTCCGAGAAATTCAAAATGGGCATCACTAGTAGATGCTTTTTACATTTCGAAGGACTTAGAAAAAATTTCATTAGAAGAATTTTTTTCAACATTTGAAGTCCATGAGTCAAGATGTGCAGGAATGAAGGAGCCCAAGAACAACGTCGCCCTCAAAGCTTCGAGAGACGAACCTGAGTCGGAATCCTCTCTCAACGACGAGGAAATGGTAATGATGGTAAGAAGATTCAAGAAACTTTGTAAATCTAGATCTACTAACCATCCGCAGGGGAAGAAGAAAAGGACGATCCGCTGCTACCACTGTGACGAAGAAGGGCACGTTAAGGACAACTGCCCCAAGTTGAAGAACAAAGACAAGGAGAAGGGTAAGAAGCCTATCCAGAAATGAAAGGCCCTGAAGGCGACATGGGACGATACGTCGTCCGAATCGGAAGTCGAAGCATTCTCCGGACTCGCACTGATGGCGAGTCATCAAGACGACGACTGCGATTCAAGCTCTTCCGAAATGAGCATCGAGAGTATCGATGAAGGGGGAGACACGTCGGAAGAAAGCAGCAGCTCAGGGGGAGAAACGGACAATGAGATCGACAAGGTAAGTCAGGTACGATCTCTTCCTCCTGATAAAATGTTTAAGTTCGTTAAACTTTTAACAAAAGACTGCTGCAAATTAGAAAGTGAAAATAAAAATTTAAAAGTAATTCTAGCTAAGTCTTGTCCCTTAGAAGAATTAGATAAATTAAAACTAGCAAATGAAAATTTGAAACTTGAAAATGATGATTTGAAAATTCAAGTAGATAACTTGAAAAACTATGCATGTTCATCTAAAACCAATTTTAGAAGATCTAATAATTTAAATTGGTACTTTAAATATCACCCGGGACAAATTAAGAACATTTCAAGAAAATATGTCCCTAAAATTTTTTTGGTTAATCTAGTAGGCTGGAACCTATATTGGGTTCCGAAGTCATGCTTAAATTAATTTTTAAATTAAAATTAGTGCTTTAAGTGAGAAAATTAAACAAAGAATTTCTTTATGAGGCTTTGTCTAAGGAAGTGGTTGTTGCTTCAATAACCAAGAAAGCCTAGTGCCTCGCCACGACCTGAAAGCTAAAATATTGAAAAAAATGTTTGATTAACTTACTAATGAAGCATTAATACAAGAATTAATTAGTGCTTGAAAAAGGTTATTCAAAACATTTTATTTCAAATCAGAAATTTACTTACTTAGAAATCTTGTTTGCCTAAGTCATTTTTTTAAAAAAAAAATACTTAAAAATGTAAATTAGGATTTTTTAATTTCAAATTTTTTTTACTTAGGATTTTTTTACATAGAAATATTCTCAAAAATCATTTTTTCCTAAGTTAAGAACTTTTTCTTGAAACTAAAAATATCAGCTTAAATTACTTAGAAAAATTTTCTAAAAACTTAGAATTTTTTTTAGAAATACTTTTTCTAAGTCTTTAACCCTTAGATTGTTTTTCTTGGAACCCCATTTTTTTTGTGATCAAAGGGGGAGAAGGGAAAGTATAAGTCTAGGGGGAGGTAGATAAATTTTATCTTTTCTGTCTTTTTGCGCTTAAATTGTAAAATAAGTAATTTACTTAATTTTATTTAATGTCTATTTTAACCCTAACTTAACTTGGGTTGATCACACCAAAAAGGGAGAGATTGTTGGAATCCCAAGGTTGTTTTGGTGTGATCAACAAGTTAAGTTAGGTCCTGTGTTGTTCTAACCTTGTGTCTAAGTGTGCAGGAGCTTAGGAGCACAGGTACTTGAGCGGAAGACGCAACTAGCGAGAAGGATGGCAGTCCGAGGGATGAAGTGCTGCGGAAGAGTACACCAGCGGACGAGAAGGAAGCGTGCGGTGGTTCCGAGGGACGAAAGTTGGAGCGGAAGATTGCTTGGGGAGCAAGAGGCGCAGCTAGCAAGAATGACGGCACGCGGTGCGTCTGAGGGACAAAGACTACGGATGAGTACGCCAGCAGACGAGAAGGAAACACGCGGCGATTTCGAGGGACGAGAAGCCGAAGGGAAGCCCGCTCGAGAAGATCGGAAGTTGGGTTCGGGTGAGCCCTTTTCCGGATGGCAGATATCACCCAAGCGAACGGATCCGGAGGAGAAGAACCGAACCGAGGCGGGACTGAACCAGAGAATAGGTCCCGAATGAAAAAGTCGACATCTGTTGACTTTGGGCTCCGGGGCGCCTGGAGCCCTCCGAGGCGCCCGAAACCCTTCCGAGCGCCCGGACCTTGATTTTCACCAGGATCGCGATTTACGCGATCTGAACATTGGGGGATAAAGTTTTATCCCTCCAAGGCGCCCGGAACCCCTTCAAGGCGCCCCGACCAAGGCTATAAATATAGTCTTGGTCAAGAAGCTTTTCATCAATTCAAAACTCAAGCATTTCTTTCAAACACTTGTACGCTCTCTGTAGTTAGCTTCTGTTTCCTGAGCTTCAACGTTGTAAGAGGCTTCTCCGACTGAAGGAGATTGATAGTGCGATCATCTTTCTTGGATTAACAACCACCCCGGTTGTAACCAAGTCAAATCCGGTGCCTCTTCCTTTCTTGCTTTTTCTTGTTTAAGTTAATTTTATGCAAGTGTTAGTTTAAGAGTTCGAGAAAGGTTGTTTTGTTTTTTATTTTACAGGGCTATTCAACCCCCCCCTTCTAGCCGGCCCAACGGTCCTACAGTTGTGATACCTTTGGCAAGATAGGCAGTTGGAAACTGTTCGAGCGGCATCCTCTTGGAGAGTTGGCCAAAAATATTCCGCCAAGAGGATCTTTCGAGTCAGGGAATGGTCGCCCGAATGACTTCTATAGGAGCCTTGGTGTACTTCTTACAGGATGTACTATGCGTCCTCTGGTCCAAGACACTTGAGCAAGGATCTAAAGAAGGCTCTTTTGTATAGCTAGTCCCCAACTAAGGTGAACCGTCCAACCCTTTTCTTTAATAGTCCCGCTGCTTCTTAGTCGGCTGGCATGATACCCGCTCGGAGGAATTCGATCAGTGGCGATCTCCAGTCGCTTGAGTAAACTACTCCCTCCATCCAGTTGATGTGTGCCACCAGCAAAACCTGTTCGATCGGTTGGTTGATCATGACTGGTGATAGTGAACTGGCAAACTTAGCCATCTCATCTGCTACTTGATTGTCCGACCAGGGGATCTTTTGTATAATGACCTCCTAAAAAACTACTCCCTCCATCGCTTGAGTAAACTACTCCCTCCATCCAGTCGATGTGTGCCACCAACAAAACCTGTTCGATCGGTTGGTTGATCATGACTGGTGATAGTGAACTGGCAAACTTAGCCATCTCATCTGCTACTTGATTGTCCGACCAGGGGATCTTTTGTATAATAACCTCCTGAAAATTTATCTTTAGCTTCTCGAAGGCTTCTACATACAACCTGAGTTGGGAGCTGCTAATCTCAAACGTCCCTAATAAGTACTGGGCAGCTAACTAGGAATCTGAGTAAATGAGGACTTTTATGGCTTCGATATGTCGTACTACCTATAAGCCAGCTATCAAGGCTTAAAACTCAGCTTCGTTGTTGGAAGCCCGATAATCCAGCTGGACGAAGAGCTGAATTTGAACTTCCCTTGGTGAGAGCAATAGTATGTCGATCCCACCCACTTGACGAGTGGAAGAACCGTCCACATATATTCTCTAGGTTATTTTTGGTTCCATGTTCTGAACTTCTGTGATGAAATTAGCTAAGGCCTGTGCTTTGATCGTCGTTCGGGGTTGATATTGAATATCAAAATCGCTTAATTCAGTTGTGCATTTGACCAGCCGCTCAGATGTCTCTGTTGGAGTGTATACTGAAAGCCTAAGCTTTGTAAACATTCATTATGAATAAAGAATCACATTTGGTCAAATTGTCTACATTTAATTGTAGTTGTTCAATTAATTTATACTGTAGATAACATAGTATGTGGTGTCACATGCAGAAGATGATGTTATCAGTACCTTGTAAAATTATAAACAGTAGCTCACGACCAAAATGGAAAGGAACAAACCATTAGAAGGTCGTAGTGTAATTAGGTATCAGTTTATCTTGACTGTATAATTACACTAGTACACTTAGAGTGTATTGAGTAGGATCATTTGAGGACGTTTCTTTTATACTGACTTTATAAAGAAACAAAGACCTCGGTTATTATGGAAGTGTGTGCTCTTAATCCTAATATAATAACAAGCACATATATTTGATATTTATTTCTTTAATTTATCAGTGGGTGAGATTTAGTTCGATGAATCAATAAGCCCGATAAGTTGGGAAATGGTATCACTTATAGTGTGTGTTGTTGATTATAGAAGGAAACTGTGTCCTAGAGATACTAGGTTGATAATGTCCCCAAGAGGAGCTCATAAGGATTGTCATGTTAAATCCTGCAGGTGGACTTAGTCCGACATGATGATAAGGTTGAGTGGTACTACTCTTGGACTAAGATATTAATTAAATGAGTTGTCAGTAACTCACTTAATTAGTGGGCATTCGATATCTTAAACACAGGGAGACTAACACACTCATAATAAGAAGGAGCCCAAAAATGTAATTTGGGATTGGTGCGGTAGTTCAATAATAGTTCTCTAGTGGAATGAATTATTATTGATAAAATTGAGTTGTGTGTTCGGAGCGAACACGGGATGCTTAATTTTATCGGGAGACCAAAACCAATTCCTCCTCTCGGTCCCTATCGTAGCCTCTTATTTATAGAGTACCATATCCACCTATACCCACCTTCTATAACCACACAAAGGGGGTCGGCCAAGCTAGCTTGGGAACCAAGCTAGGGCCGGCCTAGGCATAGATTGGGGTGGCCGGCCCTAGCTTGAACCCAAGCTAGAGGGGCCGGCCAAATTAAATTAAAAAAGAATTTTAATTTTAATTTTTATTATGTGATAGATATAATTTATTAAAGAGAATTAAAATTAAAATATCTCTCTTGTAAAAGATCTACAAAAGATTAAAGAAAGAGATCAAATCTCTTTCCTTATTTGTAGATTGGAGAGATATTTTATTTTCTCTTTAAAAATTATTCACATGTTGTAAAATTAAAATTATGAAAATTTCTTTTTATCAACCATGAAGAGATTTTTGAAGAGAAATTTTAATTTTAAAATTTCCAGAAACAAATTAGGAAGTTTTAATTTGTTGATTAAAACTTGTCTAATTTATTTATTTTGATGTGGCCGGCCAATATAGATTAAATTGGGAAATTTTATTTTATTTTTCTCAATTAAATCATGTCAAGGAAATTAAGGAAATTTTATTGTAATTAAATTTCCTAATTTGCCTAGGCCAAGGAATATAAAAAAAGGGATGAGGGTGCCTTCATGAGAGACAACCTCTATTATTTCTCTCCCTCTTTTGTTCCTTGGTGTGGCCGGCCATCATCATCATCTCCCTCTCTTCTTCTTGTGGTGGCCGAACCTCTCTCTCCCTTGGAACTCTTGCGGTGGCCGGATACTACTTGGAGAAGAAGAAGAAGAAGGAGAGAAAGCTTGCATCTCTTGGAGCTTGGTTGGTGTTTTGTTCTTCATCCTTGGTAAAACTTCTTTGTGGCCGAACCTAGCTAGGAGGAGAAGAAGGTGGTTGGTGATTTCTCATCTCGGAAGATCGTTGCCCACACAACGTCCGAGGTTAGAAGAGGAATACGGTAGAAGATCAAGAGGTCTTTTTAGAAGGTATAACTAGTAATTTTTCTTTTCCGCATCATACTAGTTATTTATGGAAATAATACCAAATACAAGAGGCTTACGATTCTAGTATTTCGAATATGTTTTTCGATGTTGTGTTCTTTTGTTTTATTTTTCCTTGTGATTTGATTGTTCTTTTCGGTTAACCTAAAGTTATTTTAGGAAATTAAATATTAGCTTTCTATAAAAGGTTTTGTCTAGTCGGTGGTGGTTGCTCCCATATCCAAGAAGATCATGTGCCTCGCCACGTCAGTACTGGGAACCAATTATGGAAATTAATATTTAATGAAATTAATAACTTAAGGTGATTTAGGTCAAACGTATTAAGTTCCGCAGGAGACCCAAGTTAAAACCTAAAAGAACGAATAGATTAAGTTTTGGATCAAACGTGTTAAATTCCGCAGGAGATCCAAAATTTAATTTAAAAGAACACATGGTAGCTAGGAAAAGGTTCAGACTTTTGTACAAAATTTTTATACAGTGGAACCTCTAGGTTTTCCGAGTAGCAACCAATAGTCTCTGTGTTAAGAAGGACTTTTCCTAGGGTACTATTAGTCATGTCGATAATTGAGTGAACAAGAAAATAAGGTCAGAGTCTCCAAGCGGCAAGCACCAGAGCGTAAGCTAATTTTTCCAGACCAGTGTAGCGAGATTCAACATTTTTCAATATATGGCTTAGAAAATACACAAGTTGTTGGTCGTGGTCATTCTGCCTAACTAATGCCGAGCCGACTGCATGCTCGGTGGATGATAGATAGACCCAGAGAGGCTCTCCAACGATTGACTTAGCTAACATAGGTAAAGAGTTGAGATACTCTTTGAGCTCTTTTAAAGCTTGGTCGTAATCTGCGTCCCATTGGAACCTTGTAGCTTGGCGGAATAGTTTAAAGAATGACAGACTTCGATTGGACGTCTTAGAGATGAACCTTAAGAGTGTGGTGATCCGTCCAGTCAGTCATTGAACTTACTTCAAATTGTAAGGTGGAGGCGTGTCTTGCAGGTCCTTCACTTTACTTGGATTTACTTCGATCCTCTGCTCGGTCACGACATATCTGAGAAAACGACCGCTCCTCACGTCGAACAGGCATTTGCTGGGGTTCAGCTTCATTCCATAGGTTCTTACTGTTTGGCATGTTTCCTCAATGTCCATACAGAGGTCGACCGTTCTTAGGGATTTTATCAGTATGTCATCGACATAGACCTCCATGTTACGGTCGATTTGCTTACGGAACACTTTATTCATTAGCCTTTAATAGGCTGCTCCAACATTCTTTAGTCCGAACGGCATGACGTTGTAACAATAGGTTTCATCGTCTGTGATGAAAATAACCTTTTCCTGAACTTCTCAGGCGAGCGACACTTGATGGTAGCCCTAGTATGCATCTATCATGCATATTAATTCACAGTCAAATGTGGAATCCACCATTTGGTCTATCCGAGGCAGTGGATAGAAGTCTTTCGGGCATGCCTTATTTAATTCACGAAAGTCGATGCAGACCCGTCATTTATTGCTTGGCTTGGAGACTAATACCACGTTAGTGAGCCAACTTGGGAATTAGATTTCCCGTATATGGCCCGCCTTCAGTAATTTCTCTATCTCTGCTCGGATGATCAAATTATACTCAAGGATGAAGTCTCTCTTCTTCTGTTTAACTGGTCAAGAGTCCAGTCGAACATGTAGCAATGCTAAGCCACACATGGAGAAATGCAAGACAATTCATGTGTCGACCTAGCGAACACGTCATAGTTTCACCTAAGGCAGGCGACCAATTCTGTTTTCTTCTCACTGTCCAGATCAGTGATGATAAAGGTTGTCACCTCCGCTCGATTTGGATGTATCTGGATCTCCTCCTTTTCGCCGTAGACCAGAGCAAGAGGCTTCTCCGTGATGGCGCTCACCTCCAAGCGAGGTGTCTTCTGAGCGGTTCGTGCTTCCATTCTGACCATCTCGACGTAACAACGCCGAGCAGCCAACTGATTGCCTCTGACCTCGCCCACCTTGTCCCCCATCGAAAACTTAATTTTCTGGCATAAAGTAGATATTACTACTCGAAACTCATTCAGCGCGGTTGACCCAGAATGACGTTGTAGGCTGAAGGCGCATCTACCATGATGAAATTGGTTGTCCGTGTCCTCTTCAGCGGTTCTTCCCCGAGCGAGATGGCCAAGCGTAATTGGTCGATCGACAATACTTCGTTGTCGGTGAACCGTACAGTGGAGTCGTCATGGGCAGTAAGTCGCTCTAGTTGATTTGCAACTGATCAAATGCTTTCTTAAAGATGATGTTCATCGAGCTCCCTGTATTAACAAAAGTACGATGAATAACATAATTAGCTATTACCGTTCGAATAATCAGGGCGTCATCATGGGGGATATCTACCACCTCCAAATCCTTTGGACCGAAGCTGATCTTAGGTCCTCTGGCCATCTCCTTACTGTAGCCGACTGCGTGACTTTCAAGCCGCCGAGTGTGCAACCTTCTTGCTTGATTGGAATCACCGTCGGTCGTCCCCCCGACGATCATTGCTATCTCACCCTGAGCGGCGTTGCTCCTATTTTCTTCCTCACGAGCTGAGGGTCGTCTCATTTTGGCTTTCTCCCGAACAGGACTCGGATTGCTCTATCGTTGAGATTGGCGGTGTAGTTCGACTATTGTCCTTTCGCCTTCCTTTGCCCCTATGATCGGCGTCTGTGTCTCCGATCGAGCGACAGTGATTGATGATACTACCTTCTTGGGGTCAGTCTACTAGCCAAGTAGCAATCCCGTGTATTATGAGTCACCAACTGATGGAAGGAGCAAAATATCGGCATCCATATTTTGTCCTTGGCGGTTTTTAGGCGTCTAGACCCAACATGTTGTACAATATATGCCCAAGGCTCATGTTGTGATTGAGTTCCTCCCTATCGGGGACCTTTAGGAGGTTGATGGTTGCTTGGTTGACGCTGCTCGGATGCTACCACTGGTTGAGCGTGTACCTCTTTTTTCCTGGCCGCCTGAGCTTCTTCTACATTAATGTATTCATTAGTCTTTTATGTAGATGGCCAAAGTCCTTTGGTGACTTCCGGATGAGTGACCGGAAGAATTCTCTTTCAGCAAGCCCCTGAGTGAAAGCATTCACCAATACGTCCAAGGAGACTGTTGGGATGTCCATCGTCACCTGATTGAAGCATTGGATATATGCCCTTAAGGCCTCTCGTGATCCTTGCTTCAGTGAGAACATATTCACACTAGTCTTCTGATGGCAGTGACTACTAGTAAAATGATGTAGGAAAGCCGCTCAGAAGTCTTTGAAGGTATGTATTGAGCCGCTCGGCAAACGGTTGAATCAGCGTTGCGCTGATCCAGACAATGTGATAAGGAAAACTTGGCATTTTACCTCATCCGTTTATTGGTGCAACGTGGTCGCGTTGTCAAACTTGGCCAAGTGGTCATCGGGGTCGAATGTCCCATTATATTCCCTAATCATCAATGGAGTGTAGTGCTTCGGTAGAGGGTCATTTAGAATCCCCTTTGAAAATTATTGATTGACTTGTTCGGGCGAGTCGTCCTCCCTGAGTTTCCTTTTTCTTGTGTTTTGAACGGGTGCCTCATTAGAGGATGATCCCCGATCTCTGTCAGTATGGCCCCTCTCTTCTGCCAGGGTCTAAAACGGCGCTCACCGTAGGAGGGCTGGTGCGTGAGGTTCTCCCCCATAGGTGTCGATCGATCTCTTTCCATTCGGGTCCTAATTGGAAAGATGTTCCGTTCGATCTTCTCGCTCGGCCCGATGACCTTCCGCGGAGGCTGCAGGCTCCTGTATTCTCCGTTCGGCCGGCGCCTATTGTTGTCGTTGCTCCAATATCTTCGCCACTTGAGCATGTATTAATGCGTCGAGGTCCTCTCATGTCAGCATCACTATGGTGAGTCGTCCGGCGTCTTCCATCTTGCTCGGATGCAAGCTACGTTCCCACAGACGGCGCCAAAATGATCCTGTCTGAAGGCACGAAGTTGAATAGCCGGGGAGGTGGCAGTTTCGTTGACTGGATGAAGACCTTGTTCTTTGGATGAAGACCTCGTTCTCTGCAAAACAATACCAAAACCAGGGAAGGAGTCCCTGGCGTTCATCCTCCGACGCTCAAGTCAGAAATAGAGGAGGAAAATAGTAAGTACTCAGGATAAAGATTTGCTTGCCTTCTTCATACCTGACGTGCCATTTTTATATCTTTTCTGGTGACTCTCCATCTTTTCCTATTTAATGATATTGATATTTTTGTCTTGACTTCTTCTCATTTAATGATACATGGAGCGTTATATTTGTTTTTCTCTTTTCTTTAATTATCCATTTTATTACTTCATTAAATGTATATGCCAACGTCATTCTTCGAGCCCGATGAGTGGTTTGTTCGGCTTGGGCTCTCGGCCCGTGTAGCTTATTCTCGAGTCGACCCGAGTAATTATACTGTATACCCAAATGACCGATCAGACAAGAGTCTCTCCCATCGATCGATGAATCTTAACTTTAACCTACACCATGACAATAGACTCGTGCCAATAGATTCTTTCTTACCGCCGCATTAATAATAAATTTGGCTAGTCCGTACTATATGGCAAAAGGCGATTCGCACACCCCCAACACTCCCGCCAACCCGTCCCTAGGCCAACACGGAGGAGGTAAATCATGGGTGACTACTACCCATTAGTGCAAATGGCCAAGACATGGGAGAAGTTATGCTCGATCACACCGAGTTTCGACCCCAAAACCTCATATAACAATACCCTATATTTTAATCATCGTATCACCCCGAAGGGACTGGCTAGTCTGTACTATGATGTTCGATTGATTAGAAAATTATAAATATATTATAATAGAGTAATGATTAAATTTTCATGGTATGCCAGTTAATTAAAGAATGATCGATTTTTCTATATATTTTCAGAGAATTTTTTTTTGCGCCCTAAATTATTTGATAAATTGATCGAATAATTTACGTCTTTATATAATTTAAAGACCGAGACACTTAGAATTAAAATAATCAATCTTTTATTATAATAATAAATTTCACTCAATAAATATTGCATCCACTTGTTTGACAATATGCTATGAGCTATATCAACAATCTAGCCTACCGACCTTCATTCACGTTATGAATAGTTAATATTTATTATTTTTTTTTCTAAGGATAACTTTTTTTATCAAGTAGTTATTGGTACAATCTGATCTAGTTGACTAAGGATAATTTTTTTTATCAAGTAGCTATTGGTAATATAGTTGACTAATCGTAAATTGATTTGAATTGACTTTTTGATATTCAATTAATATATTAGCTGGTCGAGTAAAACTTCAAATAAGTTAAAGTTGATAGAATACTTGACAATTGATCAATATATTAGTTAGTTAAGAAAGAATTAAGTATGTCAAGATTAGACAGATATTTAATAGTGGAAAATTCTAAGTGGATCATTGTTGACTTGCAGTTGGAAGTCTAATATGGAGTTAGCATAAGACGGAAAGTCCAAGTAGGTCACGGTTGACCGAACACTTGGTTGTCAAAAGTCCAATAATGAGTTGACATGAGACGTGAAGTCTCAATAGGTCAAACTTGACTAGATGCTAAATAATGAGAAGTCCCGGCATGTCAAGATTGATCAGATATTAGACAACGAATAAGTCTTGGTGGATCAATGTTGATTGGAGTCGGGCAAAAGAAGTCCTTACAAGTTGAGGTCAAATGGATATTGGACATAATGAGAATTCGACTTTGGTAAGACTTGTTAATATTGAAGGGCTCAAGATTTCAATTTCTTCTTCTTTCTTCGATGGTTGTTCATTTACATTTTCAAGGTGAGCTTTTCTTGCTTATCTCATTGAGCATCTTCGACATTTATATACTTTTCTACTTGTACTAGGAGTGCATCATAATCTGCTAAAGGTTTTTTCAAGAGAGAATGAAAAAAGTCTCCCTCTCTAAACCCTTTGCAAAAGCTCCCATTAATATTTCAGGAACCATTGAAAGGAATCTCCCAGGTCATATAAGTGTATCATTGAACATATTTTCTCAAAGTCTCTTGAGGTCTTTGTTTGAGATTAAATAAACTGTGTGGAGTTGGAGCATATCTGAACTGGCAAAATGCCTTACGAACAAAGTAGTAAACTCATAGTGCTTCTCTTCCTTCAAATGGGCAGAGATCCTTCTCTGGTCGTTGAACCTCTTCTAAAATTGTTGCCACCAATTAAGAGATCTTCTTACTGTTGGTGCAACATCCCTTAGGTCAAGGTTGACCTGGGTGACCAAGCTGAGTCTTGGTTTGAATTTAGATGTTTGACAATAAGAAATTGATTGAAGAAGAGTCAAGTAGGTCAAGGCTGACCGGATACTTGACAGGGAAGTCCTAGTGAGTGAAGCTAGGTGAAAGTCCTGGTGAGTGAAGCCAGGCAGAAGGAAAACCCTAGTGAGTGAAGCTAGGTGAAAGTCCTGGTGAGTGAAGCCAGGCAGAAGGAAAACCCTAGTGAGTGAAGCTAGGTGAAAGTCCTGGTGAGTGAAGCCAGGTGAAAGCCCTAGTGAGTGAAGCTAGGCAGATGGAAAACCCTAGTGAGTGAAGCTAGGTGAAAGTCCTGGTGAGTGAAGCCAAGCAAGGGAAAATCCAGATGGATCAAGGATGATCGGACATCTGGTGTTGGGAAGTCCAAGTAGGTCAAAGGATTGACTGGATACTTGGCACGAGGAAATCTGATGGAAGTCCAAGTAGGTCAAGGGAGTGACCAGATACTTGGCATGAATAGAAAAGTCTAAGTGGGTCAAAGGGATTGACCAGACACTTGGTGGGAAGTCCTAGCAGGTCAAAGGAGTGACCAGATGCTAGGCATGATGTACCAACAGGTCAAGGTTGACCGGATGTTGGTTTGAGAGGCTTGGAACTTGGTTTGGGCAAAAACCAAGTGTTGGATCGATCCAGGAGCTGGATCGATCAGTGGATCGATCCAGGCTTCTCCTAAGCGAACAGAGAGCCTCTGGATCGATCCAGATGTTCCAATCGATCAGTGGATCGATTGGGACGCGGCTGCTTCGCGCGATAAGCGCTGGATCGATCCGTGGATCGATCCAGGCGCTTTTCCAGAGCACAGAGGCGCTCTGGATCGATCCGTGGATCGATCCAAAGCCTCCCCGATCGATTGGGAACATTCGAATCGATCGGGATCCGACCGTTGGCGTCGATAAAGGCCGCAGGCGTTCATTTCCTTCGGCATCTCTTCTCCGATTCACTCCAGATTTCTCGCCAGCTCCTCCACAGCACTCACAAAGCTCAGATCGCCAGTTCTTGAAGGATCTTGGAAGGTTTCCAAGTCAAGAGGCGGATCAAAGCCAAGAAGAGAAGCTAGGGTTAGGGTTTATACTCATTGTAAGCTTGTAAGCTTGTATTTCTTGTATCCTTTCCCTCTCTTCTTGTATTGAGTCTTGTAGGGCTTCTCCGCCCTTGGTAGTTACCATAAAGGAGAGTTTTATTTAGTGGAGGGTGTGTGTGTTGGTGTGGATCCTTGGATTAGTCACCTCTTGTGAGGTGGATACCAAGTAAACCAACCGTGTTAGCGTTGTGTGATTGTTTCTTTGTATTTCCGCTGCACATCTTTGAAGGAACAAGCAACGCCGAGCAACGAGCGAACGCGACGAGCTATTCACCCCCCCTCTAGCTACTTTTGGTCCTAACAAGTGGTATCAGAGCGAGGCCGCTCTTCACCGGAATCATCGCCGGAAGGGTCAAGCATAACAAGAAAAGCTAGAGGGTGAAGAAGTTGGAGCAAATTCTTCAAGTTCAAGATTTTATCAAGCTCAACTTCAAGATGAAATTCCAAGATGGACTTGGATTTGACACAAGGGTGGCTCCACCATATTCATCTACAAGCTTCGATTCTTGGAAATCAAGAATCGAAAATTTTCTTATGATGGAGATAGAGCAATGGTTTGCTCTCATGGAAGGTTTTGAAGCTCCCACTAATTCCAAGGGCAAAGTACTCAAAAGGACCAAGTGGAGCAAAGACCAAATCCAAAGATGTGAGGCCAATGACAAAGTGACCAAGCTTTTGGTCAATTTATTGCCAAGCAACATCTTGGAACAAATTGGAGAGTTTGAAGATGCCAAGGAGCTTTGGAGCAAATTGGCAAGAATTCATGAGATCCCCTCCACTGTACCAAATCAAGGAGAATCCAAAGAGGGCGACTCATTGGATCAAGACCAAGAGGAGGACTCCGAGGTTGAGAGATGCTCAACCTCCGAAGAAGAAGTTCAAGAAGAAGCTTCATCTTCAAGGGAATGCAACGAAGGGAACAAGGAGGGAGCATACTCCTTGTTTCATATTCAAGATGATGAAGCCTCCACCTCTAGGATTGAGGGGGAGCAATCCTTGGTGACACCGGATCAAGAAGAAGGAGAAGCTTCTACATCCGGGTCAAGAGATGAAGAGATTGAAGAAGCTTCTACCTCCACGAGTCAAGAAAAATCAAATGGAGGAGAATCAAGATCGGATCAAGAGGAAGCTTCTACCTCCGGATCCAAAGGGAAAGATGCCACCCCTACAAGCAAAGGTATAAATATTTCAATTAAAAATAAAAATCATATTATATGCTTTGAGTGTAGGGAACATGGGCACTACAAGAGCAAGTGCTCTAAATTGGCCAAGAAGAAGGGCCAAGTGGCACAAAAGGGCAAGGCGAAGCCCAAGGAGACCATCCCCGGAATAAAAAGGAGCAAGGAGCACATTGTGTGCTTTTCTTGCAACCAAAAGGGCATTACCAAGTCAATGCCCCAAGGGGAAGAAGATGGTCAAGGCTCAAGGAGGCATTCGTCAAGGGGGAGCCTCCAAGGTAAAGAAGAAGGTAACATTTATTGAGCCTACCCTTTACATTATGGTAAAAAGCATGATAGTTCTAACTTATATCATTTTAATGCTATTTACCATGAAAATAGAAAGCATGATAGCGTTAAAGAAAAACATATAGCTTTTCATGCTAAAACTACTACACCTAAGGCTAGGAATGTAAATAAAAGTCTAGGCAAGAACTCTAAGGATTGTATCTACAAGCCTAGGCACAAAAATGCTCATGAACTTAATGGAAAACCAAAAACTAAGGACTTAGTGATGGAAAATCAAGTCTTGAGGTCAAGACTTGATAAAATGGAAAAGACCCTAAAAAGGATGGAAAATATTCTATTAGGGCAAAATGAGCATAACCTAGGTTTAGGGGTACAAAAGCCATCCAATGGCCATAGAGGTTTGGGATACAAACCAAAGGCTAAGAAGGATGTGCCCTCTTACCATAGAGTTCCATATAGTTATGGAACAAACCCTAGGTCTAGTGGTCAAGCCAAAAATACTAGGGAAATCATCCCTAGAAGTATCTTTGCAATCAAAGTGACTAAGACTTCTAAGAAGTCTAAGAAAGTCACTAACAAGGTCACAAGGGAGGCTATCCCTAGAGTTGACCTAGAAAATGTGACCAAGGCTTCTAAGAAGCCCAACAAGGTCACTAGGAAGGTATCTAGGGAAGTTATCCCTAGTGAGTACCTAGAGCATCCAAGGAGCACCAATAGGTGTTGGGTTCCTAGGAGCATCTTCTCTACCCCATAGATGGGTTAGAGAGTGTCAACTCCGATTAGAAGAGTAGTTAACCCAACTTTGAGGAAATTGACACTCAAGGAGCATTTTCAAGGTTTTAGTTAACCTTTGAAAATGAAATGGACCTATTGATTACTTCTTGAAAGAGTAACATGTGTCTATTGGTGGAAAAATTGATTTTATCTTAAAAAGGCACAAATTAGAAAAATCATAAGAACTATCAAGTTGGGATTTTGGTATGTTCTTAGGCAATTTAAGGCAATCCAGGCCTTAATTTAAAAGTGCTACTCTTGTGGAAAAATGGAATATGCCAACATTTGAGGACATGTTTATTTTCAATTGGCATACATTAAATCAAGGAAATTAGAAATGCCAATTTAGGCTTTGGCATTCTCTTGAAGCACTTTAGGGCAATCTAGGTTTAAGTTGTAAGTTTAGCTAAGACTTTAAGGATACTTAGATAGTTAATCTAAGTATATTTTATTTATGCTAAATCTTGCCATGATTGTTTGCCCATCATATGCCATGACATCATGTCTATTTTTGAATTCATTGTTTTAGTATGAAAACTCCAAAAATACCATGTCATGACATTCATACATCATGTAGTAATAGGATATTTTCTTTTAAAAATTATTTTCTCTTGATGTATGTCATAACATAATCATGCATTAAGTTTAATTCCTTGTAATTAAGGACGAATGACATTTAACAACAATTATTGACAAGTGACATCCTAGGTGGATGTCTAATATTTCTAAAATGCCTAGATAGATATGCATGATCCCTAGATTAGGGCAAAAACCAAAATCTACATCTCACAAAGACTATAAGGTGACTTGTATGTGATTAGTGCATATTAGATACAAGTGAGATGTTAGGATGATGAACAAAGCTCAAGATGTTGATTTAGTGCATTCTTTTGAGTTTTTAGGTTCATCAAAACACATAGTTATGTGTTTTCCCATCATTGGGAAAGCTAATGTACAAGTAATGTGCATTATGCCCAAGGAACATGATGGGATATTGGTTTTGAAAATGTTTTTAAAATGTTTTTGGAAAACCTTGATGAAGGCTATCTTTTGATAGTAATCACCATTGAATAGTTAGACACAAACTTGAAGAAAAACACTAAAGTTTTTGCAAGTTTTCAAGTTTGTGTCAATCTTTGAAAATATGATGTATTTTCATAGAAAGCTATTTTTCCATGATTAAGTATGCCCTAAATAATGTCTACACGAAATTTCATGATTTTTTGATTTTTGTAGAATTTTCTAGGGGTTTCTGAAGTTGACTGAAATGGAATTTCAGCAACTATCAGAGCTCCGATCGATCCATGGATCGATTGGAGTGCCCGAATCGATCCGTGGATCGATTCAGAAGGCAAGACTCCCGCGAGCAGAAGCTCGCTGGATCGATCAGCCGATCGATCCAGGTAGTTTGAATCGATCAATGGATCGATTCAGAAAGGTTCAATCGATTGGATCCCAACTCCAATCGATCCAAGTTGCTGATTTTGGCTGGGTAGGCTTGATTTCAGCATCTTTGAACCTCTTTGAGTCTAGGTAACCATTCCAAACCCCTAAAATACATTTGTATACATACAAAGGGTGTTTTCATGTTGAAAACAAGGATGGATTGGTTAACGAAGACTAAGTAGAAGTTTAGGTTGAGGTTGTTTCAAATTTTGAATATTTGAACCTCAAAACTTCTAAATTTGGGTTTCCTAAAGGTTTAGGAATTCCAAGTCATTGTTGGTGCAATGACAGAAGTTACCACCATGTCTTTAGGAGGAGGGACTCTTTAAAGACATGAAAAATTACTTTTCATGAACCTTGGAAGGTGGTTAACCTTCTTTAAAGAAAATGCTCATGTATGAGCTTTTGAACTTGAAATGGGGAGTGGATATCCTCATTATTTCAAGTGGGAACTCAAGTGGTTAGATAATGCTCAAGGTTGGGTATTTGTCTACATTGAGGGAGAAGTTAAGGATAAATGAAGGGTATGGGACCTTCATTATCGTGTTGATCACAACGAGTGATGTTGTGAACAATGATGAGTAACTCTTCAGGGGGAGAGTCGTCAACAAATGGATTTGTTGATGTGACCCAAAATTGGGGCATGGGTTGATGTGTACCCAAAGATGGGTTGATGTGTGCCAATAGGGGGAGAATGAAAGGACCTATGAATGGGTGTAAGTTAGGCTTTCATTACCTAGAGGGAGTGTGCCCTCGTAGGGGGAGAATGAAGAGCTTAATTTATATGTTCATTACCTAGTGGCATGAAGATTGAGGCTATAGGATTAGCCTAACTTACATGTGGTATTGTAAGTGTTATTGTGGTATTGTCAAACATCAAAAAGGGGGAGATTGTTGGTGCAACATCCCTCAGGTCAAGGTTGACCTGGGTGACCAAGCTGAGTCTTGGTTTGAATTTAGATGTTTGACAATAAGAAATTGATTGAAGAAGAGTCAAGTAGGTCAAGGCTGACCGGATACTTGACAGGGAAGTCCTAGTGAGTGAAGCTAGGTGAAAGTCCTGGTGAGTGAAGCCAGGCAGAAGGAAAACCCTAGTGAGTGAAGCTAGGTGAAAGTCCTGGTGAGTGAAGCCAGGCAGAAGGAAAACCCTAGTGAGTGAAGCTAGGTGAAAGTCCTGGTGAGTGAAGCCAGGTGAAAGCCCTAGTGAGTGAAGCTAGGCAGATGGAAAACCCTAGTGAGTGAAGCTAGGTGAAAGTCCTGGTGAGTGAAGCCAGGCAAGGGAAAATCCAGATGGATCAAGGATGATCGGACATCTGGTGTTGGGAAGTCCAAGTAGGTCAAAGGATTGACTGGATACTTGGCACGAGGAAATCTGATGGAAGTCCAAGTAGGTCAAGGGAGTGACCAGATACTTGGCATGAATAGAAAAGTCTAAGTGGGTCAAAGGGATTGACCAGACACTTGGTGGGAAGTCCTAGCAGGTCAAAGGAGTGACCAGATGCTAGGCATGATGTACCAACAGGTCAAGGTTGACCGGATGTTGGTTTGAGAGGCTTGGAACTTGGTTTTGGGCAAAAACCAAGTGTTGGGTCGATCAGTGGATCGATCCAAGAGCTGGATCGATCAGTGGATCGATCCAGGCTTCTCCTAAGCGAACAGAGAGCCTCTGGATCGATCCGTGGATCGATCCAGATGTTCCAATCGATCAGTGGATCGATTGGGACGCGGCTGCTTCGCGCAATAAGCGCTGGATCGATCCGTGGATCGATCCAGGCGCTTTTCCAGAGCACAGAGGCGCTCTGGATCGATCCGTGGATCGATCCAAAGCCTCCCCGATCGATTGGGAACATTCGAATCGATCGGGATCCGACCGTTGGCGTCGATAAAGGCCGCAGGCGTTCATTTCCTTCGGCATCTCTTCTCCGATTCACTCCAGATTTCTCGCCAGCTCCTCCACAGCACTCACAAAGCTCAGATCGCCAGTTCTTGAAGGATCTTGGAAGTTTTCCAAGTCAAGAGGCGGATCAAAGCCAAGAAGAGAAGCTAGGGTTAGGGTTTATACTCATTGTAAGCTTGTAAGCTTGTATTTCTTGTATCCTTTCCCTCTCTTCTTGTATTGAGTCTTGTAGGGCTTCTCCGCCCTTGGTAGTTACCATAAAGGAGAGTTTTATTTAGTGGAGGGTGTGTGTGTTGGTGTGGATCCTTGGATTAGTCACCTCTTGTGAGGTGGATACCAAGTAAACCAACCGTGTTAGCGTTGTGTGATTGTTTCTTTGTATTTCCGCTGCACATCTTTGAAGGAACAAGCAACGCCGAGCAACGAGCGAACGCGACGAGCTATTCCCCCCCCCCCCCCCCCTCTAGCTACTTTTGGTCCTAACACTTACGTAGTTTAGAATCCTAACTGTCTTCGTTGGGGTTAGGCAAGGAAGGTTGAGAAGACCCAACCGAGTATTTCAGCTGATCTCCCATTGTTGCTTAGCCGAATTGAGTCATAGTAGCTTTTTATTAGAATTTCCCACAGACGACACCAATTTGATGACTCCTTTTTCTTCTAGCTCAAACTCCTCCTTCTCCATAAGTCTTCCTCTTTCATGTGGATGAATGGATATGAGATGATAACATAGGTTAGAGTCAGGCCGGCTCCTCCGGTGCGGCCTCTCCGATGCTCAAGTCCGTAATCGATCAAAAAAGAGAACGAGAGAAAGCGGTAAAGGAGGAAGGATTCGAAGAAGAGAGAGTTGTCTCTACAAGTTAGAAGAAGAAGACTATCATACTTAGAAGTTACCATCCGATGTGTTTATATAGCTGTCAGAAAAGGAATCTCCACGTCACCTATCTTTGTGCATTTCCACTTATTCCCGCCTAAGTCAGTGAAGACGCAGTTGTGATGGTTTGTTATCATGCACCCAATCCATGACTGCCACATAAGATGAAGAGGGTTTCAAGGAGACAATCTCTGACAAATGTTCATCCACCATTCACAAATTACCACTATTCTGAAGAAGGAATCAAGGGAACCATCTCTAACATTCCTCCATTCAATTATCATCATGTATTGATAATTAAAAGTTTGATTATGAAGCACTTGTTTAGCCATATTGCTCTATGGAGCCCTATGTTATTGCCCTGTGCGTTCTTAGCCTGACCAACCTAATAATATTGATCGAAAATCCTTCATAAGATTGCTCTGTGAAACGCAAAGTTATTACTCGATGCATACCTTAAGGTCAATATGTGGAACTCTAAGTTATTGCTCAACAATCCTTCATAATATTGTTCTGCGGATTGCAAACTTATTGCGTGGCAGTCCTTTGTAAGATTATGGAATGCAGAGTTATTGTTGGGTGATCATTTGTAGGATTACTGTACGGAACGCAGAGTTATTGCTCGATGATTCTTTGTAAAATTTCTCTGTAGGTTTCGAGGATGTCGTCTATCGAACCTCATAAGATTGCTCTACTAACTCTAAGTAATATTGCCTTGCAAACTTCGAGGGTATTGCCCGGCTACATTCATCCTCCAAGAAGCAAATTCAACTATATTGCTCAGGAGAATCCAATACACCATTCAAGGTAAATTCGGTTACTATAAGATGTCCATCCTTTATGTTCGACTAAAGAGGAAAGTCGAATGAAGTCTGATTAAGTGTGTGAGAAAAGAAAAAAAACCCAACTACCATCAACTTTCATTATGCTATGTCATTTTATTGATTAAACAAGATCCATACTTACTATTGTATTTCCTAAGTTCTTATTCGGTTTCTAGAGATTATGCGGCTTAGATTTTACAAATCCTATCATTTTGAACTTGTTCCTCACTCCATTTGATCCTTCGAAGAAATTTTCCTTTTGTATTTCTTAGAGCTTCAAATCTTTCCATTAGAGTAAACAATTTCTTTATATCCATCATTAAAAAATTCTTCATTCTTGATTTCCAATACTTAAAGCTTCCCATCAAAAAATTCTCCATTCTTGGATCCGATCGTTTAAGCCTGCAGAACGGCTATTTTTTACCTTACCAATTAATTGATTCGAAAGTATTTTGTTCACTGAAAATAAGCTATCAATCGATTGGCATAGTCAGTTGACCAGGTAAAAATATAGATATCTGGACGAGCTCCATTTTGCACTAAAATCACCTTATTCTGATATCTGAGTTAAAAGTTATAGCTTTCGAAAGTTTACTTTATCAGAATTTTCTTGTTGTCTAGTATTTGATCAACCTTGATCTGTCGGGACTTTATGTCTATGTCAACTCTCTGTTGGACTTCCGATCACTAAGTGTCTAGTCAAACGTAATCCACTTGGACTTTTCTCTTGCTAATTATCTATTGGACTTCTTATCATCAAGTGTCTGATCAACAGTCACACACTTGGACTTTCTTCTTCTGATATCAAATCTCTGCTGAACCTTCAATTACCAAGTGTCTAGTTAACTATGATCCACTTAGACTTTTTGTATTTATGCCAACTTCCTGTTGGTCTTTTGATCATCAGATGTCCGGTCAACAATGATTCACCTAAACTTTTCTCACTTCATGCTAATGCCACGTTGGACTTACGACATCATCAAGTATCATGTCAATCTTCACCTACTTGACCTACTTGATTTCTTGTGTCAACTCACTGTTAAAATTCTGATATCATCAAATATCTAATCAACCTTGACCTAATTAACATCTTACTAACCAAATATCAAAATTGAAACTCGAGTCAATCGAGCTGGGTCAACCTTGACATGTTGCACCAATAGAAAAGTGCATTAATTAAGTCAAACAAATAAGTTTAAGATTTTAATTTAATTAATTTAATTTGGGTTTATTGGAAATCAGGGTCCAATGGGCCTTAGTTCAGTAGAATTAATGAATAACTAAAACTCGGCCCCTCTCCTTCAAAAATTTAATGAATAACTAAAACTCTAGAAATACAAAAAATTGAGATTTTTTTTTTAAAAAAATACTACTGAATGAAGTTTTTACTACATTTATTCAAATTTAATAGATGATTTCATTAATATTGAAGATTTAATTTATATTTTGCCATTTTGATGCTTGAATATTATTAAGATCCTGAGTTTTGAGTTTTGTTTCGAGATTATTATCATAAATTGTTCTCAAATTAAAAAAATATTCAATTATAGACATTGTTCAAAGGGGATCATCATCCTTGAAGGATCGTGTCAAGGACTAGAAAAGGACGATGTTAGTTGTCATGCGTCATGGATTATGCATGGTCAAAGCTTAAGAAAAAAGTATGGAAGAAGGATGTGTCATTCTTCTCAAGCTACATTAAGTGTTAATATATAGGGCAATAATGTCATTTTATAATTATAAATATTTTTTTATTCATCCTTGACCTATGCGGCATTATTCTATTAGACGAGATCGAGTTAATTGTTAGTTGTTAGGTGCGAAATGGTACAAGTTTTTTAAAAAAATGGAAAAGATATGTTAATTAATAATTCTCGTGGGCAACATTAAAAATCATGTAAACTCAAAGAGACAATTTGAAAATTTACCAAACTATTATACCATGATATCGTCCGGAAATTGAGTTCGTCGGTGTATTAGAAGTTGACGGAAAGTCGTCGAGGCGCCGGATCTACCTGGTACCCCTGGAAAGGTTTGCACAGGTGGCTGACGAAGGAAGATGATCAGGATGACGAACCTGCTGCTCTGCGCACACTCAGACGAGTCCACGAGTTGTTAGAGATCAGAAAACAAGGAAAAAGTCCCCAGGTCAAGTCCTCCGACGCTCAAGTCAGGTACTTTTTCTTCAGAAAACACAGAGAAAGGATGAAAAGTAAAGACTAGTAAGAAATGACGAGTGAGCGTACCTGCATAAGGGACAAAGCATCCTTTCTTTATACTGCAACGGATGTTTCAGGGACCTGGCGAGTGTCAGGGAATGTCGGCTGTCAGGCTTTGTCTAGCGGCGATCGACACGTGGCTCCTCCTAATAGGTTGGCAGCAGAATCAAAGGCGCATTGAGCCCCGATTATTAGCATATTCCCTGACACATTGATTATTCTCTGACCCTCTCTGACAAGCGGTTACGATTCCTTAGCCTTTTTGTCCGATAGTGCCTGGACTCTAGGTCTGCATCCTGACCTGCTTCTATCCACTGCTATCCATGGCTTGTACGTTCCGACCTGCCCGACTGGTTTGCTTCTCGACCTGCTTTCGTCTATTGTTATCCATGGTTTGCACGTTCCGACCTACCCGACCGATTTGTTTCCCGACCTGCTTTCATCTACTGTTATTCATGGTTTGCACGTTCCGACCTACCCGACCGATCCGTTTCCCGACCTGGTTTCGTCTACTGTTATCAATGGCTTGTCCATTCTGACCTGCCCGACTGATTCATTTCCCGACCTGGTTTCGTCTACTGTTATCCATGGCTTGTACATTCCTACCTGCCCGACCGGTCTATTTCCCGACCTGCTTTCGTCTACTATTATCCATGGCTTGTACGTCCCGACTTGTACGCCAGGTCTGTTTCCCGACCTGCTTCTGTTTACTATTATCCATGGCTTGTACATCCTGACCTATACGCCAGGTTTGTTTCCTGATCTGCTTCTGTTTACTGTTATCCATGGTTTGTACGTCCTGACCTGTACGCCAGGTCTGTTTCCTGACCTGCTTCTGTTTACTGTTATCCATGGCTTGTACGTCCCGACCTGTACGCAAGGTCTGTTTCCCAACCTGCTTCTGTTTACTGTTATCCATGGCTTATACGTCCCGACCTGTACGCCAGGTCTGTTTCCCGACCTGCTTCTGTTTACTGTTATCCATGGCTTGTACGTCCCGACCTGTACGCTAGGTCTGTTTCGTGCCAAGGGCCTTCTTTCCTTTACCTTTACTTGGCTTGTGGGCTTAGTCCTCAGCTGTACCGGGCCCGTGGGCCCTGTCCTTGACCGCTATCAGGGTTGGTCCTTGTCCGACTTATACTCTTATCTTTTGACCACCCCCTCAGCTGAGACTTGGACCCTGGGCATGTAAGCTTGACTCCTGACCAGCCACGGAAGCTGGACTTTTGACCTCCACGTAAGTCTGACTTCTGACCTCCATGTAAGCTTGACTTCTGACCTCCACGTAAGCTTGACTTCTGACCTCCACGTAAGCGTGACTTCTGACCTCCACGTAAGCTTGACTTCTGACCTCCACGTAAGCGTGACTTCTGACCTCCACGTAAGTTTGACTTCTGACCATCCTGTGGTCTCGACTTCTAACCACATCATCTTACTGACCCCACGAACATGCACCATATCACAAGCCTCCCCCTCAAGTCTAGTCGAAGGAGGCTCTAGTCCGACTGACTAGACCCATGTCCTTGAGTTACCTGACCTAACTCTTACGTTCTCCGCCGACCTGTCTTCCATCTGTATTCTACAAAGTTTCACTCCGTCCTGGGAGACGAACAAGCTCATTCTATGTGTATGCTGACTCCTCAACTTCCGAGCGTACTCCTTTTCCATGAATGTCGCACGGTTCTCCAAGCAACAACTCAAATTTCGAGGAAATCCCTTCACCTTCTCCTTCCTTATAAAAGGTCTGAGAATCTAATGCCTCAGGTTATCCTCTTGCTAATACAGTATCTTGTCTTCATGGAACCTACGACAGAACCTAGCGAACTTGCTTCTTTACTTCGGCAAACTTCCCATCTGCTGGAGTTATCGACTCAGAAAGAGGAGGCCTCGCTTCAGCAAATTGCTGCTCTGACGGAGTTACTGGCTCAAAAAGAAGAAATCTTTCTGGAGATGACTGCGAGCAGAGATCTTCAAGCGACCCTTACTCATGAAATGGAAAGCCTCTGGCTGGCCGCCAAATCCAGAACCCGAGCTGAAATCACCCTCAAGCTTAAAGCTCAATCGGACCTCCAGAGCCAGTTGCACTATATTATTTATCTGAAGATGAAGAATGAAGACGAGGTGGCCCTTCTGAAATAGGAAGGATGGATCAAAGATGAGACTATCGGGCAACTGAAGCGTGCCATCGATCTTATTAAAGAAGATCTAACTAAAGCCTAAGCTCATCTGGCTAGAAAGGATCAAGCCTTTGGTTCTGGTAGTCATGTAAACCCTTGAAAAATGTACCTTTGATTTAACGGAATAAAACTTGTTTTCTGCACTCCACTCATGGCTATTGCTCAAGTATCATCATGTTTTTATAGAACACCTGCGTTTGTCTAATATTTCTAGCAAAAATAGCAAAAATAATAAAGATAGCTTGCTTACCCCATCTTCCTTTTACCTCATAACGTATGAGCCTTTGGCCAAAGCAAATGAGACGCTTGAGGATGTGCCTGCAAGATTTCATATTTAGCAGAACCTTTGAAATACGGCTTACTGACTAGTCCGACACGATAACTTGGCTTGCTGCCTTTTGTGTCAACTAATATAAGGAGTACTGACCGAGAAAATCATTGCCCCGATCGAGAAGGTCGTTAGTCGTGAGAGCATGTTCACTTATAACTCGCACTGAGGCGAGAGTCTGGGATAGCCGACCGGGAAGGTCGTTGGGTGTGAGAGCCTTGGTCACTTATAACTCGCACTGGGGGGAGAGTCTGGGACAACCGACCGGGAAGGTCGTTGGGCGCGAGAGTCATGCTCACTTATAACTCGCACTGAGGTGAGAGTCTGGGATAACCGACTGGGAAGGTCGTTGGGAGTGAGAGTCGTGCTCACTTATAACTCGCACTGGGGCGAGAGTCAGGGACAACCAACCGGGAAGGTCGTTGGGCGTGAGAGCCGTGCTCACTTATAACTCGCACTGAGGCGAGAGTCTGGGACAGCCGACCGAGAAGGTCATTGGGCGTGAGAGTCTTGCTCACTTATAACTCGCACTGGGGCGAGAGTCTGGGACCCGACCTGAACGGTCGTTGGGCGTGAGAGCCTTGCTCACTTATAACTCACACTGGGGCGAGAGTCTGGGATAGCCGACCTGAACGGTCGTTGGGCGTGAGAGCCTTGCTCACTTATAACTCACACTAGGGCGAGAGTCTGGGATAGCCGACCTGAACGGTCGTTGGGCGTGAGAGCCTTGCTCACTTATAACTCGCACTGGGGCGAGAGTCTAGGACAGTCGACCGGGAAGGTCATTGGGCGTGAGAGCCTTGCTCACTTATAACTCGCACTAGGGCAAGAGTTTGGGACCCGACCTAGACGGTCGTTGGGCATGAGAGCTTTGCTCACTTATAACTCGCACTGGGGCGAGAGTTTGGCACAGCCGACCGAGAATTCTTATGAAAACCCGTTCGGAAATACATGTTGCCGACCTAGGAGTGATTTCTTGACCAGGATAGATGTTGCCGACTTGGGGGTGATTTCCCGACCAGGATAGATGTTACCGACCTGGGGGTAATTTCCCGACCAGGATTACTTGAAGAGATTACTTCGACTTCATCTTTTCTTGGTCCTCCATCGCTAGAGGTATTTGATGATACCCCTGGTATGCATCCAGCATGCAGATCCTCTCGCAGCCGGTCGTGGAATCCACCATCTGATCGATCCAGGGCAGAGGATAGCAGTCCTTGGGACTAGCTCGGTTGAGGTCTCTGAAGTCTATACACACCCTCCATTTATTGTTCGACTTCTTTACTAAAACCACATTAGAGAGCCAGGCTGGGAACTGCACCTCTTGAACGTGGCCTGCCTTTCTGAGCTGATCCACCTCATCTCTGATTATTTTATTTTGCTCGACGGAGAAATTCCTTTTCTTTTGCTTGACAGGTCGAGAGTCTGGTAGTAAATGTAACTTATGCTTGGCTACCTCCGACCTGACCCCAGGTAATTCCTCTATAGACCAGGCGAAGACGTCTCGGTTACAAATCAAGTATTGAACTAACTCTTCCTTGAGGGGAGAAGGAAGGTCGCTTGCCAGGTGAGTTAAACTCTTAGGACGTTCAGCGTATAGTTGTACCTCCTCCTAGGGGATGGGCTCTTCAGCCATAGGCGAAGGCTCTTCTTGAACAGCGTGGACTCCTCTATCTTGCATCTTTTGATTTTTCCGAGCCTCCACCCGGACCATATCAATATAGCATCGGCGAGAAACCCTCTGCTCTCCTTTAACTTCCCCGACCTGCTCGCCAACAGGAAATTTAATTTTCTGATGAAAGGTTGAAACAGTGGCTCTGAATTCATGTAGGGCGGGCCTTCCCAAAATGACATTATAAGAAGAAGAGGAGTCCACCACTATAAAAGTGCTCCTCCAATGGCTCAGTGCCCAGAGATATGGCCAGCTTAATCTGACCCATTGGCTTCACTTCATTGTCTGTAAATCCATATAGAGATGTGGTCACCGACTGGAGTTCAGTAGCCTCAATCTGCATCTCCTCGAATGCAGTCCTGAATAGAATATTGACCGAGCTCCCGGTGTCAACAAAAACCTGAGCCACTCGGCTATTGGCAATGATGGCTTTGATGATAAGAGTATCATCACGAGCAAGCTCTAGACCTTCCAAGTCTGCCGGCCCGAAGCTGATAACAGGGCCAGCAACCTGCTCTTGGCTACATCCAACAGTATGAACCTCCAAGCAGCGCACATGAGACTTGCGCGCTCTTCCCGAATCTCCATCAGTTGGCCCACCAGAGATCATGTCAATCTCTCTGCATTGCCTCTGTTACCGGCTTCCCGCGATCCTTCTGGCTCTTTCCCCCGACCGGGTTGATGAGTACTGGGTCCTGCTAGGTCGGGGCGGGAGTACCCGGCCTGTCCAGCCGCGGTTCAGTGCTCTTCCATCATCTTGAGCACTTGAGGGCTAGCTCGGGCGATGGTAAGCCTAACTCAGCAGTCCGCTTGGAATCTCGAGCAAACTGGAAACAGTGGTTAGTATCATAAGTGCGAGACCTATGGTAAGTGCAATACCGAGTGTTCCATGGTCCAGGTCGAGGAGCATGCACAGCTGCGACTCGGGGAGCGGGTCTGATTTCTGGCCCAGGATGGAAAGCAGGTCTAGCTTCCCGGGCACGTGGCAGAGGTTGAGAAGGTGGTTAAGGCACTCTTCTCTCTGGCTTGTTGGTAGAGGGAGGTGGTCTTTCGGCTTTCCTCCGAGCCGCTCGTGCTTCTTCTACTTATCCATGAGAGAAGACACTCATTAGAATCTCCAAAGTGGCGGTGGGGACATCTTGAGCCACTTGATTAAAGCGGTTGATATACCTTCTTAAGGGCTCGGTCGGCCCTTGCTTAAGAGCGAAAAGATAGTGATCCGTCTTTTGATGTTTTTTACTGCTGGCAAAACGGCGAAGGAAAGCCGTCTTGAAGTCCAAGAAACAGGTGATGGATCATTGAGGTAACCCATCAAACCACTTTAATGCAGAGCCAGCTAAAGTGTTCACGAAAACTTGACACTTGACAGCGTCACTGTATTGGTGCAGCAGGGCTGCATTTTTAAACTTGCGTAAATACTCTTCCGGGTCTTTGCTCCCGTCATACTCTCCGATCGACGTGACCCTATAGCCCTTGGGCAATCTTTCATTTAAAATCCTGGCCGAGAATGGTACTCTCTCATCCGGGTCTTCTGGGAACACCTCCGAGATGATGAGAACCTTCCCCTTCTTCGAATCTCTAGGCAAGGAACTTTCAGCCATGGAGACTTGCGGCTGTTCTTTCTTAAGGCTGTGGCCCTGGGGCTCTGGCTGATAGTACCCCACGCCGGGCTCACGATAAGGAACCTGAGGAAATACCTCAGGCTGTTTTCTCTTAGAGCCCCGATCCGAGACAGGGAGGGGCTCCTTAGAAGCTTCAGCAGGAGCTTGGCGTGGTCGAGAGACAGTCGCTTGCTTCTCGGAGGCTGCTCGCCTCTTGGCCTCCTTGAAGAGTTCGTATTCTCCAGCGGTCATAGTGACATTGATGCGGCCAGACTCCTCCATCTTCACGTTCTGGAACAGGTTGTTATGTTTCCACAGACGACGCCAAATTTGATCCCGTCCGGAAGCTAAGTCGGATGGAGACGGGCCTTGGTGTACTGGAAGTTGACGAAAAGTCGCCGAGGCGCCGGATCTACCTGGTACCCCTGGAAAGGTTTGCACGGGCGACTGACGAAGGAAGATGACCAGGACGACGACGCTGCTGCTCTGCGCAAACTCAGACGAGCCCACGAGTTGTTAGAGACCAGAAACAGGGAAAAAGTCCCCGGGTCAGACCCTCCGACGCTCAAGTCAGGTACTTTTTCTCCAAAAAACACAGAGAAAGGACGGAAAATAAAGACTAGTGAGAAATGATGAGTGAGCGTACCTGCATAAGGGACAAAGCATCCCTTTTTATACTGCAACGGATGTTTCAGGGACTTGGTGAGTGTCAGGCTTTGTTTGGCGGTAATTGACACGTGGCTCCTCCTAATAGGCTGGCGGCAGAACCAAAGGCGCATTGAGCCCCGATTGTTAGCATATTCCCTGACACATTGATTATTCTCTGACCCTCTCTGACAAGCGGTTACGATTCCTTGGCCTTTTTGTCCGATAGTGCCTGGACTCTAGGTCTGTATCCTGACCTGCTTCGATCCACTACTATCCATGGCTTATACGTTCCGACCTGCCCGACCGGTTTGTTTCTCGACCTGCTTTCTCCTATTGTTATCCATGGTTTGCACGTTCCAACCTACCCGACCGATCTGTTTCCCGACCTGCTTTCGTCTACTGTTATCCATGGTTTGCACATTCTGACCTACCCGACCGATCCGTTTCCCGACCTGGTTTCGTTTACTGTTATAGATGGCTTGTCCATTCTGACCTGCCCGACCGATCCGTTTCCCGGCCTGGTTTCGTCTAATGTTATCCATGGCTTGTACATTTCGACCTGCCCGACCGGTCTATTTCCCGACCTGCTTTCGTCTACTGTTATCCATGGCTTGTACGTCCCGACCTGTACGCCAAGTCTGTTTCCCGACCTGCTTCTGTTTACTGTTATCCATGCCTTATACGTCGCGACCTGTACGCCAGGTCTGTTTCCCGACCTGCTTCTGTTTACTGTTATCCATGGTTTGTACGTCCCGACCTGTACGCCAGGTCTGTTTCCTGACCTGCTTCTGTTTACTGTTATTGATGGCTTGTACGTCCCGACCTGTACGCAAGATCTGTTTCCCGACCTGCTTCTGTTTACTGTTATCCATGACTTGTACATCCTGACCTGTACGCCAGGTCTATTTCTCGATCTGTTTCTATTTACTGTTATCCATGGCTTGTACGTCCCGATCTGTACGCCAGGTCTGTTTCCCAACCTGCTTCTGTTTACTATTATCCATGGTTTGTACGTCCTGACCTGTACGCAAGGTCTGTTTCCCGACTTGCTTCTGTTCACTGTTATCCATGGCTTGTACGTCCCGACCTGTACGCCAGGTCTGTTTCCCGACCTACTTCTCTTTACTGTTATTCATGGCTTGTGCGTCCCGACCTGTACGTCAGGTTTATTTCCCGACCTGATTTTGTTGACTGTTATTCATGGCTTCTACGTCCCGACCTGTACGCCAGGTCTGTGTTGGTTGCTACTCGGAAAGCCTAGAGGTTCCACTGTACAAAAATTTTGTACAAAGGTCTGAACCTTTTCCTAGCTACCATGTGTTCTTTTAAATTAAATTTTGGATCGCCTGCGGAACTTTACACGTTTGATCCAAAACTTAATCTATTTGTTCTTTTAGGTTTTGACTTGGGTCTCCTGCGGAACTTAACACGTTCGACCCAAATCACCTTAAGTTATTAATTCCATTAAATATTAATTTCCATAATTGGTTCCCAGTACTGACGTGGCGAGGCACACGGCCTTCTTGGATATGGGAGCAACCACCACCGACTAGACAAAACCTTTTATGGAAAGATAATATTTAATTTCCTAAAATAACTTTAGGTTAACCGAAAAGAACAATCAAATCACAAGGAAAAGAAAAAACAAAAGAACACAACATCGAAAAACATATTCGAAATACTAGAATCGTAAGCCTCTTATATTTGGTATTATTTCCATAAATAACTAGTATGATGCGGAAAAGGAAAAACTACTAGTTATACCTTCTAAAAGGACCTCTTGATCTTCTACCGTATTCCTCTTCTAACCTCGGACGTTGTGTGGGCAACGATCTTCCGAGATGAGAACCACCAAGCACCTTCTTCTTCCTTACAAGTTTCGGCCATCAAAACTTCTCCTAGGATGAAGAGGTTCGGCCACCACCACCATGCTCCAAGGGATGCTAGAAAAGAGGCTTCTTTTCTCTCCTTTTTCTCCTTCTTAGATCCGGCCACCAAAGCTATCTCCACCATGAGAAGGTTTCGGCCACACAAAGGAGAGGAGAGGAAAGAAAGGGCCGGCCACACCCAAGGAGAAAAGAGGGGAAAAATAGAATAGAGTCGTTAGCCTTGAAGCCTCCTCTACCCCCTCTTTTATAATCCTTGGTCTTGGCAAATAAGGAAAATTTAATAAAAACTTTCATAATTCTTTTGCCATTGAAAAGGAAAATTTATTTAATTAAAATAATTTTCTCTTTTCAAATTATAATGGCCGGCCACTCTTCTCCCAAAAACAAGGAGAGTTTTAATTAAAACAAAAATTAAAACTTCCTAATTTGTTTCTAGAAATTTATAAAAATTTCTCCAATAATTTTAATCCCTTCATGATTGGTTAATAAAAAGAAATTTTATAAATTAAAATTTTTTTTTTAAACATGTGGATAATTTCCAAAAAGGAAAGTTATCTCTAAAAATTAAAATCTCCTTTCAATCTACAAATAAGGAAAGATATTAAATCTTTTCTTAATCTTTTGTAGAAACTAATAAAAGAGAATTTTTAATTTTTAAACTTTCTTTTAAATCATGAATATAATTAAAAGGAAAGTTTTTACCAAAATTAAAATCAACCTTTTAATCTACAAATAAGGAAAGAGATTTTAACTCTTCTCTTAATCTTTTGTAGAATCTTATAAAAGGAAGGATTTAAATTTTTAAACTATCTTTTAAATTATATTATCCACATAAGAAAAATTTTAAAATTAAAATTCCTTTTTATTTTAATAGGGCCGACCACATGAATTCACCCATGAACATACCCATGGCTGGCCCTAGCTTGGTCTCCAAGCTAGCTTGGCCGGCCCCTATAGGATGGGTAAGAAGGTGGGTATAGGTGGGTATAGTACTCTATAATTAAGAGGCTACGATAGGGACCGAGAGGAAGAATTGGTTTTGGTCTCCCGATAAAATTAAGCATCCCGTGCTCGCCCCGAACACACAACTTAATTTTATCAATAATAATTCATTCCACTAGAGAACTATTATTGAACTACCGCACCAATCCCAAATTACATTTTGGGCTCCTTCTTATTATGAGTGTGTTAGTCTCCCTGTGTTTAAGATATCGAATGTCCACTAATTAAGTGAGTTACTGACAACTCATTTAATTAATATCTTAGTCCAAGAGTAGTACCACTCAACCTTATTATCATGTCGGACTAAGTCCACCTGCAGGGTTTAACATGACAATCCTTGTGAGCTCCTCTTGAGGACATTATCAACCTAGTATCTCTAGGACACAGTTTCCTTTTATAATCAACAACACACACTATAAGTGATACCATTTCCCAACTTATCGGACTTATTGATTCATCGAACTAAATCTCACCCATTGATAAATTAAAGAAATAAATATCAAATATATATGCTTGTTATTATATCAGGATTAAGAGCACACACTTCCATAATAACCGAGGTCTTTGTTTCTTTATAAAGTCAGTATAAAAGAAACGACCTCAAATGGTCCTACTCAATACACTCTAAGTGTATTAGTGTAATTATATAGTTAAGATAAACTAATACCTAATTACACTACAACTTTCCAATGGTTTGTTCCTTTCCATCTTAGTCGTGAGCTACTATTTATAATTTATAAGGAAACCGATAACATAATCTTCTGTGTGTGACATCACACACCATGTTATCTACAATATAAATTAATTGAACAACTACATTTATCATAAATGTAGACATTTGACCAATGTGATTCTTATTTCTAGATAAATATTTATACCAAAAGCTAGGCTTTTAGTATACACTCTAACAGTCTGTTTCCTGACCTGCTTCTGTTTACTGTTATCCATGGCTTGTATGTCCCGACCTGTACGCCAGGTCTATTTTGTGCCAAGGGCCTTCTTTCCTTTACCTTTACTTGGCTTGTGGGCTCAGTCCTCAGCTGTACCGGGCCCGTGAGCCCTGTCCTTGACCGCTATCAGGGCTGACCCTTGTCCGACTTATACTCCTATCTTTTAACCACCCCCTCAGCTGAGACTTGGACCCTGGGCATGTAAGCTTGACTCCTGACCAGCCACGGAGGCTGGACTTTTGACCTCCACATAAGTCTGACTTCTGACCTTCACGTAAGCTTGACTTCTGACATCCACGTAAGCTTGACTTATGATCATCCTGTGATATCGACTTCTAACCATATCATCTTACTGACCCCACGAAGATATACAGTATCATACCATATATCAACTAATTAAGTGCATTAACTTATTAATCCATGGGCTAAATAATTCCTTTTTTCATCTAATTATCAATAGAATATAAATTTCTCTAATATAATTATTGTTACTTAGTGTTCATAATAAATTTATCTAAATAAATATTGCATCCACTTGCTAGGTACTATATGTTCTGAACTATGTTAACAGCTAGCCTAGCATACCAACCTCCATTGCCGTTAATTATCATAAAATTAATAGTTATTTATTTATTTTTATCTAAAGATAATTTTTGTTTTGATAGGAAAGATTAATCAAGTACTACTTCGACCGTCCAAAAAAAAGTCTCACCAACTTTAAATTTTTGTTATCTTCAACTTTAATTTTTGGATGCTATTTTATAAATACTAATTGATCAAGAGAGTGTTAAGCCCGTAAATAGTCAACGCGTGTACACATTCAAGAAATGATGATAATAAGTCTACGATCACATGTTGCAACTAAAATATCCAAAAAAAAGTCTCACCAACTTTAAAGCTAAGCAATTAATATTAATATTTATATTTTTATATATATATAGTACTCCCCTCCAACTACATAATTAAGCATACAAGTTGATTAGCATTATATTTCAAAAAATATAAAGTCCAAATATATATACAATAATATTTGATCTTGATAGGCATAATTGATGGTTGGCATGCCCTCTTAAGTTATCTATTTAATAACATAAAATAGAGAAAGATAAATATATTGCACATATATGTGTATATATATATACTTCAAAATCTCTCCTTTGAAAATATCAATCATCCTCTAATTCTCTAGTTCTCCATAGCTATGGCTTATTATTGTTCATTCAAGCCTTCTCTCCTCCTTCTCCTTTTCTTCATCGCAACCTCTCAGGCGAAAGACGACTCTATCACCCACCTCCATTTCTTCCTCCACGAGAACGATAACAGACCCAACGCCACCGCTATCACCGTCGTCAACTCCACCACCAGCGACCCCGGCGGCTTCGGCAGCATTGGGATCTTCGACGATGAAATACGAGAAGGCTCGAGCATTGACTCGAAGCTCATTGGACGGGCCCAAGGCATGGCTCCCGAGGTGTCGCTTAGCGAGATGGCTTGGCTCGTACTCATCGACTTCGTCTTCACGGACGGAGAGTATAACGGTAGCTCGCTCATGGTTGTGGGCCGGGCTACGATCGGGAGACCCGTCGAGCGCAGCATCATCGGCGGCACCGGAAAATTTCGAATGGCTAGGGGCTACACCATCAATACATTGCTAAGTAGTGCTCCGGCAGGACGCTTTATCGCTGAGTACGATGCTTATATCGTTCATTAATTATGTCTCTGTTTTTTTGTTTCCAATAAAGTGAAGTGTGCTGCTGTGTTTAATTTGTAATCTCAATTTCTCATGAGCATGTTTACTTTATGATCGAATTATTAATAATAAGATGGATTGATCGAGGTATATATATATATATATTATTTTTTCTCTTGCAATAATTTGTGAAATAAATCGATTATAAAAAACGCGTGGAGGTCAAAAAAAAATTAATTATTGTCTTATGAAGGAAAATAATAGCACATGGAGTAGTTCAACCACTTTGCGTCTAGCTATAAATAAAATCCACTCTTAAAGTCAGATTTGGATGGTAAAATATCATTTGTTTAATTGAAATTTGTTCATATATAATTTCTCTTGACCCCGGCCAAAAAAAACATGTTTATGTGAATATGTAAGCTTTTCTTTTTCTTTGCAATGATTGAATTTTTGCTATTTCCAAATGAAGTTAACAAAAAATTTCAAGTTAAATAAGTAAAACTAATTAGCAATTTCATCAAATCTTTGATTTGATCCATTTTAAATGTGAATTACAACTATATTTATTCAATTGATGTTTAAGTATTCTCATGTATTCGGTATTTAAGCCTAAAGTTATATAAGAAGGCATACCCTTATAATGCTATTTATTATTTTTTAATAAATAGAAAAATAAAGAGGAATATAATTAATCCACACTGAACGCTTCTTATCATGAATCCATTTTATTTAATAATTAGCAAAAAAAATGGTATTAACGGGAACCTTCCTTTAAAACACTGTGAAATTGTGGACTGCTCCCACGGGTTGGATCAGTTGGAAGAGTGTCTGACGCTTGCAATACGGTTCAGGGGTCGAGGGTCGCTAGTTGGACACGGACGTAAAATCTCGGTTTACTGCGCTTTAAATTCCACTCGATTCCCAGTCATCCCTCCTGCCCAGCTTAACCGTGATTTATCCCCTCTGAATATCTGTCGGGTCGGACTCAGGGGGCCGCTAAGATAATGATTCCACCTTTTGCAACTGTGAAATTGTGGACTGGTTGATGCGGGATAGAATAATGATTATCTTAATTGAGAATTGATAAGAAGAGATAATTAAGAAAAGGGTTAAAAGAGAATCTTCCGAAAATAAAAAGAAATATGTAGTTCTTTAGATTTTACTAAAAAGAAAATGATATATTGTTAAGAATAGAGGATTGCCCTTCAAATAACTAATTGTATATTTATATAAACTCCAAACTTTAATACTCAAATAAATAAAGAAATTCTAATATACTAACTTCAATTCTTATTTTGTAAAACAAAGGGAAAGAAATTCTAAAATAAAAGAAAAAATTATTAATAGAGTCGTAATATTAAAATCTTTAAACAAACTCAAAATATAAAAAATAAAAATGATCAAAATACTTAAAATATTCAAAACACCTTAATATTAAAAAATTAAACGTTACTGATAATAATAATCGACAGATCCTCCACTACCACTTGTCCAGTTACATCGTGCCTTGCTGGAATCGTGTAAGCCCAATGAGTCCAGCGGGCTGAGCACGGGCCGAAGTGGGCCCAAATGTTCAACTATGTCATCATGATTTATCACCATGGATCCTCTGGTCCGCAAATTACGGATCAGAGGATGATCCACTGATGAGAATCTTTAATTTGGATGGACTCAATCTTTTTCAAAGATGGGGTCCATCCAAATCAAAAGTCCTCATCAGTGAACCAGGGGAAAGATGAAGTTCATCCAAATCAAAGGTCCGATCATCTCATGGTCCGTAATTTACAGACTAAAGGATCTGTTCTCATTATTTATCGTCCTTTGGGATCAACCATTTTTATTTACAGAAGTGTTCTACTTTTCAATGATTACGCAACTCCAATTGTTCAAAATCTGCCGAAATAGATTGCCAATGGTTTGTTGGTTCAACGTCAAGAGTAGAATATCAATAGATATGATCTTGATTGGTTGATAGTGTGCTACACTGCTATTATTCTATTTGTATTGAACTACTGTTATGTCAATATTCACAGTATGACATGTAATATATATAATATTTGTAGTATTAATTATATTTTATTTTAAAATTTATTGATATTTTGACATTTGCCTGTGCTCACACTTTGTTTTTCTTCTTCAAAGTAAACACTACGCCTAATTTCAATGTGCACCTCACTGTTAATCTGTTAGGGGGAGATATTTTTAGATCTCTTAAACTAAGAATAATTCAAATCATACTTGCATATATGTTATTTCAAAATTAATATTATTATATTATGATTTCAAAATTGATATGTTTTCCTTATTTCATTCATTACACAATAGACTTAGCCAAGGTCCTACTATAAACTGTATATACTTATAGATCTAGGTAGCCGACATCTTATAAATACACTAAGGAATAATTTATTTGTATTTAAAAAAAAAGGAGTGAGATACTTAGGGTTATAAGATTTAAATTTCAAATGTTTATATCAATGCATATGCATAAATATGTTAACAAAAAATTTTCACATGTTAACAACTTTTTCATATTATTGAGCTAGAAACTCTTCTTAGCTTAATCAACAGATCGAAACTGTCACCCTTAAGTCTGAAATATAGTTAAACATTTCAAAAATAGTTTCAAATTTTTATTTTGATAAAACAACATAAGTATTACCATTACCTTTTTAATTGTGTGTTAACTTATTTTTACTTGACACAGAAATTATGGTAAGACAGAAAAACTTAGCTAGAAAGGAAAAAATTAAAAAGCCAATATAGTTGACTCTTCGGTTGCTCGTACAGTATACAGGCGCCTGGCTATTATAAATTTATACCATGCAAAATTCGAACTGAGTTATTCAACCCTCGACAAAACTCAGATTCAATTGACCACATCATCCTACGGTCGACCATATTAATACCGTTAAATTAATTCCATAAAATTTTATAAATTTTTAAGAATATAGTCGATCGGTAACATATTCGGTCGATATGTGCCAAAGATGGAAAATATGGAGTCTAAGTTAAGAAATCATTATTTATGTTTTAGCATGAGAAAAATGATGAAGAAGGAAAGTTGGGCTAATGAGTTAGTTTAACTTAAATATATTGTCAAATATTAAAAAGGGATAGATTATTAATGCAATTGACCTTAGGTCAAGGTTGATCAGGTTGATTAAGCTTAAGTTGATTCGAATTTAGATTTCAATGTTCGATCAATATGTTAGTAAGATGACAAGTATGCTAAGGTTGATTGGATATTTGACAGTGAAGAAGTTAAGTAAGTCAAGGTTGATTGGATACTTAATGATGTCAGAAGTCTAATATGGAATTGGCACAAGAAGTTAACTAGGTCAAAATTGATCAGATACTTGATGATGTTAGAAGTCCAACATAGAGTTGACACGAGAAGTCAAGTAGATCAAGGTTGATCAGATACTTGAAGATATCTGAAGTTCAACGTGACATTGGCATGAGACGAGAAAAGTTCAGGTGGGTCACGGTTGACAAACACCTGGTGATTGAAAGATCAATAGGAAGTTGACACGAAGATGAGAAGTCCAAGTGGGTCACTATGGTCTGAACACTTGGCAATCAAAAGTCCAACAAGGAGTTGACATGAGAAGAAGGAAGTCTAAGTGAGTCACGGTTGATCAGACACTTGGTGATCGGAAGTCTAATAGTTAGTTGGCACGAGAAAAGTCCAAATGGGTCATAGTTGACCAAATACTTAGCCGTTGGAAGTCCAAGAGGGAATTGACATAAGGTGTAAAGTCTTGACAGGTTAAGATTGATCAGATGATAGATAACGAGGAAACCCCGATAGAGTAAACTTTCAAAGGTTATAAATTTTGACTCTGATATTAGAATGAGATGATTTTTGGTACAAAACAGAACTCATTTGGAGGTCTATATTTTTACTACTTACCATTCGATTGGTGCAATCTATTGAAGCAATCAATTGATAACTTATTTCCAGCAAACAGAATGCTTCCAAATAGTTTGGCCTGATCGACTCTCACTAATAGATTGGTATAGTAAAAAATAGTCGTTCTATAGGTTTAAACGGTCAAATCCAACGGGGCAATCGATTGATGAGTCTACCAATCAATTGGTAAGCAGAAATCAGCTCAAATGCAACCTTATAAAAGAGGATTGTATGAAAATTTAAAGGAGCCAATTTTTGAAAGATTAGAGGTGAAGTGCTATTACATTTTCAACCATTAAGGCATTCCAAAATGATAAAGAAGTAAGCAAAGTAAAGTGTTCCTTGTAAAGTTGTTTTACTTTTCATTTGTATTTGTATTTGTATTTATTTGTTGTATTCTTGTAAGAAAAGCTTGTAATAAATTTCTTACCTTCGGAAGACATCCAAAAAGAAGAAGTTTACAGTGGAGGGAGATCACTAAGAGTAGATCTTAAATTAGTCATCTAATAGATGGATACTAAGTAAATCAAAATTGTTAATGTTTTGTGTGTGCTGATTTGCTCGTGTCGTCAAGATTTTATTGTACAAGTTCAATTAACAAATTGAATGGAGCTCCTTAACCCCTTTCTAACTCGCAAGGTCTTAACAATTATAACAAGTTGACACTAAATAGTCACGCTTGTACCCATTATAAAAAATGATAATAATAAGTCTCTTACAACATGTCACAATTAAAATATTCAAAAAATCTCACCATCTTCAAAGTAATTAATATTTATATTTACATGCAACACCAATTACATAAGCATACAAGCGGATTAGAATTATATTTTAAAAATATAAAGACAATATATATACATATATATAATATTATTTGATTTTTTAATTCAAATATTGAATTTTTATGATTTGACTATTTCTAATGGTGATTCATAACTAACGGACGGTATCAAAAAAATTTTAAACTTTTCCCAGATGTAATATGGTATCAATGAGATTTTAATTTATTAACGGGGCAAAAGGTGATTAGTGTGTTCTCGCCAATTTATCCCTAGGTCAATATAAAGGAGATAATTATAAATGACTACTAGTTATTGACTAAGACATAGTGAAAGATATATTCGAGCATACTAAATTTTAATCCTAGGACATAGTATTTGTCCATCGAAAGCACTCTCACGTACGGGCCTTGGAGTAGAAGTCGTCAAAGACTCCAAACCAAGTAAATCTTGGACTTGTTAGCATTGTTGTCTTTTCTTTTCTATCTCTATTTCGCTGTATTTTACTCGATCATTGTTAAACGAATTTGAAAGCCCCCCGCAAGAATCCTACACAACGTGGCATTAGCATTAGGTGAGAAAAGTCTAAGTGGATTATGGTTAACTGGACACCTAGTGATCAAAAGACCAACAAGAAGTTGGCAAGAAGACGAGAAGTCCAAGTAGATTATGGTTGACCAAACACTTGGCGATCGAAAGTCCAACAAGGAGTTGGCATGAGAAGAAGAAAGTCCAAATGAGTCACGGTTGACCAAACACTTAGTGATCGGAAGTCCAATAGGTAGTTAGCAAGAGAAAAGTCCAAGTGAGTCCTAATTGACCGGACATTTAGTAGTCGGAAGTCCAATAAGGAGTTGACATGAGACATGATGTCCCGGCAGGTTAAGGTTGATTGGATACTAGACAACGAGGAAATTCCTATAAAGATGTTGAATTGATTGAAGCAATCAATTGATAGCTTATGAGCTAACAGAATGCTTGCGAATTGATTGGCCTAGTCAACTGGAAGGAACTAATCGATTGGTGAGTCACACCCGTCCATTGGTAAGGTAAAAAATAGTCATTTTATAAGTTTAAATGGTTATATCCAATGTGACAATTGATTAGAGAAGTCTACCAATCAATTGGTAGGCGAAAATCAACCCAAAATCAATCCTATAAAAGAGGATTTTGTGAAGATTTAAAGGAGTTGGTTCTTAAGAGGTTAGAGATAAAGTGATGTTGTATTTATAACCATCAAAAGGCATTCCAAAACGATAAAAAAAAAAAATAAGAAAAGCAAAGTGTTCATTGTAAAGTTGTTTTACTATTTGTATTTTGTATTTGTTTGTCGTGTTCTTACAAGAACAAGCTTATAAGAGTCTTCTCCGTCTCCAGAAGATATCCAAAAAAAAAGTTCATAGTGAAGGGAAATAACTAGGAGTAGCCCTTAGATTAGTCGCCTAAGAGGCAGATACGAAGTAAATCAAAAGTGTTAGCATTTTGTGTGCTGATATGGTCGTGTCATCAAGATTCTGCTATGCAAATTCAATCGACGAAGAAATCTAAGTTATTCAACCCCCCTTTCTAGCCCGCAAGATCCTAACAAGTGATATTAGAGCAAGATCGCTCTTCATCGGATTAACATCCTTCAAAGCACAAAGCTAGAGGTATAAGATAAAGCTTCATATTTTAATAAGTCAAATGGAGTTCAAGGACAGATTTGGATACAACACTCTAATTGTACCTCTTTTGGACTAGGACGGTTTGAAAATGGAAATCAAGAATGGAGAACTTCTTGAAAATGGATATAGCACAATGATTTGCTCTAATAGAAAGATTTGAAGCTCCTAAAGATAAAAAAGGAAAAAATCACTCGGAAGAGCAAATAGACCGAGGAGAAAGTCAAAAGATCCAAGTCTCATGATAAGGTAACCAAGATTTTGAATACTTTGGTGCCTAATAATAATTTAAGTAAGCTAGGTAAATACTAAGATGTAAAGGAGTTATGGAACAAGTTGGCCAAGCTACATGAAAATTCATCATCGGCACAAAGTGAAGACGAGCTCAAGGAGGGAGATTCATTGACACTAGAGCACGATGACTCGAAGGTTGAGAGATTATTAACATCTGATATGGAAGACGAAGAAACATCCACCTCGAGGATTGAGGGGAGAACTCATTGACACTGAAATAAGAAGAACCGTCAACTTCAGTAGCCAATGACAGAGAAGAATGAACCACCTTTACAAGCGAAGGTATAACAATTTTAATTATTAAAAATAAAGACCATATCATTTGCTTCGAGTGTAAGAAAAAAAGGACACTATAAGTGCAAATATCCTAACTTGACGAATAAAAAGACTAAGTTAGCACCCAAGGTGAGGGAGAAGTCAAAGGAAGCTGGAACTTTGATTCGAAATGGCAAACATCACATTGTGTGCTTCTTGTGTAATAAAAAAGGACATTATCAAAATAAATATCCAAAGAGGAGGCTTTCAAGTAAGAATAGAGGAGTTTATGGGGAGCACCTAAGGCAAGATCTCATGCACCATTAGTTAATGATATTTCTTTATTCAAGATAATGACCATGTTAAAAATAGATTTTATCATCTTGGTGCTAATTACCATGAAAATACAAAATTTCATGGACATAGTGAAAAGTTTAAGGTGTTTAATGGTAGACCTATCCAATCTAAGAATAGGAACAATCTAGGCAAGAACCTTAAGAAATTTAGACATATACTCATACGGCTTATTATAAACGAGTCTTTCTAGTGATGTGGCAGTTAAAGCCAAGAAAATGTGGGGGCACTTAGACCCGGTCGAGCATAAGGTGATATGTATGCCCAGACGGGGAAGGTCGGCCGGGCTCAAAGAGACTAAACCTTATATATAAGATTTAGCATATGATTGGTCGAATGAAGGTTGATCGGATATGAGGTTCCCTGTAGATGCCCAGACGAATACAAGTTCGGTTGGACCCAAAAGAATTTAGCTTTTTCTAGTCTATAATAGATGATCGACCGGGTAAAGGCTAACCAATTGAAGGATTCCATGTATGTGCCCAAATGGGCAGAAGTCCGGATGGGCATAAAGACATTTAGCTTTGTCGAGCCTTCAATATACAAGTGGCCCTAGGAAGGCCGCCTGAGTACAAGGCTCTATGTATGCACCAGACGCACATGAGTCTGACCGGACTTAAAAGTGGCCGGTCTTATCAAGCCCGTATCATTTGAACGGTTGGATAAAGACTGATCGAATAACAAGATACTAGGTCTAATGTATTCACTCAGTAGGGAAGGGTCGGCCAAGCCTAAATAGGCTTAATCCTGTCAGCATTCCATAATATGACTAGCAATGTAAGGGTTGTCTAAACATAATGTTCTTTATATATATATATATTCAAGCAGGTAAAGACTGGCTGGGTTATCTACCACATAAGGTATTCCAAATATATGACTAGCCGGGTTATCTACCACAGAAGGTATTCCAAATATATGACCTGTCGGTTTATCTGCAACAGAAGGTATTCCAAATATATGGCCGGTTGAGTTATCTGCAACAGAAGATATTCCAAATATATGATCGATCGAGATACATGTAACAAGAGACTGGTCGGGATATATGGTCGGCCAAGATATAATTGATAGAAGAGTATTCTAAGTATGCGACCGTCTCAACAACCAGCCTAGGCATATGCAACTAGAGGTATTTTAAACAAATGTCCGGCTCAATGACCGATCGAGATATGTTCAGCAGATAAGTGGTAGACAACATTAAGATAGCCTGACAATGTTGTCGGTGAATATTCCCTCAAAGCTCCTTCATTGAGTAGTTATAATGACCTACTCTCACAAGCATTTCATGAAGAACTTAACTCACAAACGACAAAGGAGATACATTTGGGATAAGAAAAAGATTCCTCTGATAATTATGACATGAGGTCCAGGTTGTACTTTTCTCATCTCCTAACAAACTCTAACAAACCAGGAACCACCTCATGACTACGGAGGTTAAGTGAGGTGGTATAAAAGGGGGAATCCTCTCTATTGGCAAGGTACGCAAATAGACGCAACTCTAACTTTTTGCATCTGAGCTCTGTTTTCCACTACTATTCTTCTTCCATTTGCAAGAGAGAGAACTAACTTGAGCGTCGGAGGGCCTAGCCAGGGATTCTCACCCCGGTTTTAGGTCACTAATGCTTTATTGGATAGTCTGAGTGTGCACAGGATCGCTGAGGAGTTTTTCCAGATCTCTAGAGGTTCATCGTCCTTGGAGCAACCACCTACTGAAGCCAGCATACCATCTTCCAACTTTCAGACAGGATCATATACCAAGAAAGAAAAATGATCAAGGCATTCATGAAGAGTCTAGGATTAATGACTTAGAACTGAAAAATCAAGTTTTGAGGTCAAGCCTTGATAAATTAGAAATGACGTTTAAGAAAATGACAAATAAAGTTAAAAGGTCTAAGAAGAAAAATTTAGGCTTAGACAAAAATCATTTAAGGGCAAGAAAGATTTGAGATACAAATCTAAAGTCAAGGAGAGTGTGTTATCGTACCATAACATTTCATATAGTTGTGGAATTAATCATAGGTCTAGGAGTTAAGTCAAAGTTACAAGGGAGGTTATTCCTAATGTTGACCTTGAGGAGACTAGAATGACTAAGGCTTCTAAGAAGCCTAAGAAAGTCATTAAGAAGGTATCTTAGAAAGTTATCACTAATAAGCAGCTAGTGCACCCAAGGAACTCCAATAGGTATTGGGCTCATAAGAGTGTGATTTCTTCACACTAAATGGATATAAGGTGCATCCACCTTAATTGGAAGTTAACCTGATCATGGTAAAGTTGACATTTTAGAGCATTTTCAAGGTATTATGCCATCTTGAAAATGAGAAGTTGATGTTTATCTTTGATGAGTTTATAGGATAAAAAATCATGAAGTATGCCAAGTGTGTGGTTTTGACATTTTCGAGGGAGATAGGGTCGTCTATGTAAAATCGAGTATTTAGTATAGTGATTAGTTGATGACATTTAAATGAAAATCTAGATATTTTCATATGAGCCATAATTACCATGATTGTGTACCCTATCATATGTCATGACATTATATCTTACATTAATATTGTTGTGTAAAATGATATATGTCATACATGCATCATTTAGATTATGATATATTTAGACTTCTTTTTGAAAGATATGCATTATATGTCATACTCATTACATACATTATTTCAATTCTTGGAAATTAGGGACAAAAATTGGCATTGCTTAACATCCTAGGTAGGATGATTAAATTTAAAATACTTAGTTAGAGATGCATGATCTCTTGGTTTAGGGAAAACCTATTTTACATCATACAAAATCATAGGATGACTTGTATGTGTATTGAGATATATTAGATACAAGTGAGATGTTAGGATGATGAACTAAGTTCAAGATGCAATTTGATGTATCAATATGAGTTTTAATTTTATCAAACCAAATAGATTTTATGTTTACCAATCATGGAAACAACTAATATGAAAGTGATGTGCATTTAGTCTATAAATCATGGTTGGAAATTGTATTTGAAAACTATTTCAAAGGTTCTTTGAAAAATCATGATAAAGTCTATTTGTTAATAGGAATCATCATTGATTAGGTTGAAGCAACGTTAGAGTGAAAAAATGAAATTTTCAAGAATTTCCAACTTTGTACCATTCTTAAAAATAAGATGTATTTCCATATAAACTAATTTTTCCTGTTATTATTTTACTTTGTACCATTGAAATTTTTAAAAGTCTTTTTTCTCTTCTTCCATTCATATATATCCATGAGGTAAATCATAGTCATCAAGTGACCCTACAAGAGGGAGGGGTCATTTATCACGCTCCCTCAGGTATTTCCACCCTCGGGCAGGGATTAACTCCTACTTTACTTGTGACAATTTGCCCCTGCTAACCACCTAGATGATCCCACGGGGACCCCAAATTATCCTTCTTGTGGTGACAAAAAGTAAATACACTCGTCCCCAACGCCCCCGTCAACCCATCCCAGGGCCAACACGGACGAGGTAAATCACGGACGACTACTAGCCTTTGGAATACTGACTAGCACATAAGGGAGATATTTATCTCAACTTTGTCGAGATTCGAACCCCAGACCTCATAATGACAATACCTCATGCGCTAGTCACTAGACCGTCCTGAGAGAACCCCCAAATTATCCTTCTTGTGGCAAAAAGGCGAAATCGCTCGCCCTCACCGCCCCCGCCGCACCCGACCTAAGGTCATCACGAGGGAGGTAAATCACAGCATCCTGAGCGAGCATGTGGCAGGTGGGGTGAGTTGCACAGGGACCGGGGATTTACGCCCCGACTATCCTGAGTTTCGACCCCGCGACCTCATGTGGCAAACATCACCATTTACTACCCCCGCTTGAGTGAAAAGCTGACGCAACTTAGCTCGGCAAAAAAAAAAAAAAAAAAAATCCCCAAATTATCCTTCTTTGTGCAAAAGGCGGGTCCCGCCGCCCAGCGGCCCCCTAGGCCTGGCCCCACAGGGATCCTAGGAGGAGGTAAATCAGCGGTGAATGTTGGCCCGGGTAAAGCGTGGTGTCTCCGGAATTTAACACAGCCGGCCCAGATTATTCATCCAGTGCGCGTCCGTGGACCTTCGACCCTACGACTCATTGTGCAAGGATGTCACGCCTTAACCGGTTGATCCAACCCGCGGGGGTCCCAAATTATCCTTCTTGATTGTTGGCGAGGTGGATATATGAAGCATCAGATCTAAGAATAAATGTGTAGACATGGGTAATTAAGCTTATCCGTCCCACATTGTAAATTTTTTTTTACGAGATAATTCTTCTCCTGGTAAGAAAGGATTAGATGGAGCTTCTTTGTTTGTGTTGAACAAATGTTGGGAACCAACAATAAACTTCCCAACATTAAACTGTATGAAGTATCACCACCAAATTTCTTCTGACTAACATATTCAGAAAGAAACTTTATATAGCCTCCGCCCCATTCGATGTCCTGCTCAACCCTAATAGAATATTGTACCACCAACGTCTTGTTCTTGTTACTAAATTCTGGAAATTTACAGATATTGCAGAATGCCTGGCATCAATAGATGTTTGTAATCCTTTATCATCTAGATCACCGAATTATATAACTACAAGAAAATTAGTCTATCTTGACACACATAAATATCCTTATTACATATGTATGATGACATTAACGTTTTAGTGACATCTATCAAAAACGCCCTATAAAGTGATGTCGTCTTAGACCCTCCTCAATATCCTGACATTTTATAACGTTGTTATACAATATCAATGCTAACATGAAAAGTATCCTAATTTAAAGATATAACGATACTCTAAAATGTCAAGAAAAGTCTTTTTTATGGACATTTATATATGTCGTGTTATCATCATAACAGTGATAAAGCTAAATGTCACCAAAACTCATTTATTATGATATTTATATTTTTTATAAGGACAATAAAAAATATCAGTAAAGATAATTTATAAAATTATTTTAAATGTCACCTTAACTAATCTATTATGACATTACCAAATGTCGTTATAATAATTTATAAATATATTTAAAATGATCATTAATATTTATATAGAATATATAACATGAATTCAATATTTGCACATCATCACAATCCATCCACCATTTAGAATAGAAAAAAATTATAAAATATTATTTAAAGTGCAAATAGATAATCTAAATTCATCCAACAAATATTTGAGTCAAAGTTACAAATGCAAACTAACGACAAGTTCTTTACATCCAAAACTAACAACACACTACACTCAAAATATTAAGTTCTAGAACAGAGTTTTATAAAATAAAACTAACTAGGCAGACCATCTTCAACCGTCGTATAGCTTCACAAAAATCCAAGTACCTATCACCTACAAATACAATGAATAAATCTGTACAACATAGTTGAAGAGTATAAAATAGCTTACCAATCTCTCTGCTACAATATTACTTGAAGGACTTCCATTGGCATGAGTAAAGCAAGCCTGGAATAATTCAACTCGTGATGGAGAGTGTCCCTTTTCTTTTTCCTGCAAATATTCAAGTTCATCCCAATCTAAATGGCATGTTTTCCACCTTCAGTTACTTCAATAAAACTAATCAACAAAATTTAGTAAAGCTAATCAACAGAAGCATGTTTTTCAAAAAGCATCAAACTTGCATAAAAATATTATATTATCTTAACTAATCAACAGAATCTAATAAAGCTAATCAACAGATACATGTTTTACTTGAACAGAAATATTATATTATCTTAACGTAACTGGTGAGAGCAACAGAAGCATTAAACTTGAAGTTAGATGGGAGCAGCAGCAACAAAAATAAAAAGCAAAAATTATATATGAGTTTCAGCAGCAGCAGTAAATGCACGGGCAGACATTCCGTAGCTGAGATGCTTTGCTACCATTCAGAGACATTGTATATGAGTTTCAAAGTCTGAAGTGCATGTAGACTCAAACTAGAAGTCAAACTAGACATTATATATTCCGTAACTGAATATTTTGCTTGAAGTTTCATTTGACATTTACTTCATTACTAGAAGTCTAGTCAAATGTGTACTTTATGACTTCAAACTACCTTGCTACTAAGGTCGAGCACTCATAATATACAGACAAAAGCACAGATATAGTAAATTATTCTCTAAAGCATTTTAAGTTTGGGGATACTAAAACTCGTATTAAATCAAATGCTTCAGCAGATCCAGCATTGCCCACTTCCATGATTCTCCCAATAGTGTTCACAAAATGTTGTTTCTTCCTCTACTGTCTGTATTTAAGCAAAATCAACAAAGTATAAAGATGAGACAATGACTCTAAACTAACCTAGGAAATAATTTAATGATAAACACTAGCATTTCTAAAGTCACAAATACTATGTATTGAGTAAATGGTAAAACATAGTAATGCATATATAACCCTGTCTATTTCACCAAAATGTGCGCTAATAGCATTGTTTAGATCCCCATCATGTTCCTGAATGCCATTTGAAATAGAAGTTAGTAGCAGAAAGTTCAATTACTGATTGAGGAAAGATCATTTCATCTAAGCAATTGGAATAAGGAAGACAAAAGTTCAAAACCTCAGTAAGCATCATGCCCTCGGGAACTCACAATCATACAAAAGATACAATACAATAAGTAAATCAGTATGCATAAATACACTTGCATTACAATACTATAGAACACAATTTATCATGCATATCAACAAAGCTATGTCAAAGACCAGGTTTAAACTAGCATTCTATTGCGTAAACACATTTTAGAAGTAAATGTAATAGAAGTTATCAGCACCTTCGATTTGAATCAAAACATGATAATGACATATGTTTGACTTTTTAATCTTACATGCTCATTATTTCTTGTGTTTTCTATAGAATAAATACAACTACAATCAGGTTCCTTAAATTGATTGAACCTTTATAACTGTATGAAATTGGCAAAATAAACAGGGTATAGCTATTACTAAGAACTACGACTGAAATGCTCTTTAATGTAAATTTGAATGAGCACACAAACTAAGCTTCATGACTACTTTACCACATGGTACTACCCCAATAATAGATAGTATTACCAACAAGCATGAAAATCATTTCACAAAGAGGCTTGAAAATTGCACAACAGACAGATACAGTAGGTGTAAAGACGTGAATTAGCTTAATAAAGTTTGAATAATTTCAAAAAACTTGAAGTTGATCAGAGGGATGTTCTGGAAAATTGTAATCAAGATTCTTCAATTGTTGGTAATTTGGATACATAGCAAAAAAAATCTACAAAAATGTAACACTAAGCAAAACAAAAAAAAATGTAACACTAAGCAAAACAAAACAAAAAAAAATATGCAAAAACCTAGAAACAAGATAGGATTAGCACATACACAAACCTAAGAAGATGAAGGGTGGATTCGGCGCGTTCGCAGCAGAGGTTTGTGTGAGCGGCGGCTTGCCGCATGAGAAAGAAATGCGGCTGCCTGCAAAAAATAGAAATCTCGTGCGTCGTGACCGAGAGGTGTGGCGTAGGTAAAAGATGAAATCTAAGGACAAAGTGGTGGTGTGCGAAAAGTAAAACCTGGCCGTGTGTGATTGTCGATTTGCGGCGTGCGAACGAAAGGAAAAGAGGAGATCGATTGAAGGAGACTTGCGGCGTGCGACGTCGGGAAAAGAGGAGATTTCGATCGAAGGAGAATGAGCTCGATTGCTGGCGAAAGGAAACCTAGCGGCGTGAGAAAAATATCACGCGGCGTGAGAAAAAGAATCGGCACAGGGAAAGGGAAAAGAAAGGGTCTAATATAATTGTGTTTATTAAGTTACGTAAATTATTAAACTAATTGTTTTTATATTGACATTTATCAAAACTGTCATAATAAAGGGTTTAATATGTTATTGTTATTATTATTTTTTGATTTTTGATAAATGTCATTATAAAATATTTATAATAACATTTTTTTATAAGTGTCATTAAGAAAATGTCATAGTAGACCTTTTTTCTTGTAAACCACTTGCCAACACAAGCTTTTCCTTTACTAACTTCAGTCTCTGCAATTTGCAACTGACTTGGTTCATATTTTTCTTGAGGATTATTAACCTGCATGATTTGGTTTTGGACAAGTGTAGGTGGTCTTAGTCAGGAAACAAGCATTTCTTCAGTCTTTTGAGGCACTGCCGATGCACCATGGCTATCTTCCGTAATGGCTTCAATAAATGACTGATCTATGATGACAATGTCATCCATTTTGGCATGACCTTGACTAAAGAAAATTGATATTGATCCAGTACCATAATGAATACTTGCAGACTTCCCGACACAAAGCATGGCCTCTTTCTCCCTGATTTTGCCTTCGACACCATCACCAATGACTGTCTTTGTTTCTTTCTCCGTCTTCACAGAACATACTCGTATTTCTAAAGATTGTGGCAAAACTGTCCAATAATTCTCATTTATTTTATACCATATCAAACCAAATTAGCATTAGACATAATAATTAGAATCTTTCCTTTATTTTTGCTATCAATTGACCAAGTCTTTATTAGTCTTTGACCGAATACTATAATGTTTCTTTATAATTCATATATCTCAAACAAATAGAAATCATATCAAAAACATATTACATCTATAAGGATATATATTATAATATAATATGGCATGATCATTCAGATGAAGAAAATTTTAGGATTTATCATAAATAAATACAGATGGACTTTAGGATAGATTTTTGTAGTTGGTTGTCTTGAAACTATAAGACTACCAACGAAATTTGTATCAAATTGTTTAAGATATTGAATACTAATATGTCTAATTCTGAGATAAATTTGACATTTTCTTCGATGACTAATCAAATTTTTTAAAATATTGATTTTCAGTACGTCTCATACTGTGATAAATTTAACCTTGTTTTAAATTTTATCTTTGGTCATGTTGATTATTTATCTTACATAGTAAATAAAAGTAAAATTAGAAAGAGAAAAAACGAGAAGGACCGGATCAAAATATCAAATGTTAGGGGATTTGATATGGAAGAAAGCAATGCAATTAGCAAAACCAAGTCTTGGAAAGTGATAATTTTAAAATTGTACATGGAAAGAAGGATTCCAGTGAGAGAAAAGAGCTACAGCGGAAATATAGAAAGAAAGAGAGAAGAGAAGTTAGATTAGTTGGATGTAATGTAATTAAATTTGTAATGTAATATAATATAATCTTGATTATATTACTATAATATATGTAATATTTGATTACAAGATGATTACGTTCTTTTGTTTGGTGTCAATTATTTTTTATAAATAATGTAATTCGTATTATTATAAAAATATAAAAATATCCTGTGACCTCTATCGATGGCCACCTCATCTCTGTCGGAGCTTGCAGCAACCAGCGGCCACCGTCGTTGGCCTCCTCCATCGGCCGCCGCTGGCCGTCGACAATCGGCAACCGGCGACGGAGACAATAGCCGGCAGTGGCTGGCGGTGGTCACCACAGGTGGCGGCGGCCGACGACGGTGGGCGGCGGTCGCGATGGACTAGGGGTATATTCAGTATTTAAATTTTGGTTAAACAGTAACCTCGTAATATAATCGGATTACATAGTATTTGCTTTGTAATCCAGATTATAAAATTTCACTACCTTTTGTAATCCAGATTACATTACAAGTTTAAAATTAAACCAACAAAATAATCAGTTTGTAATATAATCCTGATTACATTATAAGGCAGATTACATCCTACCAAACATAACCTTAGCTCAAAGAGATACTGTGGTGACAATGGTGGCGCGAGCTGAAATTTCAACGGTAGCAGTTAGGAAGGAACGGTAGCAGTTAGGAAGGAAGTTGGCGATGACAGTGGTAGATTGGAGCAGAGATCCCAGTAGCAAAAAGTTGAGGGAGGGAGCAAGCAATTCCAAGAAGCATCAAAGACGACGGCAAATCAATCTTCTTTGTAAGATTGCAGACTCAACAAGTGGAGGCGGTGCAGCCGGCAACAACGTACATGGAAGAATAGAGGCACGCACGCACTATGTCAATTTAGATCCTTGTTTACTTGTGTAAAATAAGTTTGTTCAATAGATTTTGAAGAGATCATTAGAGCTCGTGGAAGGGGATGTCGAGTTGTCATTGGTGTTGGATTTATTCCACGTGAGGAAGGTTATCTCCTTTCTCAAAGCAAATACCTTTGAGATAGCAATATAAAGTTGAGGAAGAATATAAAGCCATATTGTATATCCCCTACGGTATCTCGTTCAAGATTGAGGTAGAATATAAAGTTATAGTAAATACATCTAAAATTATTTGGTTTCAATCACTACTCTCTGAATTTCATCTTACATCAAATATTACACCAAATATTTGGTATGATAATATTGAAACAATATATCTTATAATAAATCCAATCTTTCATTCTCGTAAAAAATATATGGGAATTGATTTTTATTTTGTTGAGATCTCCAGTTTGGAGGGTCAAATAGAATCATTCAACAATATCATATCAAACCAAATTAGGATTAAACATAATAATTAGAATCTTTCCTTTATTTTTTCTATCAATTGGCCGAGTCTTTATTACTCTATCAATTGACCGAGTACTATAATGTTTCTTTATAAAATGTATATCTCAAACAAATAGAAATCATATAAATAAGTTTATTTTCCTTGTCTATGCTCTCTATCGAATTACTTTCTAAGAGTTCTTTGAAGTCAACTAACTCTCATGAATGATCAAAGTCTTACCGTCATCATCATAAGTATCTCGTCAACTTCTTTCTCATCATAAACTAATCACTAATCGTCTAGGTCTCCTCTTCCATGTCTTCCTTAATTAACAAATCATTGTTCTATGGTGACCGCTAGATAGAACAATAATCCTAAGGGCGAGCTAGCTGGCCAATGATTTTGGTCACTCCTAATCATTGGCTTCCGGTTATGTGGCTGTTCACCTAGGACATGCTGGAAACTTGCATCTTGCATTAATGCATGAAGTCGTTGAGATAGAGATTGAATATATCCAAATAGAAAAAAGTGATTCTTCATCTTTTTCTTCCAAACTTTGATCTTGGTCTTACCTTGTTGGTCTCATAAGTGTCACAATTGCTCCCACCATACCGATGTTAGACCTATGAGTTTGAAGACAACCAATGTTACTTCCTCATAATAAAAAATTTACTCCACTTCATTGATCTAATCAATAAAACTCTCTACTTGTAACATACCATAAAATTTGAGCATATCAACTCAAAAATCGACATCTTTGTACTGTTCCTCTCAACCACGGCTTTGATAGGAGTTTTTAAAAGTGGAAGTAAAATTATGATAAGCGAACTTACAATCTTTAAGATCTCAGACACTACGATCATGACGTGAAACTTTCTCAGCTAGAACCTTTCTTTCACGACACTACAAGAAAAAAGTTCATACACAGTACTTAAAAGATAATATTTTTTCTTTATAAAAAGTGTTATTTTTTTACCACGCTTTTAGTGAAAATTGTTGTTTATTTTTTAAATAAAGGATAACCCTTTTTCAAATATTCATTATTTATTAGTGTTTTTGGGGGTCAAAGATAATATTTCTTGAAGAATGTTGTCTATGAGTATTTTTTTTTATATCTACGGCAATATTTTTTAAAAATCATTATCTATGTCCCTTTTTTTTGTTTTTTTGTTTTTTTATTTTTTACTCTAGAACAACACTTTTTTAAGAACCTTTGTATATTTTTATTTCACATTTGACAAATTAAAATACATAATTATTCCACAAAAAAAGAAACCCAATAATCCCTAACCCTCAATCTTGTCACCCTCATCCTTGTCCAAAATTCGCTGCTCCTCGACTAGAAAATGGCCAATGACCATCATGAGTGCTAGCCTATGACATGTACCTTTGTCCCCAGGACGTAGTACAATTGGGGGCGTATGATTTCGTGGCCGAAAGGTCCAGTATTCGATCCTCGGAGTATCATTACCTGGGATTAGCATCCCGGCTATACACTTTCAACTGTGTACCTGCATTTACCTTCCTCTATATCCGTGGGACCGGCTTTAGGGGTCACTGATGTGGCACTTCCATATTTTTTTTTCTATGACATGTACCTTCGATCTAAGCCTTGTATCAGCCAATTTGAAAATTGATTTACGCGACCCGATCAAAGCCTTGGCGTGAGCTTAGTTCAGCGATATCCGACCGATTCACTCATAGTTCCTTTGGTTTCCGGTCATGTACGAGTGGTGCTCGAACCTAGGAAACTTTCCGACCAACCCCAGCTGTGCTTTGAGTTGTTCTGAAGAACCTTCGCTCCAGCATGAACCACCGTGAACGGCTACTAGGCATTTATAATATAAGGTAGACTCTTCTCTTCATGTGCATATTATTTCTTTTTAAATGAATCCAAGTTTTTAGTTTTACATTTACATGTTATAATTTGGTTTTACACAAACATAGTTTTTTTTTCAACTTATTAATTTTTATAACAAATATATAATTTTAACTAAATATTAAAATATTTATAACGCGTGTACATCGATTACTAGAAAAAAAAAATAGATACCTTTCTTGAAGGTAGGGGTGTCAATTCGGGTGGGTCGGGTCGGGTTGGGTCGGGTTGAGTTTTTTTTTTTTTTTTTTTAACCCAACCCGAACCCGAGTTCAACCCAAAACACCTCAACCCGAACCCGAACCCGACCAACCCGATCAACCCGAACCCGACCCATATAACCCGAAAATCCGATTCAAAACGACTTTTTTGGGCTATTTTCCCTATAATTCTTCACTTTTATCTCAATATTCCATCATTATCATACAAACATGATATTAATATACATAAAAACATCTAAATTTTTAAAATAAAATTTGATTTAACTCTAAAAAAACCCACAAAACCCTATATTTAAGCCAACCCGGGACAACCAACACCGACCCAACCTCCAACCCGAACCCGAAAATGCCCAACCCGAACCCGATTTTTTTCGGGTCGACTCGGGTTGGGTCGTCGGGTCGGGTTCATTTTTGACACCCCTACTTGAAGGGTAACATGTGTAAATTTCATTTGAGGCCGAATATTAAATAACAAAAATAATTATTAAACATATTATATTTCTTTAAAAAAAACATATTCTTAGACCAAACATAAACAACTAAATTTAGTGGGGTCAAATAATATATATATAAATAAAATAAAATAAATCTATATAAAAATAATATCATTTAAAAATTTGTGTTTTTGGGGGGCAAATAAACAAAACCGTTTTCGCAGGGATTTCGATATGTGTAGATACACATTTAATTTAGAGAATGCCTTGGGTTTTTTTTTACTATCTTTTAATAGATTTTATAAAATTTATGCTTTTCTCATCTCTTTTATCTTTGTTCTTTTTCTTGCATTTTTTATATGTAGAATAAAGGGTTCGGCTTCAAAGAAAGAAAAAAATAAAGGTAATACCCGTCTTCAAATTTGATATTGCGTTGAATTACACACGCGTTCGTGTGTATTTAGTCGCTAGTCATTTAGTAAGAATCTTTCCGTATTGTTGGTGTATTGAACTAAATAATAAAGAATTATTACTCTATTATACAAAATAATAATAAAAGCTTACAGTGATCTTTTGAAGGAGAACTCGGATAAGATGCTGCTGTTGTAAAGCTCCCTGTCACCAAGAAGATTATCACCTTAAAACTTTCTTAGAAATTTTACAAATCAAATCCCTCTTGATCTCTTCTCAACCTATTCGCACTCACACCTTCTTCGTATGGAACTTGGACATCCTTTTATAGAAGGATTGAGACGAAGGGGAAGAGGCGCCCCTTAGTCTCCTTAACGCATGAATCAATGAGGAAAACAAAAGGAAAGAGGCGTCCCTTCGTCTCCTTAATGTCCAACATCTCTCACTCATCTATGTCAATCCATAAACGATATCTAGTCACAAAGACTATGTATAAACATTCAATTCATACATCAGGAAAAATGATTTGTGAGATAGCATGAACAATGAGCAATTACTACTAAGAAAATTGTTACACTTAACTTAGCTACTCTATAGAATGAATCCGAGACATCAATATCTTGCCTTTATCCCAAATTAAATCTTTTATATTATTATGAACATCTCTGATCCCTCATAATGAGTATTATGTCGAGAGTATGTTCAATATCTCCAATCAATAAAATTATTGATAATTATATTTTATTTACTAAATAAAAAATATAACTAGTACCCGTAATTAAATGTCAAATATATAAATTAATCTTAATCTTCATTTTCAGCTAAAATATATTCATTCTAATCAGTCACTTTTCTAGTTATGTTCCATGGACCAAATCATCCATAGCCAATAGGAAATATGTTAAAATAGCAGACACTAATCAAAACTTCAAGTAGACAGCTAAATAGTTACTTAGGGTAGAATTAAGATTAAATTATAATCTCAAGGGTCTCACATAGTAGAGAATCAGGGATCCATTCTCCTACAACCTTTATTGTTGTCATAGCACATTTAGTATGAATCAAACGCTAGGATATTTTTCTCTCTACCAAAAAGAGTGCATATTTTTCTCAAAATTTAACATCATACGGATTTTGATTTAGACATACCTAATGTATAATCCTAAATTCAACATATGAATTCCAATCTAGCCTTAAGCATGTGGTTTAAAGGCGATTCGCCCACCCCAGTGCCCCCGCCAATCCGTCCCTAGGTCAACATAGAGGAGGTAAATCACGGATGACTATTAGCCATTAGTGCAAGTAGCCAAGGCATGGGGGAAGGCATGCTATCAAATGTGCTGAGTTTCGACCCCAAGACTTCATGTGACAATACCCCATGCCTCAACCACAGCCCCGCCCAGAGGGGACCCAATCTGGTCTTAAGAAGATTTAATAAATGGTGGGTTCATTTATTTCGATCATTGCATAAATGATCTCATCTTAACACAATTATCAAGACAACCTTAACTTATGGATATGTCTCTATTCACAGCTACAAAAGTTGTCCCATAAGTAATGATTTTACCTCTATTTATACTTAACAAATATAGATGATTGTCCATATAAGTGGACTAATCTTAATCTGCCAATATGTTTATCGAGACTTTATTAAAATGTAACAAAGACATATACACTAAATAGATCATGAAAATTTCATATATCTAATTGTTTTTACAATATGTTACATTCTTCGAAGTCCCAAAGACAACACATGTCCTTGAAATGACTATTTAATCAATGACTTAGTAAAAGGATCTGCAGGGATAGCCCATGTAGGGATATACTTAAGAATTATCTTTTTCTTGTCCACAATATTCCTTACAAAATTATACTTAATTTCTATGTGCTTACCCTTACGGTGATATTTGGGATCCTTAGCAAAGACTATAGCAGCTTAACTATCATAGTACATTATAACAAGACTCCCACTGTCCTCATCAATTTTTAGATGCTTTAGGAACCTTCTTAGCTAGACAGCTACACAACATACTCATTAGGGTCGGCCCTGGAGGAGGGTGTCACTGGACGATGGCCCTGGGCCCATAATTTGAGAGGGCCCAATTTTTTTTTTTTTTAGTATTATGTATTATAGGCATGTAATTGGGGCTTTGAATAGTTGGGCCCAAATTCATATTTCAGAATTTTTGATATTGTCTTTTACTTTTATCTTTTTATGCATATAATTGGGGCCTTGAGTAGTTGGGGCCCAAATTTATTTTGAATTTTTTTTCCGCCCCGAGCCTCCTCTGTAGAAGGACCGGAGCTGATACTCATCTTCCATTATTAATAGTGCTACACAAGCATATTTTTTACTGTTCCATATGATGACATCATCATTTAGCAAGAAGTGTTTTTCGGGTAAAAATATAGAATTTAACAATCAAAATATTTCCTATTCAGATTTTTATGCTTATTAAAAACATAATTTTTTTCTATGGAATTATCAATTTCATAAAACAATTCGGGTTTCTGTATGTTGAAATTATATGGAATTTTTTGGTTCCTTTTTTAATTGTAATTTCGATTTATAAATAGAGGAATCTTTACTATTCTCACAAAATATATATATTTATGTGATAAAAGATCATATACATATTGCTCTTTAAATTTTTATTTTTGATTTGGCCATAAATACATTGTGTAGAAATTTTCTTTTTTGTAATGAATTGATCGGTCTTTTTTTTTTTTATATGAAGAAAATTTCATTGATACAATTTTAGTTGATTTTTTTTCTCCATTTTTTTTTGCTACTAATACTAATCGAGACCATTTGCTTTGAGATAAATTGTATGCATAATTACCCTTTAACCAGTTTTTCTATTCATTCATTCCAGGCTTCTTTATTTTCTTATACTTATACCTTGATTTGGAGTTAAATATTCCTCAGATTATAGATAATACTTTATCTTGTCCTTAATAAAAGGATGGGTACCGCGATATTGAAGAATAGATCTAAAGTGATGGTTGTTAAGTAATTGGGTTTGTGATATTTTGTAAAATACATATGCTTGGGACAAGGAAGATAAATTGTAATAAGTATTTGAATTATTACTAGGATTAGAAAAGTCCTTTTCTTTTTCTATAATCGAAATAAAGTTCATTCTATGTTTATCTGTTTCATCAATTCCTTCTTGATTTCTTTCATCCTTGTAAATGGATTCATTGATAATTTTTTTTATTGAAAGTTGTGCATTGACCTTCGAAATGCTAACCATACATAGCAGGATATCCATGTACATTTTTTCAATGAAAGATTTCATAAAATAATGTGATTTGCATATTAATCGAGTATTTATTCTTTTGAATATCCGCCAAATATCTTTCCTTAATTCTGGTCTTTTATCATCATAGGCTGGAACTTTTTTTTCTTTTGTAATTTCTTCTATTTGATTCCTGATTATAATTGTCTTATCAACGAGATCTTTCATTTCATTTTCTATGAATAAAAAATTTATCCAATTCATAGATTGAATTTGCATGGTCGATTCAGGAATAATCTTATTCTTATCTTTTGAATATTTTGCATTTTTCATTTGGTTCATATACTTTCACCTTCTTGAATTCAAATAAATAAATTAGGTTTACTTCTTCATGATTATTCATTATTCATTTTAGAATTGGAAAATTTTGGATAACCCATGGTTTTGAAACTTTTACTTTTAGAGGTAGAAAATAATTCTTTTTCACTTTTCAAATATTTTTTTTAGTTCTTTATATATGGGTTCAAAAACCGAATGTAGGGTTCGAGCAGGACCAAAAGGAAGTTCTATTTCCATTCCCCAAACTATTAAAAAACTAGAATTTTCTTGCTTTACTTTTTTTTTTCATTGGCTCTCCATGATGAGATTGTAGTTTAGATCTTCGCCAAGGTTTTAAATGGAAAGGAAATAGTATTTTTACCTAAAGACCATCTGTTAACCAATCTTGAGGAAATTCTATTTCTGATAGTGGAATACCATTATATGTACATTTAACATGCATTTCACTCTTCCCGTCCTTAAAATCCTCATACCACTTGGGGTATTGGAATGATAACATACATCCAGCATTTTTAGCTATTATCAATGAAAGCAATATAATGTTTTTTCTAAGAAAAGCGTAGATCAGGAGTATCAAACTTCTTATTGCTTGAGCAAATATAACGTTATCCCAAATTTCTGCTATTGTCATTCGTTCATTTTCTTCTTCTCTCTTCTTCTCGTTTTCATCGAGAGCCTTCATAGTTTTCTTCATCTTTTCTTTCTCAAAATGGTCAATTTTTAATTTCATTTTTGGTTTTTTCTTTGCAAAATTCTTAAAAATAGACTTAATATTTTGATCAATCTTGTTAAAAAGAGAAAAAGAAATTTGTTTTCTACTCGATTAAAAAAACGGAGAATTTACATATGCTTAGAATGTGTTCCAAATAACTATTTTACGTCTTTGAGCGTGTAAGGATCCTTTGATTAGACCTCGACGAAAATCAGGTTGTTGTGAGTAACGTATCAAAGCCAACTCGTTTATTTCATCATCGATAGTCTTGGGATTCACGCTGTAGTCAGTATAAATCACCACTCGTCTGACTTTTCTTGTACGAATTTCTTGATCTTGTTTCATTAGTTGCTCATGTTCATCTTCTTCATCTTCATCCTGTGCTAGTACTTCTAACTCTTCAGTTAGTTTGTATAACCGTTGAGGAATTTTTTGAATGATTTTTTCTTTAAGGATTTCTTCTCCTTCTTCAATGACTTCTTCTCCATTGGTTGTAATTATATCAAATACGGATTCCATAAGATCACTTAGGACTTTCTGCACACTTAGTTCAAGTCATTAGATCACAAGAAACTTTAACTTTGAACCTTTTGTTATAATCAAAACTTAGGTTCGATCACCTGGTCCTTCCTGCACCAATATCTAGTATGCAGGGTTTTTGCTTTTATATAGATTTAACATGAATCCAAAGTTTGTGGATTATGTCTACATATTTTCTATTTAAATTGTATGACACATTTCTGATTCAATATTAAGAAAATTGATCAATTATATTTTCATGGTATTTTAATTAGTGTTATTTATAAAGGTTTAATTAAGCAATTCGTGTTATAAATATAATAGACAACAATTTTGTAAAAAGAAAAAAATAACGATTTTTATCTTTTACAAAAAAAAATGGCAACGCTTTTTATGCTTTACAAAAGCGTTGTCTTTGTAAAAACGACAACACTTTTTATGCATTGTCTTTGAGAACTTTTAATAACAATACTTTTAACAATGTTTTTTCAGCCACATAGATAATGCTTAAAAGCATTATCTTTCAACTTTTTTCTTATAGTGTGACCTCGATCACGTACCTCACGATCTTCTAGATCTTACGCCACTAGATGTTGGAATAACTCCACAACTTGACTCTATAGATCTTGAATCTCATCTTGGGTGCTATTGTTGGAACCCCGAGGTGTTTTGATGTGATCAAACAAGTTAAGCTAGGTCCTGCGTTGTTTAACCCTTGTGTCTAAGTGTGCAGGAGCTTAGGAACACAGGAAGTCGAGCGGAAGACGCGGCTAGCGAGCAGGACGGCACGGGAGAGAGCCGACGGGCTCGGTGCGTCTGAGGGACGAGGTGTCCGCGGAAGAGTACACCGGTGAACGAGAAGAGCGTGCGCGGCGCTCGAGGGACGAGAAACCGGGAAGGAAGGCTGCTCGAGGAGAAGGTCGGAACATGGGTTCGGGTGAGCCCTATTCCGGAAGGCCGAGATCACCCAAGCTAGCGGAGCCGGAGCGAACAGACCCGGACCGAGACTGGGACTTAACGGAGAAGTGATCCCGGACAAAATGTCAACCGTAGTTGACTTTTTGCTCCGGGGCGCCCGGAGCATGATTTTGACCAGAATTGCGATTTTCGCAATCTGACCGTTGGGGGATAAAGTTTATCCCCCCGGGGGCGCCCGGAACCACTTTCAGGCGCCCGGACCAGTACTATAAATAAGTACTGATCCGTACATTAAATGAAACTACTTGTAATCCAGTGCTTTCATTTGTGTTATTTCTTTCTGTGCTTTCAACGCTGTAAGAGGAGAATCAGATAGTGCGCTTACATTCCTTGGATTAGCAATCCCCTGATTGCAAACCAAGTAATTCCTCTGTGTCTATTTTTCTGTTTTAATTAGTCTCTGCTTTTTAATTACAAGTTCTTTTAAGTTAATTGAATATCCGAGAAGGGTTTTGGTTTTATTTTGTAGGGCAATTCACCCCTCCCCTCTTGCCGGCCTCAAAAGGGACCTACAAGTGGTATCAGAGCGAGGACGCTTCAGGAGGACTAACCGCCGATCGAAGCAACAAGATGGCCGGACCAAGTATCGTCCCGCCAAAATTTGAGGGGAACTTCGCAGACTGGAAGCGTCCTATGGAGGTATTCCTAAAAACAGATTTTGAAATTCGGTTTATTATGAAATATGGTTTTATAGCTCCAGTAGATAAAGATGGAAAAGAAAAAGAAGAGAGCGATTGGACAAAGAAGGAGCAGAATGAGTCGGTAGCAAACAGCCGTGCGGAACATCACCTGCTGAGTGTGTTACCGCCTCAAGAGGTCAATCACATCGGAAACTATGTGTCTGCTAAAGAACTTTGGGAGAAGTTCTTGGAACTCCACGAAGGCACGTCCGAAGCAAAGCTCGCTAGAAGGGACATCCTCCGTAACAAACTGATGAACATCCGTCTGGAAAAAGGTGAGAAAGTAGCCAGTCTACACGCGAAGGTAAAAGAACTAATTACTAGTCTCGAGAACCTCGGAGAAAAGGTATCAAATCGGGATACAATACGCTACGCGCTCAACGCATTTCCTCGAACTCCGGAGTGGACTTCAATCATCGACGCCTACTACATCTCAAAAGATTTGGAGGTAAGTACATTAGAGGAATGTTTTTCTACCCTTGAATTACACGAAACTAGATGTGCAGAGACATCAAAGGACACAACCCAGACTATGGCGCTAAACGCAACCAACAAGGATGAACCCGAGTCAGACTCCGAAGACGACAAAGAAGCATACATGGTAAGAAACTTTAAAAAGTTTTTTAGATCTAATAAATTTAAAATGCAGAATCAAAAGAATCAAAAAGGTGGAAGAAAGGTGCGGTGCTACCAGTGTCAGAAGGAGGGACACCTAAGAGAAGACTGCCCAGAACTCAAAAAGGCCAAAAAGAAGTCTCCCAAGAAACACAACCTAAAAGCAACTTGGGACGACACTTCTTCATCCGAATCAGAAGCTCAAGAATATGCCGGAATAGCACTAATGGCAAGCTACGATAGACAAAGTATATCAGAACCTAGCATCGATGAAGGGGGAGCGACCTCAGATGAAGGCAGCGAAGCAGGGGGAGATTCAGGCTTCAAATCCAATATGGTAAGTGAGGTATGCCTCTTACCCCCTGATCAACTTTACTCTGGCATTAAGGCAATGACTAAATCCATGTATAGATTAGAAAATGAAAATACCAAATTAAAAAATGAAATTCTGGAAACAAAAAGAATTTTAGCAAAATCATGTCTAATAGAGGATTTTGATAAATTGAAAATTCGCAATGAAAAACTAAAAGAAGAAATAGAAAGATTGAAAAAATATAAAAGTTCAAATATTTCTACTTTTAGAAATTATAGAGGTTTAAATTGGTATTATAGATTTCATCAAAGTCAAATTAGAAATATATCAAAAATCTATGTACCTAGGAAATACTTGGTTAACCCTGTAGGTAGGAACCTCTACTGGGTTCCAAAAACCTGTTTAATTTAACTTAGCATTTTCAGCAAGGAAATTAAACGACTAATTTCATTATGAGGCTTTGTCTAAGGAAGTGGTTGTTGCTCCAATAACCAAGAAGGCCTAGTGCCTCACCACGACCTGGAAGCCAAGTATCGAAATGAAAAGTTTAATTGACTAACTGAAAAAGCATTAATTTAATTTACCTAATGCTTTAAAAGAGTTATTCAATTTATATATTTAAAATTAATTTATAATATTTTTTTTGGTATTAATTTTTTTTTAATTGAATTAGAAATTTTCTTAAAATTGACTTAGAAATTCTTTTTGGAAATTGACTTAAATCTTTTTAAATTAACTTAGATATTTTTTTTCTATGAATATTGTCTTAGACATTCTCCTTTGAAAATTGCCTTAGAAATCTTTTATAAAAATTCACGTTAAAATTTTCTGAATATTGACTTAGAATTTTTTTTAAACTAGATATTCTCTTTTGAAACATTGCCTTAGAAATTGCCTTAGAAATTTTTTTTCACTTAAATTTTTTTTACCTTAGACTTGTTTAGAGAACCCCTATTTTTTATGTGATCAAAGGGGGAGAAGTAGGTTAAGTCTAGGGGGAAGTATACACTTATTAAATTGAAATATCTTTGGACTTAATTGCAAATAAATTATTTTTACTGCATCTGTATTACCCTAGCTTAACTTGGGTTGCTCACATCAAAAAGGGGGAGATTGTTGGAACCCCGAGGTGTTTTGATGTGATCAAACAAGTTAAGCTAGGTCCTGCGTTGTTTAACCCTTGTGTCTAAGTGTGCAGGAGCTTAGGAACACAGGAAGTCGAGCGGAAGACGCGGCTAGCGAGAAGGATGGCACGGGAGAGAGCCGACGGGCTCGGTGCGTCTGAGGGACGAGGTGTCCGCGGAAGAGTACACCGGTGGACGAGAAGAGCGTGCGCGGCGCTCGAGGGACGAGAAACCGGGAAGGAAGGCTGCTCGAGGAGAAGATCGGAACATGGGTTCGGGTGAGCCCTATTCCGGAAGGCCGAGATCACCCAAGCTAGCGGAGCCGGAGCGAACAGACCCGGACCGAGACTGGGACTTAACGGAGAAGTGATCCCGGACAAAAAGTCAACCGTAGTTGACTTTTTGCTCCGGGGCGCCCGGAGCTGTCCGGGGCGCCCGGAATGCTTCCTTGCGCCCGGAGCATGATTTTGACCAGAATCGCGATTTTCGCAATCTGACCGTTGGGGGATAAAGTTTATCCCCCCGGGGGCGCCCGGAACCACTTTCAGGTGCCCGGACCAGTACTATAAATAAAGTACTGATCCGTACATTAAATGAAACTACTTGTAATCCAGTGCTTTCATTTGTGTTATTTCTTTCTGTGCTTTCAACGCTGTAAGAGGCTACTCCGCCCAGAGGAGAATCAATTAGTGCGCCTTCTTTGCCTTGGATTAGCAATCCTATGATTGCAAACCAAGTAGTTCCTCTGTGTCTACTTTCTGTTTTAATTAGTCTCTGCCTTTTTAATTACAAGTTCTTTTAAGTTAGTTGAATATCCGAGAAGGGTTTTTGGTTTTATTTTGTAGGGCAATTCACCCCTCCCCTCTTGCCGGCCTCCAAAGGGACCTACAGCTATGACTATGGTACAAGACTTCCTTAGCTGGAACCTGCTTGTTGCGACCATGACAACCATCTATGGGATATCGAGAGATCTGATACCGCTTACAGGGGCATAGCTGAGAATGTAAGTGGATGGAGGTTTGCCACTTGAAGTCGAGAGGTCGAAACTCGGGGATGGATCGAGGAGCGTAAATCCTTGCACCTCGTATAACTTATCCCCACATTCACTTGCCACCTCAGTCACCATTGTTGGAGCCTTTGTGCCCGCTAGAGGGGGTGAATAGTATTTCATCGTGCTCCTTGCGTCGTTTGCTTCGTCTTGATAATGTGCAGCGGAATACAAAGACAAAAGAAAACAAAATACTCACAACGCTAACACCTAGGGTTTACTTGGTATCCACCTCAAGAAGAGGTGACTAATCCAAGGATCCACACACACGACACAATCTCCACTGTGCAAACCTCCTTCTCGGTCGCAGCCGGAGGCGGAGAAGCCTCATACAAACTCACACAACAACACAACACCACTACAAGAAGAGAATACAGAAATACAAGTGAAATACACTTCTTATTGCCTACTTGTTGCTCATTGTTGCCTCTTGAACCTTGGAGAAACACCTCCAAGTGCCTTCAAGAACTGGCAGTGAAGATCTGAAAGCTCGCGTGAAGAATCGCAGAAAAGTCGCAGATGAAGCTCACAAAGAACTGCAGAGAAAACGCTCCGCCAAGGCTTTAAACAGTGCTCCCAATCGATCCAATCCATCCCCAATCGATTGCCACATCAGCACCACTTCATCCCAGTCGTCCATCGCTCGTTTCCTGCCCAACGGTCACTTCCCAATCGATCGACCGATCGATTGGTAGCTCCCAATCGATCGGCCGATCGATTGGAATGACTTCTGTGCTCGCGAGTAATGCTCCCAATCGATCGGTCGATCGATTGGAGCCAGCCCACACTCACAGCACACTCCAATCGATCGACCGATCGATTGGAGCCTGGTTCAATCGATTGTCCGATCGATTAAACTGCCTGGACTTGACTCAAACTCAAGTCCAAAGCCCCCAACCCAACTCCAGGTCAACCGTGACCTGTTGGGTCTCCATGCCTAGCATTTGGCCACATCCGACCAACCTCGAACTAGCCTTCTAGCCTCCTCCATCAGCCTTGCATCCTTCGAATATCTCCCATCCTTCACGCCTTGCCTTCAGAAGCTTCCTTCGGCCTCATCCTAGTTGTTGGATTATACACCACACTCGATCAACCTCGAACTAGCCTTCTAGCCTCCTCCATCAGCCTTGCGTCCCTCGGATACCTGCCCATCCTTCACGCCTTGCCTTCAAGAGCTTCCTTCAGCCTCATCCTAGTTATCGAGTTCTCCTTGCCAAGTCACACTAGGACTTATCTTGCCAAGACCACATGTTTGGACTTTCCAATTGCCTAGCTCCTTACCAGGGCTTTCTCCTTTGCTAAGATCACACTTGGACTTTCAACCTGTGCCAAGATCACACTTGGACTTTCCAAATGCTTGACTCCTCACCAGGACTTTCCATATGCCTAAACTCCAGTTAGGACTTTCACAATTGCCTAAACTCTAGTTAGAACTTTCCCAATTGCCTAAACTCCAGTTAGGACTTTTCCAATTGCCTAAACTCCAGTTAGGACTTTCACCACTGCCTAACCTCCAGTTAGGACTTCCCCAGTCAAGTCTCCTATCAACCTTGACCTACTTGACTTGTATTCTCATTATCAACCTGATCAATCTTTTGACCATTTCCACAACCGGACGATTGCCCTAGCAATCTCCATATATTGTCAAACATTAAAATTCAAGCATCACGACTCAAGCTTGACCCAACTTAAGTTTAGTCAAACTGGTCAAACTTGACCAAGGGAAATTGCCCCATAATCTCCCCCTTTTTGATGTTTGACAATACCACTAAGTTAGACTAAATCTCATAGCCTTAACCTCTTCTTCATACCAAGGCTAAATCTCATAGCATTAACCTCTACTTTATCATAAGGCTAAATCCTATAGCCTTAACTCCTTCTTTATCACCAAGGCTAAATCTCATAGCCTTAACTCTTCCATGACAAAGTATGAATGAAAGCCTAACTCAACCTCCAATTCTCCCCCTTTGTCACACATCAAAAATAGAAAACCAACTCTTCTCCAAAAGAGTTAACTTCACAATGAAGATTACATACCCTTCATTGTCTCCAAAGCTCCCCCTTGAGCTCTACTTTTCTCCACAATGCTCAACCTAGAGCATTCACCATTTGACTAATGAAAATCCCATTCATTGTATCCAATACTCCCCCTTGAGCAGTACTCAACTTTTCAATGCTCCTCCAAGAGCATTTTCCACTTTACCAATGAAGGTCCAATCCCCCTTCATTAACCCAATGCTCCCTCTTAAGCAATAATCTACTCCAAAATGCTCATCCGAGAGCATTTATCATCCTGACAATAAAGATAACCAATCTTCCATTGTTCCCCAATACTCGACCCTGAGTATTATCCATCACGAAGGTTTAACCCACCTTCCAAGGTCTTTGAAAATAAATTATTATGTTTTCAAAGAGTAACTCCCCCTAAAAACATGGTCAAACTTCTATCATTGCCCCAACAATGACTTGGAGTTCCTAAACAATTAAAAAAATCAAAACTCGAAGTTTTGAGGTTCAAAATTCAATAAAGAACCTAAACCTCACCCTAAACTTCACCTACGTTTACCTTAACCAACTCATGCTTGTTTTCATCAAGAAAATTCTCCCTAAGTGTATACAAATATATTCCAAAGGGTTAGGCATGGTTAATGACCCTTGAAAACCAAAACTTGAAGTTTTGAGATTCCAAAATTCAGATTTGAAACTAAACCTATCTTAAACTTTATTTTGGTTTTTCTTAACCAATCCATACTTGTTTTCATCATGAAAACTCCCCCTAAATGTATACAAATATATTCCAAGAGGTTTGGAGTGGTTAATGGGATTTGAAGTGACTTGAAGTGCTGAAATCAAGTTTTTTCAGCCAAAATCAGACTCCCCAATCGATTGAAATTGGGACTCAATCGATTGAACTCACTCCAATCAATCCATTGATCTATTCCACGTACTTCTATGCGCAGAAATTTCCTTTGAATCGATCGACTGATCGATCCAATCACGAGACAATCGATCACCTGATCGATTCAACACCCTTCTATTCGCAGGAATTGGCTTCCCAATTGATTGACTGATCGATTGAACCCAATCCAATCGATTGGGTTTCTGATTTCCTGAAATTCAATTTCAACGAAATTCAGAACCCCCCCCCCCCCCAATATTCTACAAGAATCTAAAAATCATGAAAATTCATGTAGACACTACTAAGGGTATATACTATCAAGGAAAAATAGTTTTCTATGAAAATACTTTCTATTTTCAAATATTGATACAATCTTGAAAACTCATGAAAACTTCAATGTTTTCTTCTAGTTTGTGTCCAACTTTCCAATGATGATTGCTATCAAAAGATAGCCTTCATCAAGGTTTTCAAAAAGTACATTTAAAATCATTTTCAAACCAATATCCAACCATGTTCTTTGGGCTCAATGCGCATGACTTGTACATTAGCTTTCCCAATGATTGGAAAGTACATAACTATGTGTTTTGATGAACCTAAAACTCAACAAGCTAGATGCACTAAATCAACACCTTGAGTTTTGTTCACCATCCTAACATCTCACTTGCATCTAATGTGTACTAAAAATACATACAAATCACCTTATAGTTCTTGTGAGATGTATATTTGGTTTTGCCCTACACTAAGGGATCATGCATATCTATCTAGGCATTATAAAATTTATTAGCATCCACCGAGGATGTCATTTGGTATACTCCCACTTGTTGGGATATTTACCATTCATAATAAATGTCTTTGTCCTTAATCACAAGGAAATAAACATAATGCATGATGCTACATGGCATACATCAAAATAAGCAATTTTTCAAAAGAAAAACATGATATAACTACATGATGTATGTATGACATGATATAGTATTTTTATGTTTTTCATAATAAACACGAATGCAACACATGATGTCATGACATATAATAGGCAATCAATAATGGCATTTTAGCATAATTAAAATATACCTAGACAATTTATCTAAGTATCTTTAATCCTATGCTAAACCTTAAAATTTAATCCTAGATTGCCTATTTCTCCCTTAAGAGAATGTCAAAACCCAACTTGGCATTTCTTTTGCCTTTATATATGTGCCAATTGAAATCAATTTTGCACCCTCAATTTTCTTGGCACAGTTCACTCCCTTTTAAGAATTAATCTTTGAGACTTAAGACTTAGTTCCTTAAGAACACACTAAGATCTCAACTAGACATTTCTTATCCTTCTTCCAATTGTGCCAACTAACATTAAATGTGATTCCTCAAATTTTGGCACAACCTACTCTTCCAAGAAGTAATTATTTAGAATTAAGGCTTAAACATACCTTAATCCCCTTAAGAAGATACCAAAATCTCAACTTGGTATTTCTTATCCTTTTTCCATATGTGCCAATTTAGACTAAAATCAAAACCTCAAACTTTGACACATTTTACTCTTTCTAAGAGTGATAATTTTGGATTAAGGTTTATATTTCCCTTAATTCCATAAGAAAATGTCAATTTCCCAAATTTGATATTTCTTTGCTTCCCTCAAGTGTGTCAATTTGAATTAGATCCAAGTCCTCAATTTTTGACACATTTTACTCTTTCAAAGAGTAACCCATTAATCCTTTTCATTTTCAAAGGTTAACAATACCCTTGAAAATGCTCCCAAGTGTCAACTTCACCAAAGTTAGGTTAACTACCTCTCCAATTGGAGTTGACACTTTCTAAACCCATCTAGGGTGTAAAGAATATGCTCCTAGGAACCCAAAACCTATTGGTGCTCCTTGGGTGCTCTAGGTACTCCCTAGGGACAAATTCCTTAGATACCTTCCTAAGGACCTTTCTAGGCTTCTTAGAAGCCTTGGTCACTTCTACTAGGTCACTCCTAGGGATAACTTCCCGTGTAACCTTCTTTGTGACTTTATTTGACCTTTTTGGAGCCTTAGCCACCTTGGTCTTAACAAAAGTACTCTTAGGAATGACTTCCCTAGTATTTTTGGCTTGACCCCTAGACCTAGGTTTGGTGTCATAGCTATATGAAACCCTATGATAGGAAGTCACATCCTTCTTGACTTTAGGTTTGTATCCTAAACCTCTATAGTCATTGGATGGCTCTTGTCTAGATTTTTCTAGGTTATACTCATTTTGACCCCTAAGCATGTTTTCCATTCTAGCTAGGGACTCCTATGAGCATTTCTATTCTTAGGGTTGTATCTAAAATTCCTAGAGTTATATTCTAAATGATTTTCTACCTTCCTAACCTTAGGTGTGGTAGATCTAGCATGAGGAGGTATATATTTTGCATTAATTCTATCATGCTTCCTATAGTCATGACAATTAGCATTAAAAAGATGAGAGTTATTTCTAACATGCATTTTATCATGACTAGGAGGAATTGCACTCTTAAAGGTTACCTTGGGTTTGCTCTTCAAAGCTCCCCCTAAACTTGTGTTTCCTCCTTTAACCTTGGTTGGCTTCTTCCAGTTAGGACATTGACTTTGGTAATGTCCTTTTTTATTGCATGAAAATCATACAATATGCTCCTTGCTCTTGTGTTCCGTGGGACCAACCACTTTAGGCTTCTCCTTAGCCTTGATTGCCACTTGGCCCTTCTTCTTGGTCAATTTTGAGCACTTGCTCTTATAGTGTCCATGTTCCCTACATTCAAAGCAAATTATATGATTTTTATTATTCACTATTGAATTCTTTATACCTTTGCTTGTAGGGTTGATGCTTGATTCTCCATTTGATGTAGCTTGAGTTGTGGAGGTAGCATCATCTTCTAATTCTTCTTCTCTACTTGGAGGTGTGGGTGCTTCCACCTCTTCAACTCTCGAGGTCGTGGATGCTTCCACCTCTTCCTCTCTTGAAGATGTAGAGGATCTCTCATCTTCTTCCTTCTTCTCCTCGAATGTTGACCTTGTGTCAACATCGGATTGGTCCTTCTCTTCTTGGACCAATGAGCCCTTCTCCTTGGGTCCTCAACTCCTTGGAATTGTGTGGGGTTCTCATGATAGGCAATGATCTTTTTCCAAAGATCACTTGCACTAGTGTATTCACCTACACTCAATATAATGTTAGAAGGTAATAAATTAAGCAATATTTTCGTTACCTCCTTATCTGCCTCCGCTAGCTCCTTTTGTTCCTTGGTCTAATGTCGAGGTCGGAGGCGTTTACCCTTCTTGTCTGTTGGAGCTTCAAATGGGTCCTCCAAGACAACCCATTGGTTCCAATTCATTTGGAACCAAGTCTCCAACCGATTCCTCCAAAAACTGAATTCTTCTTTGTCGTACGGCGGTGGAATCCGGATGTCCCATCCAAGTGGACCTCCCAAGTCCATCTTCTTCCTCTAGCTTCTTGCTCTCTTGGCGGTTAGTCCTCAGAAGAGCAGCCTCGCTCTGATACCAATTGTTGGGACCTTTGTACCCGCTAGGGGGGTGAATAGTATTTTGTCGCGCTCCTTGCGTCGTTTGCTTCGTCTTGATAATGTGCAGCGGAATACAAAGACAAAAGAAAACAAAATACTCACAACGCTAACACCTAGGGTTTACTTGGTATCCACCTCAAGTAGAGGTGACTAATCCAAGGATCCACACACACGACACAATCTCCACTGTGCAAACCTCCTTCTCAGTCGCAGTCGGAGGCGGAGAAGCCTCGTACAAACTCACACAACAACACAACACCACTACAAGAAGAGAATACAGAAATACAAGTGAAATACACTTCTTATTGCTTACTTGTTGCTCGTTGTTGCCTCTTGAACCTTGGAGAAACACCTCCAAGTGCCTTCAAGAACTGGCAGTGAAGATCTGAAAGCTCGCGTGAAGAATCGCAGAAAAGTCGTAGATGAAGCTCACAAAGAACTGCGGAGAAAACGCTCCGCCAAGGCTTTAAACAGAGCTCCCAATCGATCCAATCCATCCTCAATCGATTGCCACATCAGCACCGCTTCATCCCAACCGTCCATCGCTCGTTTCCTGCCCAATGGTCATTTCCCAATCGATCGACCGATCGATTGGGACCATCTGAATCGATCGGCCGATCAATTCAGAACCATTCTGTGCTCTCGCGTACGCGCGAGAGCTTCTCCTCCCCAATCGATCGACCGATCGATTGGTAGCTCCCAATCGATCGGCCGATCGATTGGGATGACTTCTGTGCTTGCGAGTAATGCTCCCAATCGATCGGTCGATCGATTGGAGCCAGCCCACACTCACAGCACACTCCAATCGATCGACCGATCGATTGGAGCCCGGTTCAATCGAGTGCCCGATCGATTGAATTGCCTGAACTTGACTAAAACTCAAGTCCAAAGCTCCCAACCCAACTCCAGGTCAACCGTGACTTGTTGGGTCTCCATGCCTAGCATTTGGCCACATCCGACCAACCTCGAACTAGCCTTCTAGCCTCCTCCATCAGCCTTGCGTCCTTCAAATATCTCCCATCCTTCACGTCTTGTCTTCAGGAGCTTCCTTCGGCCTCATCCTAGTTGTCGGATTATACACCACACTCGATCAACCTCAAACTAGCCTTATAGCCTCCTCCATCAGCCTTGCGTCCCTCGGATATCTACCCATCTTTCACGCCTTGTCTTCAAGAGCTTCCTTCAGCCTCATCCTAGTTATCGAGTTCTCCTTGCCAAGTCACACTAGGACTTACCTTGCCAAGACCACATGCTTGGACTTTCCAATTGCCTGGCTCCTTACCAGAGCTTTCTCCTTTGCTAAGATCACACTTGGACTTTCAACCTGTACCAAGATCGCACTTGGACTTTCCAAATGCTTGACTCCTCACCAGGACTTTCCATATGCCTAAACTCTAGTTAGGACTTTCACAATTGCCTAAACTCTAGTTAGGACTTTCCCATTTGCCTAAACTCCAGTTAGGACTTTCCCAATTGCCTAAACTCCAGTTAGGACTTTCACCACTGCCTAACCTCCAGTTAGGACTTTCCCAGTCAAGTCTCCTATCAACCTTGACCTACTTGACTTGTATTCTCATTATCAACCTAGTCAACCCTTTGACCATTTCCACAACCGAACGATTGCCCTAGCAATCTCCATATATTGTCAAACATTAAAATTCAAGCATCACGACTCAAGCTTGACCCAACTTAAATTTAGTCAAACTGGTCAAACTTGACCAAGGGAAATTGCCCCAACAACCATGATTTGCCTTCTCTGTATTAGCCATGGGGCAGGTTGACGGGGGCACTGAGGGCGAGTACTTCACCTTTTTTTTGCCATTAGAAAAATATGATACCAACTGAAGCCAGGTGGGATAGCGATTATCCTACGGACTATTGAATCTGTTGATTCGCATACGAATACTAAAAGTAATATTCTACAACATGTTAATTCGAAGAAAATACCAAGAAATAGAAGAATAAACGACACTATCACAAATATTATTAATCCAAAAACTTTCTTTACATCAATCCAAACATTTATTTATATAAACTCCAAATCCTAAATACCAAGAAAAGAAAGAAACACTAACATATTATTATAATTATGGAATCTTAATAGAAAGAAAAAAATTTTTACAGACTGACCATCCTAAAATCCTTAAACTAATTTAAAATTTAAAAATACAAATGATGAAAATTATCAAAAATATGTTGACTATAAAAAAATAAAACTTATTAAAAATAATAATAAAAAATTTTATATCCTCCTTGACTTTATATATATATATATATATATATATATATATATATATATATATATATATATATATATATATATATATATATATATATATATATATATATATATATATATATATATATATATATATATATATATATATATATAAAATCTTTTTTAAAAAAATAGCTTACAAATTATAACCCTATAAATAAAATTTTTAAAAATTATTTTAATTATTTTTTTAATTCAAAATTTAAAAAAATAAAAAAGTGTTGATATCTGCGCGACGCGCACAGTCGCACACTGTGCGCGTCGCGCAGGATATCAATATTCATATATAGTGGTGATATGTTGTGCGCCATACAGTGCGTGACTGTCTGCGCACACAGCATATCACACTTTTCTAATTTTTTTTTTATAATTTGAATTAAGAAAACAATTTTTCTATATATAAATACTTAATATATAAATATATCCCCTAAACACATTATAATATTCTATAAATATTTAAATTTATTTCATTTTTAATTTTTTTTTTACTAAACATTATAATTCAATTGGGATACCTTAATCCTAGAGGTAAAATCTTAAAAAAAAATTAGCTTGAAAATTATAACCCAATTGAGATGCATGAACTCTAAAATAATATCTTAAAAAAAATATTTTAATTAATTTTTTTAATTCAAAATTTTTTTAAAAAAATCAATATTTCCTTATATATAAATCCTTAATCCATGAATATATCCCCTAAACACATTACAATATTTCATAAATACTTAAATTTATTTCATTTTTAATTTTTCTTTTTACTAAATACTATAACTCAATTGGAAAATCTGAACCCTAGAGATAAAATTTTTAAAAAAAAATAACTTACAAATTATAACTCACTTGAGAAGTATGAATCTTAGGAATAAAATTTTAAAAAATATTTTAATTATTTTTTTAATTCAAAATTTAAAAAATTAAAAAAAAATAATGATAACGTACAGTCATATACTGTACATATCGCACAGTATATATATATATAATCAATCAATCAATCTTATTATTATAATTCTATCGATAATGTAAAAACATACACGTAAGAAATTGAGATCCCAACGACAACACAGCTCACTTTATTGTGATAAAGATAGAGACATAATTTAATGCACGATATAAGCATCGTACTCGGCGATAAGGTGTACTGCCGGACCACCACGAATTAGAAATGTATTAATGGTGTAGCCTCTCGCCATTCGAAATTTTCCGGTGCCACCGATGATGCTGCGCTCGCTGGTTCCCTCTAACGTTGCCCGGCCCACCACCGTGAGAGAGCTACCGTTATACTCTCCTTCTGTAAAGACAAAGTTGAGTAATACGAGCCAAGTCGTCTGTCTAAGCGATACCCCGGGAGCTATGCCTTGGGCCCTCCCAATGAGCTTTGAGTCCACGCTCGAGCCTTCTCGTATTTCGTCGTCGAAGATCCCTATGCTGCCGAAGTCTCCGGGGTTGCTGGTGGTGGAGTTGATGACGGTTATAGAGGTGGCGTTGGGGCTGTTATAGTTCTCGTGGAGGAAGAAATGGAGGTGAGTGGTGATGGAGTCTATCCCCTGAGTTGTTGCGATAAGGAAAAAGAGAAAGAGGAGCAAAGGCTTGAATGAACAATAATAAGCCATATCTATGTGAATATGGAGAAGTAGAGAATTAGAGGATGATTGATATTGGAAAGATATTTTAAGGTATATTTATAACTAAATGAATGCATTGGAAAGATTAAATTTGATGTAATAATTGAAAAGTGCATTCCAATTATCAATAGGGTGGGTATATATATATATATATCCAGAAGTTGAGTCGGACAGAGGCTGGTCGCGCTGTCCTCGATGTTGACGGAAAGTCGTGGAGATGTCTTGTTGACCTGGTACTTAATGGAAAAGTTCCCACGGGCAGATGACGAAGGGTGATGACTAAGACGATGAGGCGAGAGCTCTGCACACACTCAGACAAGCCACTCTCACGTTAGAGGCCAAGAACCAAGGAAAAGGTTCCCGGGACAGACCCTCTGACACTCAAGTCAGGTACTTTTTCTCCAGAAATTCAGTGAAACTAAAGGACGAAAAGTAAAGGATGAATGTGAAAGGATGAGTGAGCGTACCTGCGTAAGGAAGAAAGCTTACCTTTTTATATGGCAGTGAGTACTTCTGGAGTCTGATAAATGTCAGGGAATGTCGGGTGTCAGGATTTGCCTAGCGGTGAATAACACGTGGCATCTTCCTATGGGCTGGAAGAGGGATCGGTGGGCCATGAGCCCTAGACCATTAGCATATTCCCTGACATGCGGTGATTATTCTCTGATAGGTGGTTACGATTCCCTTCCTTGATTGTCGTATAGTGCATGCCCACGTAGCTCCGTTAACCCTGGACTAGGTCCCCGTACCTGTAAACCTTGACCTGTGGACACAGACCTGCGTTCCCTGGCCTGTGTTTGTCGTCCCGTAAATCCAGATCTGTATGTCCAACCATGCATTTGTCATTCGGTAAATCCAGACCTGCGCTTACTGCCCTGCCAATTGAGACCCTCGCTTGACGTTCCTTAAGTCTCGGCCTGTATGCACGGCCCTGCTCCGTATTTTATCTTGTAAGTGTTGGACTCTATGGTGTTTTGATGTGATCAACCAAGTTGGTTAGGTCCTGCTTTGTGTTTGATCCCTGTGTCTGAGTGTGCAGGAGCTTAGGAGCGCAGGAAGTCGAGCAGAAGACGCAGCTAGCGAGAAGGACGGCACGGGAAGGGAGCCGACGGACTCGGTGCGTCCGAAGGACGAAATAGCTGCGGAAGAGTACACCGGTGGGCGAGAAGAATGTGCACGGCGTTCGAGGGACGTTAAGCCGGGGAGGAAGACTGCTCGAGGAAAAGGCCGGGAATTGGGTTCGGGTGAGCCCTATTCCGGTTGGCCACAATCACTCACTGTTGGAGGCACCTCCAAGCTGGTTAAACTGATTGTTCGAGCACAGGATAGAATTCTATCCAATCACCGAGCTGGAGGCGCCTTGAACCTTATTGGAGGCGCCTTAGACCCTCGGATAGACTTTCCAGGATCTATATAAAGGCCCCTGGAGCTAGGAAATAATTGACAACTCAAGCAATCAACTGTGTAGTCTTTCCTTGCAATAGTTCTAAGCTTCCAAAGTGTAAAAGACTTTTCCGCCTTCAGAGAAGGAGATTCTTCAGTGCGCTTTTTCTTATTGCCTTGGATTAACAACCTTCTTGGTTGTAACCAAGTAAATAGCTGAGTCCCTTTTTCGTTTCTTTTAATTTATCTGTTATTATTTTACTATTGCACTTTTGAGTTGAAAGCACGAGGAGGGTATACTTTATTTTTTTCAGGCAATTCACCCCCCTCTTGCCGGCCTCCGCTGCACCAACATTTGGTATCAGAGTCAGACCCGCCTCAGAAGGACTAACCGCCGACTGAAGCACAATGATCAAGACGATGGCCAGAGCGAATATTCATCCCCCAAAGTTTGACAGAGACTTCGTGACGTGGAAACGTCGGATGGAAGTATTTTTCAAGACAAAATTTGATATTTGCTTAATTATGAAATATGGTTATACAGTTCTAAAAGATAAAGAAGAAAACACGTAAAGCAAGAAGGAGCAAGTCGATTTTGTCGCCAACGGAAAGGCAGAGTTCCACCTGCTTAGCGTGCTGCCACCATAAGAGGTAAGTCGAATTGGAAGCTACGACTCCGCGAAAGACCTCTGCGAAAAATTCCTGGAGCTTCACGAAGGTACCTCGGAAGCTAAGCTAGCGAGGTGCAACATCCTCCGGACCCAATTAATGAACATTCAGATGAACAACGACGAGAAGGTAGCGCAACTCCAAGCAAGGATTAAGGAGTTAATTGTTGGTGCAATATTCCCTAGGTCAAGGTTGACCTAGTTGACTGAGCTTGAATTGGGTCAAGCTCGAGTCTTGATGTTTGGGTTTCGATATTTGACAATACATGGAGACAAAACATGGAGATTGCAGGTGCAATTGTTCATGTGATGAGATTGTGAAGGAGAGTCAAGTAGGTCAAAGTTGACTGGATACTTGACTGGAAAATTCTGGTGAGTGAAGCCAGGTGAAAGTCCTAACTGGGAGGTTAGGCAGAAGGAAAATCCTAGTGAGTGAAGCTAGGTGAAAGTCCCGGTGAGTGAAGCTGGGTAGTTGGAAAGTCCTGGTGAGTGAAGCCAGACAGAAGGAAAATCCTAGTGAGTGAAGCTAGGTGAAAGTCCTGGTGAGTGAAGCCAGGCAGAAGGAAAAACCTTAGTGAGTGAAGCTAGGTGAAAGTCCCGGTGAGTGAAGCCGAGCAGTTGGAAAATCCTGGTGAGTGAAGCCAGGTGAAAGACCTAGTGAGTGAAGCTAGGCAGTATGGAAAGTCCTAGTGAGTGGAGCCAGACAAATGAGAAGTCCTGGTGAGTGAAGCCAGGCACAGGAAATCCAGATGGATCAAGTTTTGATCAGACATCTGGTGTTGGGAAACCCAAGTAGGTCAAAGGAATTGACCAGACACTTGGCACGGGAAATCCAGATGGATCAAGGTTGATCGGACACCTGGTGGAGATAAGTCCAAGTGGGTCAAGGATGACCGGACACTTAGCACGAGGAGAAAAGTCCAAGTGGGTCAAAGGGATTGACCAGACACTTGGTGAGGGAGTTCTAGCAGATCAAGGGTGACCGAATGCTAGGCATGATGTACCAACATGTCATGGTTGATCGGATGTTGGTTTAGGGGACTTTGGACTTGTTTTTGGGCAAAAACAAGAGCTGGATCGATCAAACGATCGATTGGCTCATGCCCAATCGATCGGCCAATCAATTAGGAGAGCCCCAGCAACAAGCCTCCTCCCAATCGATTAGTGGATCGATTAGGGAGAAGTGTCACGCGAATAGAAAGCCTCCCAATCGATCAGCCGATCGATTGGGAGCCTCCAATCGATTGGGCGATCGATTGGGAGGTGCGATTTCGCACGATAAGCTTGGATCGATCAGCCAATCGATCCAGGTGATTCCCAAGAGCATAGAGGCGCTCTGGATCGATCGGTCGATCGATCCAAAGCCTCCCCAATCGATTGGGAGCAATCCGATCGATTGGGATTCGACCGTTGGTGTCAATTAAAGTCGTTGTCGAGCTCTTTCTTCGCCAACACTTGCACTGTTCAGCTCCAATCTTCACAGCGATCCTCTAGGGTTTTCTCCAGAGCTCACTGCCCGTTCTTGAAGCTTCTTGGAGCAGCGTTTCCAAGGTCAAGAGGCATCCCAAGCAAGAGGAAGAAGCTAGCTAGGGCTTATTGTACACAATCTTGTAAGATTTACTTGTATTTGCTTCTTCTTCTCTTCTTGTTTGTTGTGTGAGTTTGTAAAGGCTTCTCCGCCTTCGGTAGTTACCGTAAAGGAGTGTTTTCCATAGTGGAGAGTGTTCGTGTGTGTGGATCCTTGGATTAGTCACCTCATCTTGAGGTGGATACCAAGTAAATCCTTTTGTTAGCGTTGTATGTATTGTCTCTTGTATTTCCACTGCATATCTTTGAAGAAACAAGCAACGACAAGCACGAGGAGCGCGCCGAGCTATTCACCCCCCCTCCTTCTAGCTACATATTTGGTCCCAACAAGTGGTATCAGAGCGAGGTTGCTCTTCACCGGAATCATCGCCGGAAAGGGAAAAGAGCTAGAGGGTGAAGAAATTGGAGCAAAATTCTTCAAGTCAGATTTTATCAAGCTCAACTTAAATGGAATTCCAAGACGGACTTGGATTCGATACAAGGGTGCCTCCATCATTTATTTCAACAAGCTTTGATCTTTGGAAATCAAGGATCGAGAATTTCTTGATGATGGAGATAGAGCAATGGTTTGCTCTAATGGAAGGATTTGAAACTTCAACAAATTCAAAAGGCAAAGTTCTCAAGAGGAGCAAGTAGAGCCAAGAATAAATCCAAAGATGTGAGGCCAATGACAAAGTGACCAAGCTTTTGGTCAATTTATTGCCAAGCAACATCTTGGAGCAAATTGGAAATTTTGAAGATGCCCAAAAGCTATGGAGCAAATTGGCAAAGATTCATGAAATCCCCTCTACTGTACCAAACCAAGAAGAATTCAAAGAGGGTGACTCATTGGATCAAGATAAAGAGGAAGAGGACTCCGAGGTTGAGAGATGCTCAACTTCCGAAGAAGAAGTCCAAGAAGCTTCATCTTCAAAGGAATTCAATGAAAAGGGTAAAGAGGGAGCATACTCTTTGTTTCATATAAAAGATGAAGACGAAGAAGCCTCCACCTCTAGGATTGAGGGGGAGCAACCTTTGGTGACGCCGGGTCAAGAAGAAGGAGAAGCTTCTACATCCGGGTCAAATGGAGAAGAAGACGATGTATCCTCCAAAAATCAAGAAACATCAAATGGAGGATCATGTGTCATCCCTACACATGAAGGTATAACTAATTCAATTAAAAATAACAATCACATTGTATGTTTTGAGTGTAGGGAACATGGGCATTATAAGAGCAAGTGCCCCAAGTTGACCAAGAAGAAGGGCCAAGTTGTACTAAAGGGCAAGGAGAAGCCCAAGGAGACCGTCCCCACAACAAAGAAGAGCAAGGAGCACATTGTGTGCTTCTCTTGCAATCAAAAGGGACATTATAGGAGTCAATGTCCCAAGGGGAAGAAAGCGGTCAAGGCTCATGGAGGAAGCACAACTCAAGGGGGAGCCTCTAAGGTAAAAAGACAGGTATCGTTTATTGAGCCTACTCCCTTGAATAACGGTAAAAAGCATGCTAGTTCTAATTTTTATCATTTTAATGCTATTTACCATAAAAATAGAAAGCGTGAGAGCTTTAAAGAAAAACATGTGGCTCTACATGCTAAAACTACCACACCTAGGTTTAGAAAGGTAAATAAAAATCTAGACAAGGAAACTAAGAATTTTAGTTATAGGTCTAGAAATAAAAATGCTCATGAATTCATTGAAAACCCTAAAGCTAAGGACTTAAGGATGGAAAATCAAATCTTGAGGTCAAGACTTGATAAGTTAGAAAAAAACCTAAAAAGGATGGAAAATATCCTAAAAAGGGCAAAATGAGCAAAACCTAGGTTTAGGAGCACAAAAGTCATTCGATGGCCATAGAGGTTTGAGATACAAACCCAAGGCTAAGAAGGATGTAATTTCTTACCATAGGGTTCCATATAGCTATGGAGCCGAGTCTAGGTCTAAGAGTCAAGTCAAAAATACTAGGGAGGTTATCCCTAAGAGTATTTTTGTAACAAATGTGACTAAGACTTCTAAGAAAGTCACAAAGAATGTCACAAGGGAGTTTATTCCTAGGGTTGACCTAGAAAAGGTGATCAAGGCTTCTAAGAAGCCTAACAAGGTCACTAGAAAGGTATCTAGGGAAGTTATCCCTAGTGAATACCTAGAGCATCCAAGGAGCACCAATAGATTTTGTGTTCCTAGGAGCATTTTCTCTACCCCATAAAAGGGTTAGAGAGTGTCAACTCCAATTATAAGGGTAGTTAACCCAACTTTGATGAAGTTGACACTTGGAGAGCATTTTCAAGGTTATTATTAACCTTTAAAAATGATAAGGGGTATATGTTTACTCTTGGGAAGAGTAAAATGTGTCACATTTTGAGAAATTGGATGATATTCTAAGTGACACAAATAGGGAAAATCAAGAGAACTACCAAGTTGGGATTTTGGTATGTTCTTAGGAAATTAAAGGCAATTTATGCCTTAACTTAAAAGTGGCTACTCTTTGAGAGAGTAATTTGTGTCAAATTTTGAGGAATATGCTTAATTTAAATTGGCACAATGTAGGAAAAGGCAAAGAAAATGTCAAAATTGGGTTTTGACATTTTCTTGATGAAATTGGGCAATCTAGGATTTAGCTAAGGTTTTAGAATACTTAGATAGGTAATCTAGGTATATTTCATTAATGCTAAAACTTGTCATACTTTGTTTGTCCATCATATGTCATGACATTATGTTTATTTTTGCATTCATATTTTATTATGAAAACCACAAAAATACCATGTCATGACATACATATATCATGTAGTTATAGGATATTTTCTTTTGAAAATTATTTCTTTTTGATGTATGCCATAACATTATCATGCATTAATTTATTTTATGCAAACTAAGGACAAATGACATTCATTAACATGTAACATCCTCGGTGGATGTTCATCATCTCAAAATGCCTAGATAAATATGCATGATCCCTAGAATAGGGCAAAACCAAAGTTTACATCTCACTAAGAACTATAAGGTGACTTGTATGTGGTTTCATACACATTAAATACAAGTGAGATGTTAGGATGATGAACAAAACTCAAGATGTTGATTTAGTGCATTCTTTTGAGTTTTAGGTTCATCAAAACACATAGTTATGTGTTTTCCAATCATTGGGAAAGCTAATGTACAAGTCATGTGTGAGCCCAAAGAACATGGTTGGATATTGGTTTTGAAAATCATTTAAAAATATTTTTAGAAAACCTTGATGAAGACTATCTTTTGATAGTACTCATCATTGAAAAGTTAGACACAAACTAGAAGAAAATACTAAAGTTTTTACAAGTTTTCTAGTTTGTGTCAATCTTGGAAAATATGAAGTGTTTTCTTAGAAAACTATTTTTCCTTGATAGTATATGCCCTAAATAATGTCTACATGAATTTTCATAATTTTTCAAATCTTGTAGAATTTTTGGGGAGTTTCTGAAATTGACTGAAAGTGAATTTCAGCAATTTCAGAGCTTCAATCGATCACCCGATCGATTGAAGTGCCTCAATCGATCGAGTGATCGATTGAGAAGGCATCTCTCATGAGCAGAAGCTCGCTGGATCGATCCACGCAGTCTGAATCGATCAGTGGATCGATTCAGCAGGGTTCAATCGATTGGAACCCAACTCCAATCGATTGAGAATGCTGATTTTGGCTGGGAAAGCCTGATTTCAGCATTTTGAACCATCTTTAATCTAGGTAACCATTCCTAACCCCTCAAAAATATATTTGTATACATTTAGGGGGAGTTTTCATGATGGAAACACGGATGGATTGGTCCAGGAAGACTAAGTAGAGGTTTAGGTTGAGGTTTGGTTTTAATATTGAATTCTTGAACCTCAAAACTTCTAAATTTGGGTTTCCTAAAGGTTTAGGGATTCCAAGTCATTGTTGGTGCAATGACAGAAGTTACGTGCATATCTTTAGGGGGAGTTACTCTTTAAGGACATGAAAATCTATTTTTCTTACACCTTGAAAGGTGGTTAACCTTTTTTAGTGAAAATGCTCAAAGTTGGGCATTTGAATCTAATGAAGAGTGGATATCTTCATTATTCATGTGATGTATGCTCACGGTTGAGTATTTGATGACAATGAAGAGTATGAGACCTTCATTTGATTCGTGTGTGAATATACCAAGGGGTATATGCTCAAGGATGAGCGTTGAGAATAATGAAGAGTATGGGATCTTCATTATTGTGTTGTGAACAACGAGTGAAGTTGTCAACAACGTTGAGTAACTCTTCAGGGGGAGAGTTTTTGATGTGTGCCAATAGGGGGAGAATGTGTGGTTAAGTTAGGCCTTCATTACCTAAAGAAGGAGTTTGTCCTCTAGAAAAGGAGGAGAATGAAGGAAACCATCATTCTCATATTGGCATGAAGGAAGTCGAGGCTATGGGATTAGCCTAACTTACAAGTGGTATTGTCAAACATCAAAAAGGGGGAGATTGTTGGTGCAATATTCCCTAGGTCAGCGTTGACCTGGTTGACTGAGCTTGAATTGGGTCAATCTCGAGTCTTGATGTTTGGATTTTGATGTTTGACGATACATGGAAACAAAACATGGAGATTACAGGTGTAATTGTTCATGTGGTGAGATTGTGAAGGAGAGTCAAGTAGGTCAAGGTTGACTGGATACTTGACTAAAAAATTCTATTGAGTGAAGCCAGGTAAAAGTCCTAACTGGGAGGTTAGGCAGAAGGAAAATCCAAGTGAGTGAAGCTAGGTGAAAGTCCCTGTGAGTGAAGCCAGGCAGCTGGAAAGTCCTGGTGAGTGAAGCCAGGCAGAAGGAAAATCCTAGTGAGTGAAGCTAGGTGAAAGTCCTGGTGAGTGAAGCCTGGCAGAAGGAAAAACCCTAGTGAGTGAAGCTAGGTGAAAGTCCCGGTGAGTGAAGCAGCTGGAAAATCCTGGTGAGTGAAGCCAGGTGAAAGATCTAGTGAGTGAAGCTAGGCAGTATGGAAAGTCCTGGTGAGTGAAGCCAGACAAATGAGAAGTCCTGATGAGTGAAGCCAGGCACAGGAAATCCAGATGGATCAAGTTTTGATCAGACATCTGGTGTTGGGTGTTGGTGCAGCGGAGACCGGCAAGAGGGGGTGAATTGCTGAAAATAAAAAACAAACTATTCCCTCCTCGGATTTCAACTCAGAATTTAAATCAGCAATAAAATAACATCAACTAAATTAATGAAACAGAAAAAGAAATAGGAACAGAAAAGACTCAGGGATTTAACCTGGTTACAACCAAGGAGGTTGTTAATCCAGGACAGTAGAAAAGAGCGCAGTAAGAAAAATCTCCTTCTCTGAAGGCGGAGAAGTCTTTTACACTTTTGAAGCTCACTAGTTGCTTAGGAATTGCTTACAGATTGATTGCTTGAGTTGTTATTGAATTCCTAGCTCCAGGGGCCTTTATATAGGCCTTGGAAATCTTATCCCGAGAGTCCAAGGCGCCTCCAACAGGGTTCAAGGCGCCTCCAACTCAATCTGCGGATAAAACTTTATCCGCAACGCAAACGGCCAAACTGGCCTGTTCAAGGCGCCTTAAACAATCCATTCAAGGCGCCTTCAATGTGTTTAAGGCGCCTTCAAGGTTCCTGCTACAGTAATTTCTGTTACAGTAACTTCCAGCCTCTTTTGACTCCTTTTCTTCTTCACTTTGTCTTCCGAAGCTCCGTTTGTTTGGGTGATTTCGGCCAACCGAAATAGGGCTCACCCGAACCCAATTTTCGGCCTTCCTCGAGCAGCCTTCCGTCCTGGCTTAACGTCCCTCGAACGCCGCGCACGCTCTTCACGCCCATCGGAGTACTTTTCCGCAGCTCTCTCGTCCTTCGGACGTACCGAGCCCGTCGACTCCTTTCCCGTGCCGTCCTTCTCGCTAGCTGCGTCTTCCGCTCGACTTCCTGTGTTCCTAAGCTCCTGCACACTCAGACACAGGGATCAAACACAACAGGACCTAACCAACTTGGTTGATCACATCAAAACTACCACGGGGTCCAACAATCTCCCCCTTTTTGATGTGCATCAACCCAAGTTCAAGTTAGGGTTAAAATAGACATAAAAAGTAATTTTAAAGAAAAATTACTAAACTAAAAAGTTAAGTATAATTTTTGCAATTAGTAAAATTTCAACAAAAAATAGAAAAAGAAATTTAAATTTTAAATTTTTTCTAACTCCCCCTAAACTTGTACTTTTCTCTCCCCCTTTGATCACAGCAAAAACGGGGTTAATAAAAATAGAGAGAATTATCCAACAATATGTTAGGTAAAATAAATGGTTCAAAAATATTCCAAGTAAGAATGAAATTTTGAAAAATTTTCTAGCTAAAATTTTGCAAGTCAAAAAGTTTCCACAAAAAAATTTTCAAGTTAAAAAATTTTCCAAAAAATTTTAGTAAAATGAATTTTTAATTTTTTAGAAGAATATTTTTAAAAAAATTCTAAGTTAAATTACTTTTTAGAATTATAGAAAAGGCTTTTAACTTAGACGAAAATAATAATTTTTTTTTATTATTATTATTAAAACAAAATTCATTCTCAAGTTATTGTCATTTCTCTAACCTTATTATGATATCTAAATTTCCACTTTAGTTTATCATAATTTTTTAGATTTAAGGAAAATAATATTAAGTATGCGAAAAATTGTTTTGACAAAATAATTGATGAAAGATCTTTTGATAATTCGTTCGACAAATTATTTTGTAACTCACAAGAATCTTTTGGCAATGTTTTTAGTTTCAGAAATTCTTTCAACAAAATAGTTGGTAAAAAATATTTCGATGGTGTTTTTAATTGGAAATATTCGTTCGACAAAATTTTTTCTAATCCAGAAAATTCTTTCGAAGATTTAATTTTTAATTCGTAAAAATTTTCAGGTACCTTCTCGATTAATGTAATTAATTGTTCAGAAGGTGGAGACCATACCTGACTTACCTTGTCAGCTGTTGATTCTCCCCCTGTCGAGTTGCTTTCTTCCGAAGTCTCTTCCCCTTCATCGATGCTCATCTGGGATGAGCTTTCTGTGGCTTCAGGATGGAATTCGGCTGTTGGGGCTGTTGCGGCATTTACCTTGGATTCGGACTCTTCATAGATCTTTAAGAACTTTTCCCAAAGTTCTTTTGCGCTATTGTACTCTCCGATTTTGTCGAGATCTTCATTTGGTATTGTAGTTAGAAGATGAAATTCAACCCGTGCATTTGTCATCGACTCATCACGTTGCTTCTCGTTCCAGAGGTATTTCTCGAGCTCTTCTCCGTTTAATTTCTTTGGTGCTTCATAACCAGATTTCATTATTAAATAAATACCAAAATCAAACTTAAGGTATACCTCCATTTTTTGCTTCCATGAAGCAAACTCCCCCTCGAATGCAGGTGGGTAGTCACTGGCTCTGGCCATCGTCTAGATCTTCGTGCTCCAGTCGGCGGTTAGTCCTTCTGAGGCGGTCCGGCTCTGATACCACTTGTTGGTGCAGCGGAGACCGGCAAGAGGGGGGTGAATTGCTGAAAATAAAAACAAACTATACCCTCCTCGGATTTCAACTCAGAATTTAAATCAGCAATAAAATAACAGCAACTAAATTAATAAAACAGAAAAAGAAATAGGAACAGAAAAGACTCAGGGATTTAACCTGGTTACAACCAAGGAGGTTGTTAATCCAGGACAGTAGAAAAGAGCACAGTAAGAAAAATCTCCTTCTCTGAAGGCGGAGAAGTCTTTTACACTTTTGAAGCTCACTAGTTGCTTAGGAATTGCTTACAGATTGATTGCTTGAGTTGTTATTGAATTCCTACCTCCAGGGGCCTTTATATAGGCCTTGGAAATCTTATCCCGAGAGTCCAAGGTGCCTCCAACAGGGTTCAAGGCGCCTCCAACTCAGTCTGCAGATAAAGCTTTATCCGCAGCGCAAACGGTCAAACTGGCCTGCTCAAGGCGCCTTAAACAATCCATTCAAGGCGCCTTCAAGGTTCCTGCTACAGTAATTTCTACTACAGTAACTTCCAGCCTCTTTTGACTCCTTTTCTTCTTCACTTTGTCTTCCGAAGCTCCGTTTGTTTGGGTGATTTCGGCCAACCGAAATAGGGCTCACCCGAACCTAATTTTCGGCCTTCCTCGAGCAGCCTTCCGTCCCGGCTTAACGTCCCTCGAACGCCGCGCACGCTCTTCACGCCCATCGGAGTACTTTTCCGCAGCTCTCTCGTCCTTTGGACGCACCGAGCTCGTCGGCTCCCTTCCTGTGCCGTCCTTCTCGCTAGCTGCGTCTTCCGCTCGACTTCCTGTGTTCTTAAGCTCCTGCACACTCAGACACAAGGATCAAACACAGCAGGACCTAACCAACTTGGTTGATCACATCAAAACTACCACGGGGTCCAACAATGGGAAGCCCAAGTAGGTCAAAGGGATTGACCGGATACTTGGCACGGGAAATCCAGGTGGATCAAGGTTGATCAGACACCTGGTGGAGATAAGTCCAAGTGGGTCAAGGATGACCGGACACTTGGCACGAGGAGAAAAGTCCAAGTGGGTCAAAAGGATTGGCCAGACACTTGGTGAGGGAGTTCTAGCAAATCAAGGGTGACCGGATGCTAGGCATGATGTACCAACATGTCATGGTTGACCGGATGTTGGTTTATGGGACTTTGGACTTATTTTTGGGCAAAAACAAGAGCTGGATCGATCAGCCGATCGATTGGCTCATGCCCAATCGATCGCCGATCGATTAGGAGAGTCTCCGCAACAAGCCTCCTCCCAATCGATCAGTGGATCGATTAAGGAGAAGTGTCGCGTGAATAGAAAGCCTCCCAATCGATCAGCCGATCGATTGGGAGCCTCCAATCGATCGGGCGATCGATTGGGAGGTGCGATTTCGCACGATAAGCCTTGGATCGATCAGCCGATCGATCCAGGCAATTCCCAAGAGCACAGAGGCGCTCTGGATCGATCGGTCGATCAATCCAAAGCCTCCCCAATCGATTGGGAGCAATCCAATCGATTGGGATTCGACCGTTGATGTCGATTAAAGCCGTTGTAGAGCTTTTTCTTCGCCAACACTTGCACTGTTCAGCTCCAATCTTCACAGCAATCCTCTAGGGATTTTCTCCAGAGTTCACCGCCAGTTCTTGAAGCTTCTTGGAGCAGCGTTTCCAAGGTCAAGAGGCATCCCAAGCAAGAGGAAGATGCTAGCTAGGGCTTATTGTACACAATCTTGTAAGATTTACTTGTATTTGCTTCTTCTTCTCTTCTTGTTTGTTGTGTGAGTTTGTAAAGGCTTCTCCGTCTTCGGTAGTTACCGTAAAGGAGTATTTTCCATAGTGGAGAGTGTTCGTGTGTGTGGATCCTTGGATTAGTCACCTCATCTTGAGGTGGATACCAAGTAAATCCTTTTGTTAGCGTTGTATGTATTGTCTTTTGTATTTCTGCTGCATATCTTTGAAGAAACAAGCAACAACAAGCACGAGGAGCGCGCCGAGCTATTCCCCCCCCCCCCCCCCCCCCTCTAGCTACATATTTGGTGCCAACATTAATAACTCAACTAAGCAACCTTGGAGAAGAAGTAACGAACCGGAACTCAATCTGGTACGCTCTAAACGCCTTCCCAAGAACTCCAGAATGGGCGTCCTTAGTAGATGCGTACTACATCTCTAAGAACTTCGAGGTAAGTACTTTAGAAAATTTATTTTCAACTTTTGAACTTCATGAATCTCGAGTTGCAGAACCCAATGGAGTAGTGACGACTAGTCAGAACATTGCCCTAAAGGCAAGATCAAATGATTCTGACTCCGAATCCTCGATCGACGAACACAAAGCTGCATTAATGGTAAGACGATTTAATAAGTTTTTTTAAATCTAACAAATTTTGATCGCAGTCGAGCAAACATCAGCAAAGAAAAAGAACGGTTTGTTGTTATAATTGCAACGAAGAAGGGCACATAAAAGATGACTGCCCAAAATTAAAGAAAAAGAAGAAAGAGGAGGAAAAGACAAAGTACAAGAAACCATAATCCTTCAAGCATAAGAACCTGAAGGCCACTTGGTCAGATTCGTCTTCTTCCGAATTAGACATCGAAGCCTTCTCTGGGTTAGCACTAATGGCTAACCATCAGCTGGAAAAAGAATCAAGCTCAAAAATGAGCATAGATGCAGGGGGAGGAACTTTAGACGAAGAAACCGACGATGAAGGGGGAGCATCACCAAGTCAGGTAAGTAAGGTACGTGCTCTAACCCCTACTCAGTCATTTAAATTTATTAAGTCTCTTTCTAAAAACTTATTCAAATTAGAAAAAGAAAATGCTGAATTGAAATTGAATCTAGTAAAAGCATGTCCACTAGAAATGTATGATAATCTAAAACTAGAAAATGAAAAATTAAAAGTTGAAATTGAGAAATTGAAGAATAATAATGTATGCTTAAATAAATTTTCAAAATCAAAATTAAGAATTTATGGAAAATTAAATTAGTATATTAGAAAACATTAGGGACAACTTAGGAAAGTCCCCAGAAATTATGTACCCCCTAAATTTTTGAATAACCCAGTAGGAAGGAATCTATATTGGATTCCAAAATCCTTGCTAGATTAAAAAAATTTTTAAGGCTTTTAGAAGAAAAATTAAACGTTAAAATTTCTTTATGAAGCTTTGTCTAAGGAAGTGGTTGTTGCTCCAATAACCAAGAAGGTCTAGTGCCTCGCCATGACCTGGAAGCTGAAATATTGAAATAAAATATTTAATTAACTTTCTGAAAAAAAAAATATTAAACTAGAATTAAATAATGCTTTGAAAGTTTTTTCAAACATTTTTAGAAAATTCTAAAAATTGTTGACTTAGAAATTATTTTAAAAAATTCTAAAAAATTAAGTTTACTTAGAAATTTTTTTGGAAAATTCTAAAGATTAATTTAGACTTAGAAATTATTTTGAAAAATTCTAAAAATTCAGTTTATTTGGAAAATTTTTTTCTAAAAATTCATTTTTGCTTAGATATTTTTTGAAAAATTCATCTTGCTCATAAATTTTTCTAACTTAAAATTTGCTAAATATTTTTTTTTAAAATCATATTCTCTTACTATTACCCCATTTTTGTTGTGATCAAAGGGGGAGAGAGAAGTACAAAATATTTTTGAAAAATTCTGGTTAACTCTTAATTAAGTAGTTGTAATTTTATTTATTGCAAACTTATGCTTAACATCTTAGTTTAGTAATTTTATTTAAAAATTACTACTTGCCTATTTTAACCCTAACTTGAACTTGGGTTGATGCACATCAAAAAGGGAGAGATTGTTGGACCCGGTGATGTTTTGATGTGATCAACCAAGTTGGTTAGGTCCTGCTTTGTGTTTGATCCCTGTGTCTGAGTGTGCAGGAGCTTAGGAGCGCAGGAAGTTGAGCGGAAGACGCGGCTAGCGAAAAGGACGGCACGGGAAGGGAGCCGACGGGCTCGGTGCGTCCGAAGGACGAAAGAGCTGCGGAAGAGTACATCGGTGGGCGAGAAGAACGTGTGCGGCGTTCGAGGGACGTTAAGCCGGGGAGGAAGACTGCTCGAGGAAAAGGTCGGGAATTGAGTTCGGGTGAGCCCTATTCCGGTTCGCCGCAATCACCCAAGTTATCGGAGCATCAGAAGCTGAAACAAAGTCAAAAGGAGCTAAAGAGCAAGTTGTAGGCGTCTTAAAGGAAGTGCTGGAGGCGCTTGCGCAGTCCTCCACATTGGAGGCACCTTCAACAAGTGTTGAAGGTGCTTTCAACAATGGAGGCACCTTCAACAATGTTGGAGGCACCTCCAAGCTGGTCAAACTGACTGTTCGAGCATAGGATAGAATTCTATCCAATCACCGAGCTGGAGGCGCCTTGAATCTTATTGGAGGCGCCTTGGACCCTCGGGATAGACTTTCCAGGAGCTATATAAAGGCCCCTGGAGCTAGGAAATAATTGACAACTCAAGCAATCAACTGTGTAGTCTTTCCTTGCAATAGTTCTAAGCTTCCAAAGTGTAAAAGGCTTCTCCGCCTTCAGAGAAGGAGATTCTTCAATGCGTTTTTTCTTACTGCCTTGGATTAACAACCTTCTTGGTTGTAACCAAGTAAATACCTGACTCCCTTTTTTGTTTCTGTTAATTTATCTATTATTATTTTACTACTGCACTTTTGAGTTGAAAGCACGAAGAGGGTATACTTTATTTTTTCAGGCAATTCACCCCCCTCTTGCCGACCTCCGCTGCATCAACAGTAAGTCCTGAACTATATGTCCTGGTCCACATATCCTGTTCTGCATGTCTTATCCTGTAAGTCCTGACCTGTAAGCATCAGTCCGCCTTGTTGGAGTGTATACTGAAAGCCTAAACTTTGTAAACATTCATTATGAATAAAGAATCACATTTGGTCAAATTTTCTACATTTAGTTGTAGTTGTTCAATTAATTTATATTGTAGATAATATAGTATGTGGTGTCACATACAGAAGATGATATTACCAGTACCTTATAAATTATAAACAGTAACTCACGACCAAAATGGAAAGGAACAAACCATTAGAAGGTCGTAGTGTAATTAGGTATCAGTTTATCTTGACTGTATAATTACACTAGTACACTCAGAGTGTATTGAGTAGGACCATTTGAGGTCGTTTCTTTTATACTGACTTTATAAAGAAACAAAGACCTCGGTTATTATGGAAGTGTGTGCTCTTAATCCTAATATAATAACAAGCACATATATTTGATATTTATTTCTTTAATTTATCAATGGGTGAGATTTAGTTCGATAAATCAATAAGCCCGATAAATTGGGAAATGATATCACTTATAGTGTGTGTTGTTGATTATAGAAGGAAACTGTGTCCTAGAGATACTAGGTTGATAATGTCCTCAAGAGGAGCTTATAAGGATTGTCATGTTAAACCCTGCAGGTGGACTTAGTCCGACATGACGATAAGGTTGAGTGGTACTACTCTTGGACTAAGATATTAATTAAATGAGTTGTCAGTAACTCACTTAATTAGTGGACATTTGATATCTTAAACACAGGGAGACTAACACACTCATAATAAGAAGGAGCCCAAAATGTAATTTGGGATTGGTGCGGTAGTTCAATAATAGTTCTCTAGTGGAATGAATTATTATTGATAAAATTAAGTTGTGTGTTCGGGGCGAACACGGGATGCTTAATTTTATCGGGAGACCAAAACCAATTCCTCCTCTCGGTCCCTATCGTAACCTCTTATTTATAGAGTTCTATACCCACCTATACCCACCTTCTATACCCACCCAATAGGGGTCGGCCAAGCTAGCTTGGGAACAAGCTCGTTCCTGCCTAGGTATAAGATTGGGTGGCCGGCCCTAGCTTGAACCCAAGCTAGTGGGGGCCGGCCAAATTGAATTAAAAAAGAAATTTAATTTTAATTTTTATTATGTGGAAGATATAATTTATTAAAGAGAATTAAAATTAAAATATCTCTCTTGTAAAAGATCTACAAAAGATTAAAGAAAGAGATTAGATCTCTTTCCTTATTTGTAGATTGGTGAGATATTTTATTTTCTCTTTAAAAATTATTCACATGTTGTAAAATTAAAATTATAGAAATTCCCTTTTTATCAACCATGAAGAGATTTGAAGAGAAATTTTATTTTTTAAAATTTCAAGAAACAAATTAGGAAGTTTTAATTGTTGATTGAAACTTGTCCAATTTTGTTTTCATTGATGTGGCCGGCCACTTGATTTTAATTGGAGAAATTTTATTTTATTTTTCTCAATTAAATCATGTCAAGGAAATTAAGGAAATTTTATTGTAATTAAATTTCCTAATTTGCCTAGGCCAAGGAATATAAAAGAAGGGGTGAGGGTGCCTTCAAGAGACACAACCTCTATTATTTTCTCTTCCTCTTTGTTCCTTGGTGTGGCCGGCCATCATCTTCATCCTTTCCCTCTCTTCCTCTTGTGGTGGCCGAACATCTCTATTCCCTTGGAGCTCTTGTGGTGGCCGGATACTACTTGGAGAAGAAGAAGAAGAAGGAGAGAAAGCTAGCATCTCTTGGAGCTTGGTTAGTATTTTGGTTTTTCTCCTTGGTGAAGTTTTTCCTTTGTGGCCGAACCTTGCTTGGAGGAGAAGAAGGTGGTTGGTGGTTTCTCATCTTAGTAGATCGTTGCCCACACAACGTCCGAGGTTAGAAGAGGAATACGGTAGAAGATCAAGAGGTTTTTCTACAAGGTATAACTAGTAATTTTTATTTCCGCATCATGCTAGTTATTTGTGGAAATAATACCAAATACAAGAGGCTTACGTTCTAGAATTTCGAATATGTTTTTTCGATGCTGTGTTCTTTTGTTTTTTCTTTTCCTTGTGATTTGATTGTTCTCTTTGATTAACCTAAAGTTATTTTAGGAAATTAAATATTAGCTTTCTATAAAAGGTTTTGTCTAGTCGGTGGTGGTTGTTCCCATATCCAAGAAGGCCATGTGCCTTGCCACGTCAGTACTGGGAACCAATTATGGAAATTAATATTTAATGGAATTAATAACTTAAGGAGACTTGGGTCGAACGTGTAAAGTTCCGCAGGAGATCCAAGTCAAAACCTAAAAGAACAAATAGATTAAGTTTTGGATCAAACGTGTTAAGTTCCGCAGGCGATCCAAAATTTAATTTAAAAGAACACATGGTAGCTAGGAAAAGGTTCAGACCTTTGTACAAAATTTTTGTACAGTGGAACCTATAGGTTTTCCGAGTAGCAACCAACACGCCTATCCTATCCGCATATCCTGTTCTGCATATCTTATCCTGTAAGTCCTGACCTGTAAGCCTCTGTCTGCTATCCTGAACTGCACGTCCTTATCTGCATATCCTGTTTTGCATGTCTTATCTTATAAGTCCCGACCTGTAAGCCTCAATCTACCTATCCTGTCCGCATATCCTGTTTTGCATATCTTATCCTGTAAGTCCTGGCCTGTAAGTCTCAGTCTACCTATCCTTAACTGTACGTCCTACCTTCTGAATTCCTACTTGTTATGTAGGTCTGACCCTTGACTGCCATGTAATATTGACTTTTGATCACCACGTAGGCTGGACCTTTGATCGCCACGTAGGCTTGACTTCTGACCTCCACGTGGGCTTGACTTCTGACCGCCCCATGGGCTTGACTTCTGACCGCCATGTGGGCTTGCCTTCTGACCGTCACGTGGGCTTGACTTTAGACCACGTCAGCTATCTGACCCCTCTATCCTGCACCGTATCACAAGTCTCCCCCTCAAGTCTAGTCGAAAGAGGCTCTAGTCCGACTGACTAGACTCATGTCCCGTTCTTACCTTACCTTGCCTTTGTGTCTCTTTGAATGCTAGCTCTTTTCCCAATATTCCACTCAGAATCCATCACCCTCCGTAAATAATAGGTGGGACTTTACTGCACACACGTCCATTTTCCAATCCTCGATCATGCTACTTTTCCATAAATGCCACACTATTTCCCACACATCTTCACACGCTCCGAGATTCACTCTTCACATTCCCTCTCTAAAAAAGGGTCGCGTATACTGCCGCCTTCACTTTTTTCTGGCTACCTTCCTCTCTGCTCATGGAATCAGATGAGATATCTCCTCTGCGCTACCAGCTCACTCATTTGACCCAGTTGTTAACTCACCAAGATGAGGCATTGCTTGAGATGATGATTCGAGGCGTGGGACGGCTCTTTGGAAACTTTAGGCAACTTTCGCGGTCGGGAGGCGGTAGTTTGCTTCTCGGAGGCCGCCCGTCTCTTGGCTTCCTTGAATAGTTCATACTCTCCAGCGGTCATGGTTACGTTGATTCGACCAGAGTCCTCCATCTTCACGTTCCAGAATAGGTAGATGTGTTCTCATAGACGACGCCAAATTTGATCCAGTCCGAAAGTTGAGTTGGACAGAGGCTAGCCGCGCTATCCTTGATGATGACGGAAAGTCGTGGAGACGCCTTGTTGACCTGGTACTTATCGGAAAGGTTCCCACGGGCGAATGACGGGGGGTGATGACTAAGACGATGAGGCGAGAGCTCTGCACACACTCAGACAAGCCATCCTCACGTTAGAGGCCAAGAACCAAGGAAAAAGTCCCCGGGGTAGGTCATCCGATGCTCAAGTCAGGTACTTTTTCCCCAGAAGTATAGTGAAACCAAAGGACGAAAGGTAAAGGATGAATGTGAAAGGATGAGTGAGTGTACCTGCGTAAGGGAGAAAGCCTCCCTTTTTATATGGCAGTGAGTACTTCTGAAGTCTGACAAGTGTTAGGGAATGTTGGGTGTCAGGATTTACCTGATGGTGAATGACACGTGGCATCTTCCTATGGGTTGGAGGAGGGATCAGTGGGCCATGAGCCCTAGACCGTTAGCATATTCCCTGACATGCGATGATTATTCTCTGATAGGTGGTTACGATTCCCTGACTTGATTGTCGTATAGTGCATGCCCACCCAGGTCCGTTAACCTTGAACTAGGTCCCCGTACCTGCAAACCTTGACCTGTGGGCACATACCTGCGTTCCCTAGCCTGTGTTTGTCTCCCCGTAAATCCATATCTATATGTCCAACCCTGCATTTGTCATTCGGTAAATCCAGACCTGCGCTTACCGCCCTTCTAATCGAGACTCTCGCTTGTCGTTCCTTAAGTCTTGGCCTGTATGCACGGCCCTGCTCCGTATTTTATCTTATAAGTCTTGAACTATATGTCCTGGTCCACATATCCTATTCTGCATGTCTTATCATGTAAGTCCTGACCAGTAAGCATCAGTTCGCTTATCTTATCCGCATATCCTGTTCTGCATATCTTATCATGTAAGTCCTGACCTGTAAGCCTCAGTCCGCCTATCCTGAACTACACGTCCTGATCCGCATATCATGTTCTGCATGTCTTATCCTGTAAGTCCTGACCTGTAAGCCACAGTTCGCCTATCTTGTCTGCATATCCTGTTCTGCATATCTTATCCTGTAAGTCCTAACTTGTAAGCCTAAGTCCGCATATCCTGAACTGTACGTCCTACCTTCTGAGTTCCTACTTGTCATGTAGGTCTGACCCCTGACTGCTATGTAATCTTGACTTTTGATCACCACGTAGGCTGGACCTTTGACCGCCACGTAGGCTTGACTTCTAACCTCCACGTGGGTTTGACTTCTGACCGGCCTGTGGGCTTGACTTCTGACCGCCACGTGGGCTTGACTTCCGACCACGTCAACTATCCGACCCCTCTATCCTGTACCGTATCAATATATATAGAGAAGATATCCTGCGGTATGCATCTGTACGAATCGGTGAGGTGGATCGATCCAGTGATTGAAGCTACTAAAATTTTAACGCGCGTCGCATCAAATCGCACGGATGCGTGTGTATATATATATAAAATTGAAATGTGGTGATGGAGTCTCGTCTGAGTTGTTGCGAAAAGGAAAAAATACTGTGCTATTAACTTTTAAAGGTGAAGTAGTTGCTAATGTTGTAGTAATTATTATATAATAGTTGCTATACGTTGTAATAGTCTTTGTATAATAACTGCTATAATGTATAACAGTGTTATTGTGTAGCTATTATATTGAAGCAGTTACTACACCATTGTAGCAGCTACTGTACCGTTAAAGCGGCTACAATACCGTTGTAGCAACTTCTACACTGTTGTAGCAGTTTCTGTACCGTTATAGCAACTTCTGCACCGTTGTAGAAGCTACTATACTGTGGTAGCAACTTCTGTACCTTCGTAGCAGCTTCTGCACCGTTGTAATAGCCTTTGTACCGTTGTAGCAGCTACTGCATACTAACTGTTACAACGATGTATTATCATTATCACAATAATTTTTGCATGTAATAATAAAAGAGAAAAGATATAATTTAATTTTAATTCAAAAAGAAAGAGAAAAAAATTATTACATACAGATAAAAGAAAGATTAAAAAAAATAAATTTTTATCATATTAAATAATCCATATTAAATTTCGCTCAGGTCATGCATAAAATATAATTTAATAAATTAAATCTCTATATATAACTGAATGAATGCATTGGAAAGATTAAATTTGATGATTAAATTGGATGTAATAATTATTAAAAAAAAGGTACATTCCAACAATCAATCACGTCAAATATTAAATTTGAAGCAATAATTGAAAAGGACATTTCAACCATCATTTTCGTCTATTAAATTGTACATCTAACTGAATGTTGGATTGATTAAATTTAATACAGTATTATTGAAAAGTACAATCCAACTATCAATCATGTCAAATATTAAAATTGAAACACTGAAAAGTACATTCCAACAATTATTTACGTCTATTAAATTATATATATATATATATTATTTTTTAAATTTTGAATTAAAAATAATTAAATTATTTTTTAAAAAAAAATTATGTCTAGTATTTATGTTTCCTAATTAAGTTATAATTTTTAAACTATAGTTTTTAAGATTTTAGTTCAGACTTCACAATTGAATTATAGTATTTAATAAAAAAAATGATAATTTACTAAAAGACATACTTAGATTTTTGAATTTACAGACATATTTAGATTTTTGAATTTACCAAAAGAAGCATACTACTTTAGCATTTACCAAATGGTGCATCATTTTATAGAAGTATTCCTATTCTACCCTTCTGATAAATTTAATTGATTTGATTTTTCTTTTCTTTGTCATTTCTCTCTCTTCTCTTTTCTACTATGCATGTAATGTATCTTCCTTTTTATCTTCTATTTGTTTTTCTTTTTTTTTTTCAATTTTTTTCTCAAACATGTTATAAGAGATCAACCTCACGTTGGGCCTAATATCTCTCTATATCAGACCCACATTTCCTATTCTACCCTCCTGATAAATTTAATTGATTTACTTTTTCTTTTCTTTGTCATTTCTCTCTCTTCTCTTTCCTACTATGCATGCAACGTATCTTCCTTTTTATCTTCTCTTTATTTTTTTTTTCAATTTTTTTCTCAAACATGTTATAAGAGATCAACCTCACGTTGGACCTAATATCTCTCCATATCAGACCCAATGTGGGTCTAATATGGAGAGATATCAGACCTAACAACAGAGAAAAAAAATAAAAAAGAAAAAAAAAGAGAGATTTAGATATTTCAACACCTCTGGTCCACTACTAGAAATGCCGAAAAGAACAAGGAAGAGCATATTTGAACTCCTTACAATTTTAGAAATTTACAGGATCTGAAATGATTGCAATCTGAGATCTCTAAGTCGATCGGTGGATTTTGACTGAAACTCACTGATGGACCTAGAGAGCTCCGATTGCACCCATTTCAGTTCCTGTGGATTCCTAAAATTGTAAGGAGTCCAAATATGCTCTCCATTATTATTTTTAGCATTCCTAGTGGTGGACCAAAGGTTTTGAAAACCCTAAATCTGCCGTTCTTTTTTTTCTTTTTTTTATTAGGCCTGATATGAAGAGATATCAGGCCCACGTTGGGCTTGATATCTCTTCATATCAGGCCCAATGTGGGCATGATATCTCCCCATATCAGACCCAACGTGGGTCTAATATTGGAGATATCAGGTCTAATAACAAAAATAATAAAAATAAATAAATAAATAAAGATTTAGGTTTTTCAAACCCTCTAGTCCACCACTAGGAATGCCAAAAATAATAATAAAGAGCATATTTGGACTCCTTGCAATTTTAGAAATCCACAGGAACTGAAATGAGTGTAATCAGAGCTCTCTAGGTCCACCAATGGGTTTCGGTCAAAACCCATTGATGGACCTAGAGAGCTCCGATTGCACCCATTTCAGTTTCTATAGATTTCTAATATTGCAAGGAGTTAAAATATGTTTTTCATTATTATTTTCGACATTCCTAGTGGTGGATCAGAGGTTTTGAAAAAACTAAATCTCTCTTTTTTTTTTTTTTTTTTGTGTTTTCCCTGTTGTTAGGCCTGATATCTCTCCATATTAGGCCCACATTGGGCCTGATATGAAGAGATATTAGGCCCAACGTGGGTTTGATCTCTTATAACATGTTTGAGAAAAAAATTGAAAAAGAAACAAAGAGAAGATAATAAAGAAGAAGGAAAGAGAAGATACGTTGTATGCATAATAGGAAAGAGAAGAGAGAGAAATGACAAAGAAAAGAAAAAGGAAATCAATTAAATTTGTCAAGAGGGTAGAATAGGAAGACCACTTAAAAAGGTGTGTCATTTGGTAAATGTTAAAGTAGTATGCTTCTTTTAGTAAATTCAAAAACCTAAGTACGTCTTTTGGTAAATTGCCGAAAAAGAAAAATTAAAAATAAATAAATTTAAATATTTACGGAGAATTGTAATATGTTTAGGGGATATATTAATATATTAGGGATTTATATAAGGAAATATTAATTTTTTAAAATTTTAAAATCTAAAAAAAAGAATACATTTTTAAATTTATTTATTTTATTTTTTAATTTTTTTAAAAAAAAAATAATTAAAAAATTAATTAAAATATTTTTTTAAGATTTTATTTCTAGGGGGCAATGCTGACGCACTGTAGCAGTACAGTAGTAGTACTGTAGCAGCAATGTAGTGGTACGGTTGTGACACTGTAGCAGTACTATAGCAGCCGACCGGTTACTGTAGCAGTCGACTGGAACACTGTAGCAGTCGACTGGTACACTGTAGCAATCGACTGGTTGCCGACCGTTGGGTAACGGTCGACTTCACTTAAAGGACTAGTCGACTGGTGCATACACCAGTCGACTGGTAGTGGAAAAATAACTTAGTGTTTTCCTCTCGAATTCTATTTAATAGAGCTCGGGGTGCTTGGGCATAGTTGACGAAATAGAGGTGGTGAACCCCTATTAGTAGTCTTCCAAAGCCTCCAAGCTCTTCTTGTGATCTAAGAGTGTTTGGATCAAGGTTGTGGTGAGGTTTCTCCACCGAGAAGGAGGTTTGAGCTAGCCGGAGGTTTCCAGGAAGTCATCCACCGACGGATTGAGATCGTCCACCTTACGGACAGCCGTGAAGTAGGAGTCCTAATCTATGAACCACGTAAACGCCTTATGTTACGGTTTGTTTTTGGTTTATTGTCTTTCCTTATTATTTATAGGGTTAAGTTTTCTTCTTGTTAGTTTGTATTTTGTTTTTCGCTGCGCGCGTACTAACAACTAATGTTCAAAACTATTTTTTTTTTGTATTTTACCTCAAAATACTCCTCCAATATCAATCATCTATTATTGATTATACTATAACCCAAAGCCTAGACCCTAGAGATAAAATCTAAAAAAAAATAATTTTGATAATATAACTGAAAGCCTGAACCCTAAATAGCTTTGATACTATAACCCAAAGCATAAACCCTATAGATAAAATCTAAAAAAAAATAGCTTTGATACTATAACCCAAAACCTGAACCCTAAAAATAAAATTTTTTTAAAAAATAATTTAATTATTTATTGTAATTCAAAATTAAAAAAAAAAAACTAAAACCTGATATCCTCTGCGCGCGTACAGTCACGCACTGTACGGACACGGGATATCAGTATATTTTATATATATATATATATATATATATATATATATGCTATCTATCGTCTGCTATATTATTCAGAAATAGATATGGCTTATTCATGTTCATTCAAGCCTTTGCTACTCTTTCTCCTTTTCTTCATCGCTACCTCTCAGGCTAGAGACTCCATCACCACTCACCTCCATTTCTTTCTCCACGAGAACTATATCAGCCCCAACGCCACCTCTATAACCGTCGTCAACTCCACCAACAACAACCCCGGCGGCTTCGGCAGGATCTGGATCTTCGACTATGAACTACGAGAAGGCTCGAGCGCCAACTCGAAGCTCATTGGGAGGGCCCAAGGCATGGCTCCCGAGGTGTCGCTTGGCCAGAGGGCTTGGTCCGTACTGATCGACTTCGTCTTCACAGACGGAGAGTATAACGGTAGCTCGCTCACGGCGGCGGGCCGGGCGACGTTCGGGGGACCCATCGAGCGCAGCATCATCGGCGGCACCGGAAATTTTCGAATGGCGAGGGGCTACACCATCAATACATTGCAATATGGTGATTTGGCAGGACACGTTATCGCCGAGTATGATGCTTATGTCGTGCATTAATTAATAAGAGTGTGTTGCTGTGGTTGCGATCCCAGTTTCTTAATTATGAACTAGCATGTTTACATGCGTAGTCGCCGACTACGATGCTTATATCGTGCATTAATTAATAAGAGTGTGTTGTTGTGGATGCCATCTCAATTTCTTAATTATGAGCTGGCATGTTTACATTATCGATCGAATTATTAATAATAAGATGCTTGGATTAATAATAAGTATTCTCTTATATATATGCAGCATTTATGATATTATTTATTTTAGATTTAAACTTTCATAGATTTTTTTTTATAGAGTCGGTCTAAAAGTCTAATACTAATATAAATAATTTTCATCTTTTTAAACCTCTGTATATTTTAGAGTCGGTTTAAAAGTCTATCACGTTTGACCTGCTCTTGGTCTCCTATCAACTTCGTGTAAGGTCACCTCACATGACATCCGGCTTAGATCATGACTTTAATACTGTTTGTTGAGACCAAAAGAATTGATATATCTCCATAATGATATGATATTATCTACTTTAAATTTAAATCCTCATGAATTTATTTTTAAATTCTATCAAAAAAAAAAAATGTTATACCAATGAAATGAAATGAAATGAAGTTATTTTTCATCTTTTGAAATTTATAATTTTTTTTTTTTTATGTATTTTCAGTGAGCCTTGGATGGTATTCCTAACCCTTATAAAGTTATTTATTTTTTAATAAATATAAAAATAAAGAGGAATATAATTAATCCACATTGAACGCTTCTTATCATGAATCCATTTCATTTAATAATTAGCAAAAAGAAAAAAATTGTATCAATGCATCATAGTAAAGACGAGGGTAGATCCTCTGTACTACTTTCTACGGTACAAGGGATGATCCTTAAGCATCTATTGAGGAATACATAACCCTCATTTATAAAGTAAGCGGGGGCCATTCATTCCTATTAATGCATATCTAGGGGTCATTATTTTTAACCGTAGAAAATGATCCAGAGGATCCGGACTCCGCAAAGGCTCCGCCGAACTTCCTTTAAAACACTATATGGGACCAGCGCACGGGCCAGAGTAACCCCAAATGTTCAACTGTGACGTCATGATTGACCTTCCACGTACGCGGTTCAATCATTTTTGTTTACTGGTGTTCTACTTTTCAATGATTTTATGCAACTCCAACTGTTCAAAATCTGCCGAAATACATTGCCAATGGCTTGTTGGTTGAACGTCAAGAGTAGAATAGTAGGTTGGTTAAGATATAAGATGTTATTATATGAGGTCTTGGAATCGAAATTTGACGTGATCGAACATAATCTCTCTCATGTTTTGGTCATTTGTATTAATGGTTAGTAGTCATCCGTGATTTATCTTCTTCATGTTAACCTAGAGACGGATTGATAGGAACACTAAAAGTGAACGAATCACCTTTTACCATAAGAGTAGAATAGGTTGACAGTGCTACACGGCTGTTATTCTCTTTGTATTGAACTGTTATGTCAATATTCAGTATACATCTAATATAATATTTGTAGTATTAATTATATTTTATTTTAAAATTTATTGATATTTTGACATTTCCCTGTGCTCACGGTTTGTTTTTCTTCTTCAGAGTAAACACTACGCCTGATTTCAATGTGCTCCTCACTTTGAATCTGTTAGGGGGAGATATTTTTAGATCTCTTAAACTAAGAATAATCCAAATCATACTTGCACATATGTTATTTCAAAATTAATATTATTATATTATGATTTCAAAATTGATATGTTTTCCTTATTTCATTCATTACACAATAGACTTAGCCAAGGTTCATTACACAATAGGCTTAGCCAAAGTTTAACCATAAATTATATGTACCTATAGATTTAGATTTAGGTAGTCGACATCATACAAATATACTAAGAATGTATTTGATTCAAATTATCATATATAATATTAATTATATGATTATTCAGTAATCATATTGTTGGTTGCTACTCAGAAAACCTAGAAGTTCCACTGTATAAAATTTTTGTACAAAGGTCTGAACATTTTCCTAGCTACCATGTGTTCTTTTAAATTAAATTTTGGATCGCCTGCGGAACTTAACACGTTTGATCCAAAACTTAATCTATTCGTTCTTTTAGGTTTTGACTTGGGTCTCCTGCGGAACTTAACACGTTTGACCCAAATCACCTTAAGTTATTAATTCCATTAAATATTAATTTCCATAATTGGTTCCCAGTACTGACGTGACGAGACACACGGCCTTCTTGGATATGGGAGCAACCACTACCGACTAGACAAAACCTTTTATGGAAAGCTAATATTTAATTTCCTAAAATAATTTTAGGTTAACCGAAAAGAACAATCAAATCACAAGGAAAAATAAAACAAAAGAACACAACATCGAAAAACATATTCGAAATACTAGAATCGTAAGCCTCTTGTATTTGGTATTATTTCCATAAATAACTAGTATAATGCGGAAAGGAAAAATTACTAGTTATACCTTCTAGAAAGACCTCTTGATCTTCTACCATATTCCTCTTCTAACCTCGGACGTTGTGTGGGCAACGATCTTCCGAGATGAGAAACCACCAACCACCTTCTTCTTCTCCTAGCTAGGTTCGGCCACAACAAGGAAGCTTTACCAAGGATGAAGAACAAATCATCAACCAAGCTCCAAGGGATGCAAGCTTTCTCTCCTTCTTCTTCTTCTTCTCCAAGTAGTATCCGGCCACCACAAGAGCTCCAAGGGAGATGAAGAATTCGGCCACCACAAAGAAGAAGAAAGAAAGAGAGGATGGCCGGCCACAACACCAAGGAAAAGAGGGAAAGAACAATAGAAGTTGTTTCCCATGAAGGCACCCCTACCCCTTCTTTTATATTCCTTAGTTTTGGCAAATAAGGAAATTTATTTATAATAAAATTTTCTTAACTTTCTTTGACAATAATTAATTAAGAAAATTTTAATAAAATTTCTTAATCAACTAATCATGGTCGGCCACCTCAAATAGAAAAATTAGGAGAGTTTCAATCAACAATTAAAACTTCCTTATTTGTCTTTGGAAATTTTAAAAAATAAAATTTCCCTTTATAATCTCTTCATGGTTGATAAAAAGAAATTTCTATAATTTTAATTTTTCAACATGTGAATAATTTTTTTTAAAAAAATAAAATATCTTTCCAATCTACAAATAAGGAAAGAGATCTAATCTCTTTCTTTAATCTTTTGTAGATCCTTTTAAGAGATATTTTAATTTTAATTCTCTTTAATAAATTATATTTTCCACATAATAAAAATAAAAATAAAAATTCTTTTTAATTTAATTATGGCCGGCCCTCTCTAGCTTGGGTTCAAGCTAGGGCCGGCCACCCTAAACCATGCTTAGGCCGGCCCTAGCTTGATTCCAAGTTAGCTTGGCCGGCTCCCTTTAGGTGGGTATAGAAGGTGGGTATAGTACTCTATAAATAAGAGGCTACGATAGGGACCGAGAGGAGGAATTGGTTTTGGTCTCCCGATTAAATTAAGCATCCCGTGTTCGCCCCGAACACACAACTTAATTTTATCAATAATAATTCATTCCACTAGAGAACTATTATTGAACTACCGCACCAATCCCAAATTACATTTTTGGGCTCCTTCTTATTATGAGTATGTTAATCTCCCTGTGTTTAAGATATCGGATGTCCACTAATTAAGTGAGTTACTGACAACTCATTTAATTAATATCTTAGTCCAAGAGTAATACCACTCAACCTTATCGTCATGTCGGACTAAGTCCACTTGCAGGGTTTAACATGACAATCCTTATGAGCTCCTCTTGGGGACATTATCAACCTAGTATCTCTAGGACACAGTTTCCTTCTATAATCAACAACACACACTATAAGTGATATCATTTCCCAACTTATCGGGTTTATTGATTCATCGAACTAAATCTCACCCATTGATAAATTAAAGAAATAAATATCAAATATATGTGCTTGTTATTATATTAGGATTAAGAGCACACACTTCGATAATAACTGAGGTATTTGTTCCTTTATAAAGTCAGTATAAAAGAAACAACCTCAAATGGTCCTACTCAATACACTCTAAGTGTACTAGTGTAATTACATAGTCAAGATAAACTAATTCCTAATTACACTACGACCTTCCAATGGTTTGTGTTGGGATCTTAGATGGCTAGAGGGGGGGTGAATAGCCTCTTTAAAAACTTAAGCAGAGAGTTCTACACAGAAACTAGTTAGCGCAGCGGAATAAGCAAACTAAAACAAAACGAAAACCAACACACAAACACTGATACACAGATTTACGAGGTTCGGGGATAACTTGCCCCTACTCCTCGGCGTGTCCGTAAGGTGGACGACTCCTTGATCTTCGGTAGCTCGCACCCCGGAAGAATTCCGGCTAAAAATCCTCCTTCTAGGTGGAGTAACCTTCCCACAAAGTCTCAAGAAATATCTAAGTTAAAGCACGAGACTTACAGAAACTCGGTGGCAAAAGAGAATAGAAATGCTTACAACCACGCGAGGATCAGTAGCAGAAACAGAGATCGCAGTTCACCCGAGAGCTCAAGAACTTCGCACAACAGCACACTCTTTTCTTTCAAGCTTTCTTGTTGTTGTTCTTGTTCCCCTCTCGCTGTTTTTACTGCTTCTCAAAACCTTATCTCTGCTGTCACAGATCTGGTCCAAACTGCGCAAATCAGCGCTGCAGCCAATCCCTTTTCCTCCTTCTCTGATTCTCTGAACTCACACCAATGTTATCACAGTCAACACTGGCGTCTTCTGAGCTCGAACCAATCCCCAGGAGTCAAGCAGATCGTAGCCAGATCACAGCAGTATCCGTTGATGCCTGAAATGCACCATGCGCCGCTGAAACCAGCAGAAAGACCATTTGTCGCATTCCTCTTATGAACTTGATTTGAAATTAGGCTTGGAATGATACCTGTTAACCTGCAAACTCAAAAGCTAACAGCACAGAGGATTACATCACATAAAAGAATGAGATATATCAAAAGCAGTGAAGGAATCGCTGATACAGCGAACAAATCAGAGTGTGTGGATCGGTCACCAGACCGATCACAGTGCCTTGGACCGATCAGGCTATCTGAGGCCATTCTGATCGGTCGTAGTGACCGATCAGATTGAGTGTGGATCGGTCCACAGACCGATCCACCTCTTTCTCTCTTCTGCGGGCTTTTCTCCTGATCGGTCTCCCTGACCGATCAGATTGCACTCAGTGTGCTACTGAGTGTTTTCTGATCGGTCTGCAGACCGATCAGATTTCACTCAGTGTGCTACTGAGTGTCATCTGATCGGTCATCAGACCGATCCGTGGAACACAGTTTCACTGGATCGGTCTGCCGACCGATCCACTGATTCTTGTGTCACTGGATCGGTCTACCGACCGATCCAATGTGCCATGTAATGTCCACTTAGGTCCCTCTCTGACCTAATCCGGAGAACGAGCTACCGAGCCCTCTCTGACCTAGTCCGGTCCAGAGAACGAGCTACCGAGCCCTCTTCCGACTTCGTCCGGTCCAGAGAACGAGCTACCGAGCCCTCTCTGACCATTTCGTGCCAAGTCAGCATACTTGGACTTTTCCCGTGCCAAGCTCCCTGCTTGGACTTTTCACCAGATGTCTTGACCCATCTGGATTTCCTTTGCCTGACTTCACTCACCAGGACTTTCCCTCCCAGCTGATCAACCTCGATCAGTAGTCATTCTGAGTTTAATCAATATCTAATACAAACTTAAATCAGTGTCAACATCAAAACAACAGCCAGGTCAGACTGTATCAACAATCTCCCCCTTTTTGTTGTTTGACAATACGATTTAAGTTTAGATCAGAATTGTTCAAATTTTCATAATTTTAGGGGAATCAAGATCCTCCCCCTAAGACGGATACAACACTATGTGAGGGTCTTCACATTTGCATTCATCTAAACTTAGTTATCTTCTCCCCCTTTGTCAAACACCGAAAAAGTACGAATAAGGTAAGATAACTTAAAGAACTCCCCCTTAACCCTTACCGTCTGGTTCTTAAAGCACTTAGAATTCCCTCTAAGTGTATTCTAAGACAGTAATAAGGAAATAAAAGACAAAACAAGACATGCAAGTGAACAACATATTAATAACCGATAGAAAATGAAGCATAATAAGGAGCAAGTAAATATAAAACTGAGTAGCATAAATACAGGAGTAGCATCAGAAGTGCAAACATCCAGGTCAGTCATAAAGACTAACAAATAACATCCAAAATACAGACAGTCAACAAACAAACTGTATCAATCAACATCCTCACACTGAGGAACATCACCATCATCGGCAGGAGGGGTGAAATCCTGAGGCGGCACGCTGGAGGATGGATAACCTGGATAAGACTGCGGAGGCGGGTAGCGTGCCATCCATCCGAGTAGCAACTGCTGTGTCACCACCTGATGACTGCGCATATCATCGAAGCGCTGGTCAATATGCCCGCGCAGGTCATCGTAGCGCTGGTCTATCCGAATACGCAGGCCATCCAGCTCAGCAGATATCATCTCATCGTGTTGATCAAAGCGGCTCTCCAGCTCGGCGATCTGCCAGCGCAGATCAGGATCGACCTCTTCATCGTCAGCAGCAGGAGGAGCAGCCTGTCGTGGAGATCCCCGTGGTAACTCACCCAGTGCTCGCCCATCCTTCCACCGAACATCCCCATTTTGCCCTATGATGCCAGACTTGGAAAATGCCCGTTTCCCAAGTCGGCAATCCTGCCTGACCATTTTGACTATTCTACCCTTAGAGACATCAATCTAAAGGGTCTCGAGCCAATCAGTAATTATATGCCCATAAGGCATATAAATAGTGGAGCCGCTAGGCTTAGAATATGATATGATCGAGGAGTAGATGCTCGACATGATTTCAAAATCGAGACGCCGACGCAAACCATAAAGCATAAGGCAATGATATGATCGGATCTCAGATAATGGTTTAGATGTGATAGGTAGAAGGCAGTTCGTGACAATCTTAAAAAGAATGTAGTCTTGAGGAGATAATCTCAAGGCTGCAAAAGTAGGGAAGTCAACATCTAGCTCATCTAGTCCATCCGGTCTAGGTTGCCTGAAGAAGTACTCATAAATATCGTCAGGTGATACATCAAGTGGAGGAGGTAGTGACTCTGGTAAATCAGGATACAAGGGAAAAGGATCTCCTGAACACATACGGCAACCTAGATACCCAAAGAATTCTCTGATGGAGAAATCGATACTTCTTTTAGCGACTCGAGTGGTATAAACACCATCATGGTTTTGATGAAGGTTGTTATAGAATTCAGATATTAGGTCAAGATTGATGTCCCTTTCTAGGTAGACTACCGAATCAAGTTTATAATAGGCTAGGGTTTTGGATACAGATGGACAAAATTCATCCATCCACTTTCGATCCACAGATCGACATGGAAGCAGCTTGAATGTTCTCTGTTGAAATGCTAGCTCAAACTGGCGGTTTGGGAATCTACTGGAACTAGCTGGTTGGGGTCGAGAGGGAGCAGGAGCTTTGGATTTGGATTTCTTGGTCGGTTCCTTAGAGGATCCCTCACCACCAGTGGGTATCTTTCTAACAATTAGGACAGTGGGAACAAGGAAAGAGCACCGGCCATGGGCAAACCACCGAGCACAAACCACAGTGACAGTAAGAACATGATAACATGACCTGCCAAAGACAATAAACAGCAGAGATCGAGAGATTACCTCGGTGCCATTGTGACCTTTGGCTTTTAGAAGACGATGGGTCGAGAAGACGGGAGGAAAAGAGAGGCGTCGGCTAGGTTATGGTTCGGTCGGCTAGGGTTTTGAGAAGGAAGAAGATCGGGAAGAGAGGAGGTCGGGAGGATTTAATGAGGGGAAAGTGCACAGTGTGATCTGATCGGACGGCTGTCCGAACAGAGAAATCCTGACCGATCAGGGAACGTCCTGATCGGTCAGCGATCGTCCTGATCGGTCGTGGGGACCGATCAAGGATCTTCCTGATCGGTCCCTGGACCGATCAGATGTGGATCAGTGGGGTGCGATCTGTGCCGGTGTCTCCTGATCGATCCCTGGATCGATCAGTGAACCTTCTGTGGTCAGGAATGTCCTGATCGATCGTGGAGACCGATCAGGCATCATCCTAATCGGTCCCTGGACCAATCAGTGTCTGATATAATATTCAGTAACTGAAAATATGAGCCGTTATCTATCGGGAATTTTGAAAAGTTCAGAATTCAAGAATTCAGAATCTCCCAAATTCATAACCTAGAATCAACACCCACAAGTATATATAAAAAAATGAGTTCTTAAGGTCTTAGTTTGTGTAGAGCCCTAAAGTTTCAGACTTTAAATCCAAAAGCTCAGACATTTGGAATCTTAGAATTCCAATCTTAGAAAACCTTATAAAACCATATAGTGAAACAAGGTATTAATTAAGACTCAGGATTGCTATGATCAGTTTCAAGTTTGTCAAAATATAAACAACTTGTCCTAATTTTCAATCAAGGCATGTTAAGTATCAATCAACAAATCATCCACAGTTAGACACTTTTTAGACAAAGGTCCAATCAAGATTCCTTGATTGGAATATATGAGTAAGATCAAGGAACCAATTACACATGAATTATGTAATGGTGTTCCCCATACTCAATTAATGTCTCTTCAACCTAATTATTCAAGGGATGCATGATACATTTTGAATAATTTGGTTGTTCCTAGCATCTCACCCCATATCTAGCAAACAAAAATATTTTGTTAAACCTTATAGTTTGTGTGAGATGTTCCCAAGTTGTCCAAAATCATTCCCAATTTCTCTTGTCATTTTAATTTGTCCTTATTGATCATGATGAAGTCCTAAGGACCTAAGGAGCCAAACACATTCCCAACTCCCTCCTTAAATGACTAAATTCATTCTCCGGAAGGGGTTTGGTGAAAATATCAGCTAGGTTTGACTTTGACTCAACATATGTGAGTGCAATGTCTCCCCTAGCTACGTGATCTCTTATGAAGTGATGACGCACTTCAATGTGTTTGGTCCTCGAATGATGGACTGGATTTTTAGTTAGGTTGGTCGTGCTAATATTGTCACATAGCACTTGTACACCCTTATAAGAAAGTCCATAATCCTCTAGGGTGTGTATCATCCACAACAACTGTGATACACTCTCTCCCATGGCAATATATTCGGCCTCGGTCGTGGAGAGAGCAACACAATGTTGCTTCCGACTTGACCAACTAACTAAAGATGAACCTAAAAATTGGCAGCCCCCACTAGTACTTTTCCGATCCAATTTGCACCAGCATAATCGAGTCGGTATAACCTACCAAGTCAAAAGACTCAGTACGTGGGTACCAAAGACCTACTCTAATTGTGCCTTTAAGGTATCTCAGAATTCTCTTAACTGCAATCAAGTGAGATTCCTTGGCACAGACTTGATACCTAGCGCACATGCCCACAGCAAAGAGTATGTCCGGTCGACTAGCTGTGAGATATAGAAGACTACCAATCATGCTTCTATATTGCGTTAGATCAATTGGTTTTCCACTCTCATCATTGTCAAGGCGAGTGTTTGTCGCCATTGGAGTGGACACTTCCTTAGAGTCACTCATATTGAATTTTCTAAGCATCTCTTGAGTGTATTTTGTCTGATGGACATAAATTCCATCTCGAGTTTGTTTGATTTCAAGTCCGAGGAAGAATGTCAACTCTCCTACGAGACTCATCTCAAATTCACTTTCCATGTGAGAAATGAATTCATTCAAATAGCCCTTGTTATTTGAGCCACAAATTATGTCATCGACATATACTTGGGCTACAAAAATGTTTTCACCATCTCTACGTAGAAATAGTGTTGGGTCTATTTGGCCTCTTACAAAGCCCTTTTCTAATAGGTAAGTTGACAACCTATCGTACCATGCTCGAGGTGCTTGTTTAAGCCCATAAAGAGCTTTCTTGAGCTTGTATACGTGGTTTGGAGCTTCGGTACTCACAAACCCCGGTGGTTGCTCAACATAGACCTCTTCTTTGATGAATCCGTTTAAGAAGGCCGATTTAACGTCCATTTGATAGAGCTTGAAACCTCTATGAGCAGCAAAAGCTAGCATCAAACGAATGGACTCTAATCGGGCCACGGGAGCATAAGTCTCATCATAATCGAGACCTTCGACTTGACTATAGCCCTTGGCTACAAGTCTTGCCTTGTTTCTTACAACTTCTCCCTTTTGATTTAACTTATTTTTGAAGACCCATTTAGTTCCAATAATGGTGGTCTTCTTAGGTCTAGGAACTACGTCCCACACTTGGCTCCTTTCAAATTGACCTAACTCATCTTGCATAGCTAAGATCCAATCAGGATCGTGCAATGCCTCATCAACTATTTTTGGTTCAATCTCTGAAATCAATGCAACTTCATTAGACTCATTTCTAAAGAATGACCTAGTCCTAACCCCTTGGTGGATGTCTCCCACAATTTGGTCTTGGGGATGACTAGTGGCTATCCTAGATTGTCTTGGTGTTGGTGGAGCCTCATGAATGGTCTCACTCGGCACAGGCAAGGACTCAATATCAGGCAAAGGATCAGATTGAGTTCTTTGTTGCCTTTGCTCATCAACATCAGAGTCAACTTCGACTCGTTCTTCATTTTGATCATTCAAACTTAGATTTCTAAGTTCAAATTGAATTTCTCCTACATCCCTTGGTTGATCATTTAAGTTAGGGATTTCTTCAAAAGCTACATCAAAGGACTCTTCAATCAATTTAGTCCTCTTGTTGTAGACTCGATAGGCTTTGCTGGTAAGAGAGTACCCGACCAGTATCCCTTCATCAGCCTTGGCCGAAAATTTTCCAAGATGGTCCTTGGTGTTCAAAATAAACACCTTACAACCAAACACCCTAAGATGTTTAATTGTAGGTGGTTTCCCAAACCAAAGTTCATGGGGAGTCTTTCCTAAAAACCTATGTATCAGGATTCGGTTTTGCACATAGCAAGCTGTATTCACAGCTTCAACCCACAAGTAACTCGGTAGTGAGTACTCATTGAGCATGCTTCGTGCAGCCTCTTGTAAGACTCGGTTCTTTCTCTCCACAACCCCATTTTGTTGTGGGGTCCTTGGAGTTGAGAACTCATGTCTATACCCTTTTGCTTGACAAAATTCTAAGAACCTATGGTTTTGAAATTCACCACCATGATCACTTCTAATGGTTTTAATTGTTGTCGATTTTTCATTTTCAGTTCTTCTACAAAAGGAAATAAAAATATCTATGGTTTGATCCTTAGTTTTCAAAAAGAAAGTCCATGTATATCTAGTAAAATCATCAATAATTACTAAACAATATCTACTACCATTCAATGAAATAACATTGTTACAATCAAACAAATCCATATGTAATAAGTCTAAGGCAGTAGATGTACTCACAGTGCTTTTACCTTTATGAGATGCTTTTGTTTGCTTACCCATTTGACATGCATCACATAATTTGTTCTTTTGGTACTTGATGTTGGGTAAGTCTCGCACTAATCCTTGCTTGGCCAACTTCCGGATGTTCTTCATGTTTACATGTGCCAACCTTCTATGTCATAGCCAATACTCTTCTTCTTTCGACATGAAACACTTAATCAAAGCATTAGTAGCACTTTTAAACGATACTTGATAAATATTATCAACCCTTGTGCCTACTAGTACCGTGTCAAGTGTGTCAATGTGTTTAACCAAACATTGACTTGAATGAAATTCAATTGTGTAACCCGTATCACACAATTGACTGACACTTAGGAGATTAAAAGTCATCCCCTTGACTAGAAGGACATTCTTGATATGGAGACATTCGGATATATGAATGTCTCCAACTCCTACAACCTTAAGACTACCATTGTTACCAAATGACACATTACCTCTATTTTTGTTTTGAATGGTAGAAAACAGTGATATGTCCCCGGTCATGTGCTTGGAGCATCCACTATCAACAAACCAAGTTGATAGATGCTCCCCCTCGACCAATGCCTACAAGACACAGAAGATAGAGGTTTTAGGTACCCAAATCTTGGGACCTAATGCTTCTACAACGAAAGACCTAGGAACCCATGCCTTGGTCATACCTTTCCTAGTTCCATGAGCCCTAGAAACATGTGATCTACTATGTTGAGTTCTAGACATTAGAGAAATGAAACTCGACTCCTTGGGTTGATACCCTAGCCCGGCCTTGTTGTAGACTGCCCTTTGGGCATTTAGAATCATGTCTAGAGTCTTAGAGCTAGTTGAGAATTTCTCAAGCATTTTCTTGAGTTTCTCAACCTCACCCTTTAACGCCTTGTTCTCATCCTCAAGGACTTCTAGATGTAGGTCATCGACCTCATCTTCCCTAAGAGTCCTTAAGGTTTTTACTTCTTCTTTTAACACTTTATTTTCTGTTTTTGACTTTTTAAGCAATGTAGATAGGTGAGTGATAGTCTTATAACACTTTTCTATATGAGAAGAGGTTACCTCTTCATCATCCGACGATGATGAAGCCGCGGTTGAGGCGTCGCTCGAATCTTCCTCACTTCCGGAGTCCGAAACCTCCCTTGCCATGAGTGCTAATTGTCGTGTGCTCTTTTCCATCTTCTCTTCTTCCTCCGATGAGCTTGATGAGGACTCATCCCAAGTGACCTTGAGAGCCTTCTTCTTCTTGGCTCTTTCCTCCTTCTTTTTGGCTTGTTCCTCCTTCTTCTTAAGTTTTGGACACTCACTTCGATAGTGTCCCTTTTTGCTGCACTCATAACATGTAACATTAGTTTTGTCAATATTTTGTTCACTAGGTTTACCTTTTCCTTTGTATCTCCTGCTCCTTCTCATGATTCTTCTTACGAAATTCGCCATCTCACTTGATGATGATCCACTTTCATCATCGGATTCTGAGGAAGAGGTGGATGAGGAAATCTCCTTTTCTTTCTTCTTTTCCTTCTTCCTTCTTCCATCCTTGCTCTTTGGTCCTGCAAACAAAGCAATACCCTTCTCTTTTTGACCTTTGTTAGCAAGCTCATGAAGTTCCATCTCACAGAAAAATTCATCTAATTTAACAATGGAAAGATCCTTGGATACCTTGTAGGCATCTACCATAGATGACCACAAGGCATTCCTAGGAAAAGCTTTTAGAGCATACCTTACTAGATCGCGATTCTCCACTCGTTCGTCCACAGAGTGTAGACCGTTGATGATCTCCTTGAATCTCCCATGAAGTTCACTTACCGTTTCACTGTCCTTCATGGTTAGATTTTGAAGCTGATTCAAGAATAGGTCCCTCTTGGCAATCCGAGAATCTCGAGTTCCCTCTTGGAGCTCGATGAGTTTGTTCCATAGGTCTCTTGCACTCGAGAACGGACCTACCTTGACGAGTTGGTCCTTGGCGATTCCACATTGCAAGGTGACCATAGCCTTGGCATCGGCTTGTGCTTTGCGTAGTTGTTCGGTAGACCACCTAGACGAATCAAGTTCCTTACCTTCTTCATCTTTTGGTGGTGTAAAACCCTCCTTGACGGAAAACCACATGGAGATATCGGTCTTGAGGTAATACTCCATGCGGCTTTTCCAGTATTAGAAATCTGCTCCCTCGAAATAGGGTGGACGGTTGGTGCTGAATCCCTCCTTCATGGCCATTGTTTAGCTCTTTGGGTTGTTAAGCCGAAATGAAGAGCACCAGGCTCTGATACCACTTGTTGGGATCTTAGATGGCTAGAGGGGGGGTGAATAGCCCCTTTAAAAACTTAAGCAGGGGGTTCTACAAAGAAACTAGTTAGCGCAGCGGAATAAGCAAACTAAAACAAAACGAAAACCAACACACAAACACTGATACACAGATTTACGAGGTTCGGGGATAACTTGCCCCTACTCCTCGGCGTGTCCATAAGGTGGACGACTCCTTGATCTTCGGTAGATCGCACCCCGGAAGAATTCCGGCTAAAAATCCTCCTTCTAGGTGGAGTAACCTTCCCACAAAGTCTCAAGAAATATCTAAGTTAAAGCACGAGACTTACAGAAACTCGGTGGCAAAAGAGAATAGAAATACTTACAACCACGCGAGGATCAGTAGCAGAAACAGAGATCGCAGTTCACCCGAGAGCTCAAGAACTTCGCACAACAGCACACTCTTTTCTTTCAAGCTTTCTTGTTGTTGTTCTTGTTCCCTCTCACTGCTTTTTCGCTTCAAAACCTTATCTCTGCACAGATCTGGTCCAAATCACAAATCAGTAGCTGCAATCCTTTTCCTCCTTCTCCGATTCTCGAACTCACACCAATGTTATCACATCAACACTTTGGCGTCTTGAGCTCGAACCAATCCCGAGTCAAGCGGATCGTAGCGGATCACGGATCCGTTGATGCAGAAATGCACCATCAAACCGAGAAGACCATTTGTCGCATTCCTCTTATGAACTTGATTTGAAATTAGGCTTGGAATGATACTGTTAACTGCAAACTCAAAAGCTAATAGACAGAGGATTACATCACATAAAAGAATGAGATATATCAAAAGCGGTGAAGGAATCGCCGATACAGTGAACAAATCGAGTGTGGATCGGTCACCCGATCATTTGGACCGATCGAGCAGCGATCGGTCGAGGCTATTCGATCGATCGAGTGACCGATCGATTGAGTGGATCGGTCCACGGACCGATCCACCTCTTCTCTCTGCGGGCTTTTCTCGATCGGTCTCACGGCCGATCAGATTACCTCGGTGCTACTGAGTGTTTTGATCGGTCCGCACCGATCAGATTCACTCGATGTGCTCGAAGTGTCATCTGATCGGTCATCAGACCGATCCGTGGAACTCAGTTTCACTGGATCGGTCTGCCGACCGATCCACTGATTCTTGTGTCACTGGATCGGTCTACCGACCGATCCAATGTGCCATGTAATGTCCACTTAGGTCCCTCTCTGACCTAATCCGGAGAACGAGCTACCGAGCCCTCTCTGACCTAGTCCGGTCCAGAGAACGAGCTACCGAGCCCTCTTCCGACTTCGTCCGGTCCAGAGAACGAGCTACCGAGCCCTCTCTGACCTAGTCCGGAGAACGAGCTACCGAGCCCTCTCCGACTTCGTCCGGTCCAGAGAACGAGCTACCGAGCCCTCTCTGACCATTCCGTGCCAAGTCAGCATACTTGGACTTTTCCTGTGCCAAGCTCCCTGCTTGGACTTTTCACCAGATGTCTTGACCCATCTGGATTTCCTTTGCCTGACTTCACTCACCAGGACTTTCCCTCCCAACTGATCAACCTCGATCAGTAGTCATTCTGAGTTTAATCAATATCTGATACAAACTTAAATCAGTGTCAACATCAAAACAACAGCCAGGTCAGACTGTATCAACAGTTTGTTCCTTTCCATTTTGGTCGTGAGCTACTGTTTATAATTTATAAGGTACTGATAACATTATCTTCTATATGTGACACCACATACTATGTTATCTACAATATAAATTAATTGAACAACTACAAACAAATGTAGATAAATTGACCAAATGTGATTCTTTATTTAACATAAATGTTTACAAAAGCTTAGGCTTTCAGTATACACTCCAACACATATAATCATGATTATAGGGAATAAAACATAACCAAATGTTGTTTGGTTCAACGTACATAGGTAATGTAATAAAAATTTATTTGTTTATAGATTTAATGAATAACCTAATTTAATATTTTACTATATTACTCTCAGTGACAAAACTTAACATACATAATAATAATAATAATAATAATATTATTATTATTATTATTATTTAAACTCTGGGTGTTTTTTTTATTTTTCTTTTCTATGTTTTTCTTTAACTTTATATCTTTCTTTATTTTTTTTATTTTTTTACACTTTTTATTCTTTATTCATTTTTTTATTATTTTTTATTTTTATTATTTTTACGTTTTTCCCCATTTTTTTATTTTTAACATTTTTAATTTTTTATGTTTTTATTTTTTAAAAATCTTTTAACGTTTTTTTCCATTTTTTTTATGTTTTCTATTTTTATTTTTTTTACATTTTTTTACATTTTTTATTATTTGTTTTTTTTTTTACATTTTTTTCTATTTTTTATGCTTTTTTTATTTGTTTTACATTTTAAATTATTTTTTTAACGTTTTTTTTATTTTTTATTTAAGTTTTTTTATTTAAATTTTTAAATTTTTATTTTTTTTCTTTATGTTTTTCTTTTTTTTTTATCACATTTTTCTTTTATCTAAGAGTATTTTAGGTAAAAAAAATTCGTTAATCTCGAAATTAAGAAAAATCTTAAATTTTTGAGGTAGTAATTAAATTCTGTCTCACCGAGACCGGAATCTAGTCACGATCTCAACTTAGATTCTCGAAATGGTTCTAAGTTGGATCGACGCCTACTGTTCCCTCGAACAGGGAATGTGTCTCACCAAGTCACTCCCTTCTAGTGGCGTACCTTAACTTGTCTGTCAGATGTGCGGTCAGCCCGTCGACTCGTCTGAATTTCGTGCCAGCTATCACGTCAATCTGTCGACCTAGTTGGACTTTGTGTCAGCTATTCGGTCGGCCCGTGGACCTAGCTGGGCTTCGTGCCAGCTATCTGATCAACCCGTCGACCTAGCTGGACTTCGTGCCAGCTATCTGGTCAGTCCATCGACCTAGTTAGGTTTCATGCCAGCTATCCGGTTGGCCCGTCAACCTAACTGGACTTCTCCTGTACACTTCGTCAAAGTGTTAGATCAGATTGAAATCAACTTAACCTTATTTTATCATTCATGAAAACATGAGTTTGACCGTCAATACTAACCGCATTAACAATTAATACCGTTAAATTAACTCTATAAAATTTTATAAATTTTTAGGAATATAGTCGACTGGTGACATATTTAGTCGACTGTATGACCCTCATATATACAACCTCAAAATCTTCATCCAAATCTCGATTTGCTTCCTATTAATCTCGGTTCTAAGCTCATCTTCAATTCGTGCCTCAAGTTCAAAGCCTCAATCAGTATGCCTCAATCACTATGCTTAGGTAAGTTTTCTTTTTTCTTATGTGCCAATCATTAGTTTTCTCTTTTCTTATGTGCAAATAATTCTTTTCCTTATTTGATTAATTCCCTTGTTAGATCTAGATGTCAATCTACTGAAGCCAACACCGCAACACATCATTCCAATGACTACATTTTTTTTCTGGGGATCTTACGCTTAAGTATGAATAGAAAACCTATATTCTCATACCTCCTAAGTATCTCAATTAATAATTCCTTTTAAATCATTATCTAGTCATGATTGAAATTATATTTCACGATGGTTTATCTAAACTTATTTATTGCGATCAGACAATCAATTTTGATCTTTGCGTTAAATTTTATAACAACTTAATCAAACTAGATGATCTTACATATACATCTCAAGTCGGAGATATTGACATTACATTCACATCCGATTTGATTAGAGATCAACTTGAGCTTCGTTCGTCTTCCTCTACGATTGCCGATTGCTTTCCAAATATAAAACTATCTCTTCCTAGTCCTTTCTCTCATATGTGACTAGATTTGATCCATTCATATTTCTTTGGTAGTAATCTAAATTCGACATTTATCAATTTCCGTTTAGTAAACTTCAAGTTGCAAACTATGTTTTAAACAAAGTCATCATTTCATGTATCCTACCAATTCACGCTTGAAGTCTTGCTATAATTTGACCTTTTCATTCTCTTCTTCTATACATAATTAGACATACATTAGATGTCAACTTGAGCTTGCATATCTTCATATCCATCACCTATCATGCATCCACCGCAGAGTAATGCATCCACCATTACTAGTCATCAATTCCTTGGAGCTCGAATGAAAGCGTCCTCACAAAGATAAAGTTTGCGCTATGAGGAGGCACCCTAGAATACACTGGAGGTGCCTCGGAAGTGCATTAGGGGTACCTCAAAGCGCTTCGAAGCACCCTCGCACGGATAGAAACTGCAGGCATCAGAGCTTATAAGCGGCAGAAGATTACATAATTAGATTTGAGGTTGGAAGCACTTCAAATTAGGTTGGAGGCACCCTCAACACTCTTTAAATGCCTTGTTCAAATAATACTTCAAACAAAACTTTCATACGAGCTCAAACAATTGTTTTGCTACTTTGTCTTCACATTGCAATTACACTACTACTCCACTGCGCCCGATCGCTGCTAGAAGACTGACACTAACACACGAGCGTATCCAGATTTCCATCTTCAGTGTTGGTGACTAAGTTAATTTTTTTTTTTATATTTGCTTAAAGGAAGTGTAGCTTGTTACGCTATCCTATAGTCTTCTAGTATTCAATTTCTCTATCGGGAGTTTACTGATAGAGCATTTAGTAGATTTCCCATCAATAGGTCCGAAAGGTCTCGATCTTAGAGTAGGCGTCGTCGAAGGCTCCCCACACTCCTACCACATAAGATAATGGAAGGTAGGGAATCCCTATTGTGATATTGGAAGTTTAAGATGAATGGATCTTGAGAAAAAAATTTTGATATGTGCCAAAGATGAAGAATGTAGAGTTTAAGATAAGAAACTGTTATTCATGCTTTAGCATGAGAAGAATGATGAAGAAGGAAAGTTGGGCTAATGAGTTAGCTTAACTTAAACATATTGTCAAATATTAAAAAGGGGAAAATTATTGGTGCAATAGACCTCAAGTTAAGATTGATCAGGCTGACTAAGCTTAAGTTGACTTTAATTTGAATTTCAATGTTTGATCAATATGTTAGTAAGATGACAAGTAGTTTAAGGTTGATTAGATATTTGATAGTGAAGATGAAGTCAAGTAGGTCAAGGTTGACTGGATACTTGATGATGTCAGAAGTCCAATATGGAATTGGCACAAGAAGTCAAGTAGGTCAAGATTCATCGAATACTTGACTATGTTAGAAGTCCAACACCGAGTTGGTACGAGAAGTCAAGTTGGTTAAAGTTGATCAGATACTTGAAGATATCGGAAGTTCAACATGGCATTGGCATGAGGCGAGAAAAGTCCAGGTGGGTCACAGTTGACAAACACCTGGTGATCGAAAGATCAATAGGAAGTTGACACGAAGACGAGAAGTCCAAGTGGGTCACTGTGGGTCGAACACTTGGCGATCAAAAGTCCAACAGGGAGTTGACATGAAAAGAAGAAAGTCTAAGTGGGTAACGGTTGATCAGACACTTGGTGATCGGAAGTTCAATAGTTAGTTGGCATGAGAAAAATCTAAATGGGTCATAGTTGACCAAATACTGAGTCGTTGAAAGTTCAACAAGGAGCTGACATAAGGCGTAAAGTCTCGACAGGTCTAAGGTGATCGGATAATAGGTAACGAGGAAACCCCCGACAGAGCAAACTTTCGAAAGCTATAACTTTTTGACTCTGATATTAGAACGAGATGATTTTTGGTGTTAAACAGAGCTCGTTCGGATATTTATATTTTTACTACTTACCAATTGATTAGTGCAATCTATTGAAGCAATCAATTGATAGCTTATTTCCAACGAACAGAATGCTTCCAAATCGTTTGGCTTGATTGACTTTCACTAATAGATTGGTATGGTAAAAAAAAAGTTGTTCTATAGATTTAAACGATCAGATCCAACAGGGCAATCGATTGGTGAGTCTATCAATCAATTAGTAAGTAGAAATTAGCTCAAATGTAACCTTATAAAATAAGATTTTATGAAGATTTGAAGGAGCTAATTTTTGAAAGATTAGAAATGAAGTGCTATTACATTTTCAACCATCAAGAAGGCATTCCAAAATGATAAAGAAGCAAGCAAAGTGTTTATTGTAAAGTTATTTTACTCTTCATTTGTATTTGTATTTTGTATTTGTTTGTTGTGTTCTTATAAGAAAAGTTTGTAATAGATTTCTTGCCTTTGGAAGATATCTAAAAAGAAGAAGTTTACAGTGAAAAAAGATCACTAAGAGTAAATCTTGAATTAGTCATCTAAGTGATGGATACTAAGTAAATCAAAATTGTTAGTATTTTGTGTGTGCTAATTTGCTCATGTCATCAAAGATTTTATTGTACAAGTTCAATTAGCAAAGTGATTGGAGCTCTTTAACCCTCTTTTTAACTCGCAAGGTCTTAACAATTTTAACAAGTTGACACTAAATAGTATATGCAACAGCAATTACATAAGCATACAAGCGGATTAGAATTATATTTCAAAAATATAAAGACTATATATATATATATATATATATGATTATTTTTAATTCAAATATTGAATTTTTACAATCTGACTATTTCTAATGGTGATTGATACCTGATTAATTCAAATATAAAGTTAGTACGTAACTTTTTTATTTCTAATTTTTTTAGATTTATATATATATATATATATATATATATATATATATATATATAAACCAAAAAATTATATTAGGTGCTTCGAGACTCCATCACCACTCACCTTAAAATATCTTCTCCAATATCAATGAGACATATATATGGCCTATTATTGTTCATTCAAGCCTTCGCTACTCTTTCTCCTTTGCTTCATCGCAACCTCTCAAGTGAGAAACTTCATCACCACTCACCTCCATTTCTTCATCCACGAGAATGATAACAGCCTCATCGCCACCGCTATCACCGTCGTCGTCAACTCCAGCGGCTTCAGCAGCATTGCGGTCTTATAACGTAGCTCAACTTATAACGCAGCTCGCTCACGGTGGATTAAGTGGATGAAGAAATGGAGGTGAGTGGTGATGGAGTCTCTAGCCTGAGAGGTTGCGACGAAGAAAAGGAGAAAGAGTAGTTAAGGCTGGACAACGGTGATAGCTAGGTGGTAATTAAATACTTGGCTATTTGTCCCATGAAGTCTTGAGGTACGGTTAAATCTCCTATTGACGAGATATAAATCTATTTATCTATATTTATCTCCTTCGTATTGATCCTGAAACTGATCGAGAGACTAGGTGAGCACCTTACCTTTTTATCGCATGAGTTATACCAGACAGGATGCTTTATAATCTACTGCAATGCTTATATCGTGAATGTATCTCTTTGTTTTTCACAACAAAGTGAAGTGTGTTGGCGTGTTGCTGTGTTTAATTTGCAATCTCCGAGCATTTTTAAATTATTAATAATAAGATGGATGGGTTGGCTATAAACATGTAATAATTAGGAGCGATTTTTTTTTTAAGTCCGTCAACGCTAATATCAAATTTGAAATGTAAAAAATAAATCACTTGTCTAATTAAAATTTTATTACTTTTTTTTAATAAAAAAATCATAACTTCTCTTGGCTCCTACTAGTACTACTACTAATGAGTAATGCGATAATGCAAAGCCTTGAGGATTGGATTAAAAAGGAACCCAAAAAAAAAAATCATGCTAAGTATTCTAATGCAAATTTATGTGGATATTTAAGCAAATTTTTTTTCTTTGCAAATTATTGAGTATTTTGCTATTCCTAACTGAAGTTAAGAAAACTTTAATGTTAAATAAGTAAAATTAAGCCTAGCGACTGCGTCATCGATTTATTAGATGTCATTACAAAACATTTTATGATTGAATTTAATATTGTTAAGGTCCTGAGTTTTGAGTTTTGTTGGGAGATTATTATAAAAAGTTGTTCTCAATTAAAAAATATTTTAATTTATCGAAGAGGATCATCCATGACCATGAAGGATGGACATATCAAGGCCTAGAAAGGGACGATCTCATCAGGCGTCATGGATTATATATGGTCAAAGCTTAAGAAAAAAAGGCCCAGAGGTCCGGCGTCTTCTCTGGTCAGAGAGGTCCGGCGTCTTCTCCAGCCATTGGTTTCTTTTCCGGCCGATTGAGGGATTCTTTGTCTTTCTAGAATTGAACTCATTTGAATTCAATTCCGGTCTTTTCCTCAAGTAGTCTTTCGTTTAGGCTTCTCATCCCTCGGAAATATCACGTGCGCCCTTCTCACTCTACCAGTATACTCTTCCACAACTTCTCGTCCCTCGGATGCACCGACCCCGTCGACTCAATCTACATGTCATCCTTCTTGATAGAAATAAAGAAAAATAGAGAATAAATATTTTTAGATGATCTTATTGATAAAGCAAATACTTATTTATACAAATTGTCTAACTAATAATGGAAATATTAAATATTAAATATAATAATAATAATAATAATAATAATAATAATTTTAAAAATATTATCTTTTGCTGTCAATCTTTGATTACGATTTCAAATATGATAAATTGAAATCAATTCGAGATTATTTTCCATAACTGCTTTTATTTGTTGTCATTAGTCCCTGACAAACTCAACGGGAGTGTTCAAACGTTGAGTTTTATTACTAATTTTGTAAAACGTTGTCTAGATAATGACTTGGTGAATATATCAGTAATTTAATCTTCTGTAGAGACGTAAGAAATTAAAAGTTGTAGACTCGTCACACGTTCGCGAATAAAATGGAAATCAATCTCCACATATTTGGTACGAGCATAAAAGACTGGATTTACCACAAGATAAGTCGCTCCTATATTATCACACTAGATTTTGAGTGTAGCGGGTGAAGAAAAATATAATTTTGAAAGAAAAGATTGAAGCCAAATAATTTCGGATGTTACATTGGCGATAACTTTGTATTCAACTTCAGTACTTGAGCGAGAGACTGTGAGTTGCTTCTTTGAGAGCCAAGAAATAAGAGTTCATTCAAGAAAGATTGCATATCTACTAGTCGAACGTCTGTCTTCAGGAAATCTGGCTTAATCTGCATCACTATAAGCATTCAACTCTAGTGGGCTGATGATATAAAAGAAGACCATGTAAAATCATACCTTTAAGATAACGAAGAATTCTCTTAACACCTTCCCAATGGTACTCGGTGGGAGAAATACATAAATTGACAAGCACGATTAACTGCAAAAATAATGTCAAGTCATGTAATGGTAACATATTATAGGGCATCAATAATATTTCGGTAGATCTGGGGTCAGCCATTAAAGGAGAGGAAGAAGGAGCATTAAAACTTCCTTCAATGATTGGTGCGGAGATACGATGCACACCATCCATTTTAGCTTGTTGAGGAGGTCCAATGATATATTTGCACTAAAAGAGAAGACTATCTTCAACATGTGGAAGAGACTCAACGTCAAGGAAAAAATGAGCCTTGCTGAGATCCTGAATCGGAAACTCTTGATTAAGAAGATGGAGGAAAGAAAAGATGCATTCTTGATCATTACTAGTTATTAAAATATCATCCATATAAATTAAAAAATATGATAAATTTTTCATTGCATTCATAGAATAACAAAGAGTCAGTTTTTTATCCAGAAAAACCATGAATGTGAAGTCAATTAGATAGACGATGAAACCACGCACAAGGTGCTTGTCGAATGCCATATAATGATTTTTGAAGTTTACAAACATGGGTTGAAAATTGCTGGTAGATAAAACCTGGTGGTTGCTCCATAAAAATAGTTTTTTCAAGTTGACCGTGAAGGAAAGTATTGGAAACATGTAATTATTGTATCGGCCAATTAGGGTTAATAGTTATAAACAGTAACAATCTAATAGTTGTAATTTTGACAACTGGATTGAAAGTATCATTGAATTCAATACCTGGTTGTTGACTAAAACCTTTTGTAACAAGGTGAGATTTGTAACGTTCAATGGATCTATATGTAGGATCAAAAGCGCGGCGCTGGGAAGGGGGGGGGGAGGAGGGGGGAGGAATAGCGCTCATGGCTTTCACTTTCGTTCGTTTCATAAATATGCAGCGAAATAGAAGTAAATGAAAAACAATCGCTAACACCAATGGTTTTACTTAGTTCGAAGCTTGTAGCAACTCCTACTCCAAGGCTCACGCTCGTTGGCTGTTTACTTCAGACAATCATTATCAATTCGGAAGTTACAATTTGAAGTACAATATAAATGAAAACTTATACCGACAAACAAGGAATTAGTAAACTTAAAGCTTTTGGTCGTCGGGGTCGAGTTGTAGCTTTCTCGGATCACTCTCTGAATAGCGCACGGAAGACGAATTACGATTTCAATTGTTATATTTTGCTGCTGGTCGAATCAGGCATATATAGCCTGTTGAGGGTGCCCTCAACCTCATTGAGGGCACCTCCAATCCCCGGGTCAGCCACGTGTGGATAAGCCTTGCTTCATCGCTGTTTATCCTCCTGAGGGCGCCTCCAAGTTTCATGGAGGGTACCCTCCATCAGCATCCAGGGCGCCCTCTGGCCAGCATCCAGGGCGCCTCCAGCTCCATGGAGGATGCCCTCTGCCCTGCTGCGCGGAGGTCTTCAACTAGTGCACCCGACGCGCCTCCAAGCTCCATGGAGGGCGCCTCAAGTATTGTTCATCCGAGGATTTACATCTTTTTTACTCCTTGCAAGATATGTTAGTCCAAAATATAAAATATATCATGCAAAACAGAGTTAAACATAATAAATATTTGACAGTCATCAGACTGTCCGATTTTGACTTTGGATTTTCATCCGGAAACCCTAAATCAAACCGATGTCTACTGTTCCCTCACTGGGGAATGCGTCCTCACCTACTCCACTCAGGAGAGTTTACCTGTTGCCAGTTGATCCTCCAGACCAACTAGACTGTTGCAAGAAATATGACATTGGGTTCATATTGCATGAAAATTGATTTTAGATGTATAGATGTCATATAAACTAATACTAGGGATGCATTATAGTTTAGCATGAGCAAATACATCAAGAGGAAGCTAAAACTAGAACTTTAGGTCAAGATTCAATTAAATCATTTAGATAGTTTTAAAATTTATATTAATCTTATGATCCATGATAGATATATTTTTTAATATATTTTTCCAAATAAACAATGGTAAAACAAACATCTCCATAAAATTTAAGAATTTTTGGAGTTGTATAAAATTTTTAGTATATTTCTGAAATCGAGTTCAGAATACTATTTTGGGCTAAAAAAGGATGTCAGTCGACTAATGCAGTTACCAGTTGACTGGTAGCGCTGTTCATCGAGCATAGAATGGTACTGTGGGGTTGATTCGATGAGGGCAGTCGACTTGGGACTATGACAGTTAACTCGGGACTATGACAGTTGACTGATATAGTTTGAAACTATTTTTCAGCATTGAGTTTAATCGAGACAACTCGTTTAGGTATATGAAATCCTTGGAGGATAGATACACGAGTTTAGGGTAAGTTTGGATAATCAAGTTTCAACAATTAGAATATTGTTAGAAGCTTTTTGATATTAGGCAAAGGGAGAGAAGTAAGGTTTAAGTGGAAGACCTTAAATACCTTTGCGGTGAGAAATTCCTAGCTCAATGGGGAACCTAGGTGTAAGGGGAATCTTGTGATAGGTTTCAATGCATGTTGCATATTTCATTAGCATGGTTGATTGCTATAATGTTTTTCCTAACTTAAACATATTGTCAAACATCAAAAAAAGGAAAATTTGTTGGAAGCAATCTTGATGGTCTGATGTGACCATGAGTTTTGATGTTTAGGCAAAGGGTTTAAGTTAGACTTACTCTTGTATTTTATATGTGTATTTGAATTTTGTAGGTTTATAGGATATACATATGACTTAGCTTGATGACTTCGAGTCTGGTGTAGGATAGAACATTCGAGGGACCGTGGACAAGGCAGCAAGGATAAACCAAGAGAAGTGCACTTCGAGGCATACTCAAAGGATGACATTGGGATAAGCTTCGAGCTTGAATGCATCTGAGGGACGAGAGCCAAAAGAATGAGGCTTGAAGGCAAAAGGTCAAGGTTGCAAGGAAAAGTCAAATGAATCGTGAGAGTTCGAGTGCGAGAGAAATGTACTCGAGAAGGGAAATCCTAGGTTTAGGATTTTACCAGTCGACTGGTTACAATACCAGTCAACTAGGGCAGGGCACAGAATATTTCTGCGCCCGACGGCTGAGACACCAGTCGACTGGTGATGTTACTAATTGACACGTAAAGAGCTGTTAGAGTACAGTTGGTCAGCAATAATCGATTGGTACAAGGACCAGTCAACTGATAACGATAAAATTAGTTTGCTAATTTTACTAGGCTGTATATAATAGAGCTTGGGGTGGCTAGTCTTAATTGACGAAACAGGAGTCGAAAAACCCTGTTAGTAGTCTATCTTGAACGATGATCGGTGTACGGTGTATTGATCAAGATTGTGCGAGGTTTACTCCACTAAGAAGGAGTTTGTTCTAGCTAGAGTTCCGGGGCTTGATCCATCGAAGGATCATAGGGATCGCCCATACTACGGACACGTCATAGAGTAGGAGCTTTTCTTCGAACCACATTAAAAGAACATGTAGGTTTGTCTTCTTACTTTGTGATTTCCTTATTCCGCTACGTAACTAATGAAGTGTAGGAAGACAACCAAATTGGGGTAAATATCTATTCAACCCCCTTCTAGCCGGCCCAACGATTCTCAGCACTAACGACTGTCGAATCTGGTCTCTATTGGGGTTTGCCCGATGCAGTGTGTGTTTAACACGTTTTGCAAAACATGTAGCAGAAGCAAAAAGATGATAATAAAACTATTTTATTACAAAATACACATCACACGCGAGCAAGATACAATCACGCAGACATAATCGTAAAATAAAACTTTTAAGAACAACGAATTTATTCTAGGCGTACCTTACGAATAATACGAAGGGGAAAGGGCATCAACTTAGCAATGTTCATGAACCTTGCCTCTATTCGTATCCACGCTAAATTCTTCAAGACAATTCCAGTGAGCAACGAGGTTCGCCTCCGATTGATACTAGCCAAGCATAGAGGCGATGTGATCCAAGAGAAAGAAGAAGAAGTGAAAAAAACTTTGGAAGAAAATCTTCCTTTAGCTCTTGTGGCCAGCAGCGACAAAGAGAGGGAGAGGAGAGAGAGAGGTTAGGTTTTCCAGAAATCTAAACTCTTAAATAATGAATTATCTTAGTTCATTTCGACCTTTTATATCAATATATAGTTTCTCTTGATGAGTTGGATTAGAAAGCTCAAACCCAACCTAAAATTCCTTACTAAAATTTGGCCTATTAACGTCTTAGTTTAATTCACAACCAAACCAACTTGGTTTAAACCAAACTAATTTGATTCATTACTAAACCAATTAAATAGGGTCTAACTCTTCCATATGGTCCATCCGTACTTTCGTTCTGATAAAATATCTTTCATATTTGACCTTCATCTGGTCCAACCAAATATCTTATCTCTTAATCTCTTGTTCTGAGAATCAAATTCTTAAACTTGTTTTACGTCTTTCAGATACTCGTAGTACATGTAACCCAATAGGTTCCCAATTTATCTTGGTCATCCATAATTAACTATTTAATTATGGATCGATTATGAGTAACACCTAGTAGTACATTATGATCTCCAATTAACCGAAAAATCACAGTTAATTCCAAAATTAGTTCTTAACCCTTTAGCAGTTATAGTGAGTCATGTATTGTTCCTTTCATTCATCTTCTACCCACTTGGTTTAGAATATGGTTTACGTGTCTATCCCATTAGGCTGGCAATTGCACACTTAGCCTAAGTAATATTAACTCGTCCTGTGGATTCAAATTACTCCTACATATGTCTAAAAGTCTCATACTCTTAACATGTGATACTTTGTAAAGACTTTGAATAATAATCCTGATAAGTTGTCATAAGGTATATGTCTCCTCGTAAGGAGCGGTGAATTCTCTATGAGCTATCCAAACACTTTCGGACACTTTTGTTGGAACCCCAAGGTTGTTTTGGTGTGATCAACAAGTTAAGTTAGGTCCTGTGTGTTGGTGCAACCTTAGGTCAAGGTTGACCTGGGTGACCCAACTCGAGTTGACCTGACTTGAGGTATATTTTGATGTTTGACAAGAATAGAGAAGTTATATTTTGATGTTTGACAAGAATAGGAACTTGGGGGATTGTGGGTGCAACCTTTGGTCAAGGTTGACCTGGTTGACCCAACTTGAGTTGACCTGATTCGGGAAAAGTCCAAGTATGGAGACTTGGCACGGAAAGGTCCAAGCAGGGAGCTTGGCACTGGAAAAGTCCATGTATGGAGACTTGGCACGGAAAAGTCCAAGCAGGGAGCTTGGCACGGAAAAAGTCCAAGTATGGAGACTTGACACGGAAAAGTCCAAGCAGGGAGCTTGGCACGGGAAAAGTCCAAGCAGGGAGCTGGGCACCGGGAAAAGTCCAAGTATGGAAGCTGTTGGTGCGGGGAGCATCCGACGATTGAACCTGAGTTTTGATAATGGCAAAGGATTCAAAGTTAAGGTTTATGGTGATCTAACATGTTGAATAAGTGTTTCAGGAAAGTCCTAGCTGCGGTTAGGCAAAGAGAAAATCCTAAGGGGTGGTAACCTTAGTTCCTAGGGGGCGGTAACCCTAGGTGAGGGAAAAACCCTAGGGGGTGGTAACCCTAGGTCATAGGGGGTGGTAACCCTATGCGGAAAGTCTTGACAGGTCGATGGCTTCAGGCAAAAGTCCTAGGGGGTGGTAACCCTAGGTGGAAAGTCCTGGTGTCGCGAACCAGGTGAAAGTCTGGACTAGTCGGGAAGCGGATGTCCAGCAGAAAGTCCGGAAGCATTGTGTGCTGAGCAAAAGTCCAGTCGATCTGGAGGATCGACTGGCAACAGGTAAATCTCCTGAGTGGAGTAGGTGAGGACGCGTTCCCCGTAGAAGGAACAGTAGGCGTCGGGTCGACCCGGAAATCCGAAGTCAGACTCGGACAGTCCGAAGACTGTCAATTCTTCTTTACGATGTTTTGTCTTATTCTAACACTGTCTTGCAGGGGATTTTGCTCGGACTAACCTTTGTTTGCAGGTGAGGAACCTGCTGGAAAAAGGTTGTCCGGGCGCCCAGGATGGATCCGGGCGCCCAGAGGTCCGGGCGCCCGGGACCAAAGTTTATCCCCTGTGCGAAGTTGACACGTGGAGCATCCTGGTTGGTTGGCCACGTCACACTCCAGGCGCCCGGAAGGGATCCAGGCGCCCGGAACCTCATATAAAAGAAGGGTCGAGGTGCAGCACAAAGAAGAACGACAATCTAAGTAATCTCCCTACGACAAGCTGCTAACGACTCGATTCAGAAAGTGCTGCAACGACACCCCGACAACCCGGAGCTTCGATTTAGTCTTTTGTTGTCGGTATAATCTGTTTACTGCTTTAAATTGTAGTTAATCTGTAATAGTTTTATCGTGCTTATAGTTGTTGCCCACGGAAAGCGATCAAGGATCGCGGGCCTTCGAGTAGGAGTCGCTTTAGGCTCTGAACGAAGTAAATCTTCCTGTCTCTCTGTGTTTGTTATTTCTTTTTTCCGCTGCGCTTTTACTCATTTGTTTTACGAATCGAAAGAAATAGCCACGAACGCTATTCACCCCCCCTCTAACGTGGTCTCGATCCAACAATTGGTATCAGAGCGGGGTCGCTTCGAATAGGTGAAACCACCATTCAAGCATTTCTTTTGTGGCTTTTTCGTCTATTTAGGCTAAAAATAAAACCTTACGCCTTTCGTTTTCTCCCTCCAAAATTATTTTTGAAAACTTCATTTTCATCTCTTCACGGTTTATTAGTATTGAAAAATTATTGAATTTGGCAAAATTTGAAATAATATATTTTTTTTATATTTTAATAATATTTTACTATTTTCTCTCAAAATTCCTGAATTGCTATTTTTTCTCTCCCGCACTACTAATCCAAGACCAAGTCTTGGAACAAGTTTTATTGTGTTTATTTTGCGAGATTCCTTCTAATGGCCTACGAAAATGGATACAACTCCACATGTCTACCACTGCTGTCTGACGAGAACTTCAGATACTGGAAAGACCAGGTGGAGCATCAAATGAAGACCGAAGCAGAAATATGGACCATAGTCCATATTGGATTCACTCTCCCCACCAAAGAAGGTGTACTCATCACCTGTGACAAGTGGGATGCACAAACAATAAGGACATTCGAGGCAAATGCAAAAGCAACTTACATTCTCCTATGCGGACTAACAAATTCAGATCTTGATCGAGTTGGAAAGTTCAGCAATGCTAAGGAGCTTTGGGAGAAAGTGCTCAAGCTGTATGAGATCCCTTCAGAGTTAGAAGATCGAACAGAACCTGAGTCAGAATTTGAAATTGAAACCTCAGAGTCAGCCTCCGAACTTGACTCAGAAGAATCAGAGCAAATCGATATCATAGCATTGATGGCCAAAGACAAGATATCTGAATCTGAGTCTGAATTCGAGACGGCAACAGTCAAGGGGGAGGATCCTATCACGGATCTAAAAGGTAAAATTATAAATTCAAATTGTAAATCTCTCATAATCTGTTTTAAGTGTAGGAAAAGAGGGCACTATAGAAACGAATGCCCCACTCGTAAAACTCAACTGGCACAATCAGAGGAGAAGGAGAAAATGATCAGGAGAGGGAAGAAATACATTAAATGCTTCAAATGCAAACTAATGGGTCACTGCAAAAGACAATGCCCAGAAAGAAGACCCAAGAATCCAGAGGGAGAAGTCAAGGTTAGTACCTTTACTTTATATGAAAATCCAGTTTTTGCAACACATGATTGCACTAGTTTAACTAATCTTGCTTGCTCGAGTATAGATTTCTCTTCAAAATTAGATATGCATGCTAATAATGTAATGAATAAAATTAATTCAAATAAAAATAAGAGATTAACTCTTAGAAAATTAGAACTACAAAACAATATTTTAAAAGATAGAATTGATAAATTAGAGAAGATTGTTAATAATTTAGTCAACTCACAAAATCTAGACTTGGGTTATAAGTCTAAAGTAAAACTTAAACAGTACAAACCAAGCTATAATCAAGTACCTTTTATTTACTAAACTTAAATAAAACGTAAATCAATAACATAGGAGGAGGCTCCAGAATAGCTGGCACCTCCGAAATTAATCCACCCGATAAGGGTAAACAAGAGTAGATTACCCGGCAGGGTAATTAAGGTTAGAACGGGATAAGTTTAACTTAACCAACGGTACTGGTGAAGTTTTTGGATGATAGTACGTTAGGGAAGCTTGGGCATCGCATGTCTAGGAAGATATGGCTTCGACCTAGTGCATTTGGCCAAGTGGAACTGACCGAAGCTACCCTTAAATGGATCCTAACCAGTTAGACCAAAGTTTAGTATTAAGTTCAATGGGTAGGACTATTTGGAAAACCTCGAAGGCATGGTTACTTTAATGAGTTCCTTGTGACTCACCATAGCCCAGAAGTTTATCCAAAGAATGCTTACTTGTTGAACCCAAAGCTAAGCCTGAATCTAATACAAAGTTAAACCAAACCCTTAAATTGAACAATAATTCATCTCACAACAATTATAGGAGCACCTGTTTGAAAATTTAGATCGGGTGAGATGACTAAGGAATTTGAAATTAAAAATTAAATCCGTAATTAATTTAAATCAATTTCAATTTCAAAATTATTCAAAAATTATTTCAAAATCATTTTCAAAATAAATTTCAAAACTTAATTTCAAAATCATTTTCAAAATCAATTTCAAAACTTAATTTCAAAATTATTTCAAAATCATTTTCAAAATAAATTTCAAAACTTAATTTCAAAAATATTTCAAAATTATTTTAAACTCAATTTCAAAAATATTTCAAAATTATTTTAAACTTAATTTCAAAAATCTTTTAAAATTATTTTAAACTCAATTTCAAAAATATTTCAAAATTATTTTTAAACTTAATTTCAAAAATATTTCAAAATTATTTTAAACTCAATTTCAAAATCTTTTCAAAATCATTTCAAAATCTCTAAAACTTAATTATTTGAAGAATCTTGTAAAAATCTTTTAAAACTTAAAAGTCATTTGAAAAATCATTAGAAAAATGATCATTTCAAAATCATTTGTAATATCCTCTAAAAAATTTCAAAACCCTTTTCAGAAGTTATTAAATTTTCAAAATAATAGTCACTTATTTGGAATTCTAACTGGTATTTTCAATGTTATAAATTAAAGTAAACTCCATCTCACACTCACTCATATGCTAAACATGCTTGTTAATCTAGAATGACTGAGATGGAAAATTAGGACAATAATTTTTTAACCTCTCATGCTTGAACTCCTGAACTCAAAAAGTTATTAAGGCATTAATTAAGGGGGAGTGATTTTGAGTCGGTTTCAAAATTAGTTTTTCTTTAAAAATTTTGACTTGACCTCAAAATTAAAAACTATTTTTGGCATATCTTCGAAAATTCAAGCTATTTTTTTTTAGCTTTAAAATTAAAATTATTTATGACCTTCAAATTATAATGTTTTCAAAGCTAAGTACTTAATTAAGTTTTCTCTAACTAAACTTAGTTAAATTATTTTCTAAACTTAGCTAATTGGCAAGATGTTCTCTAGAGGCAATATTAAAATTTAAGCATGCTTGTACTTAAGGGCTCTGATACCTGATCAAAACCAAATCTTGACTCATGCTTGGACCTTAGGGCTCTGATACCTTACTAAAACAAAATTTGTAAACTATTAAACATTAAGGTTATCGCTTCTCCTTTGCCTTAAACAACTTTTCAAAATTTTTCAAATTTAAGACTTTCAAGTCTCTTCTATTTAAAATTTTTTATTCTGTAAGAAAATTCTACTAAGTATTGTCTTGAAAAGTTAAGTTTTTTTCAAAACTAGCTTATTTTTGATATATGGCAAAGGGGGAGAGTAGAGAAATTCAAAGAGAACAAAAATCCAAAGGGGAGGTTATATTAAGAGGGAGTTTGTATTGCCATTTTTTTTCCCCTTTTCCTTGTACTTATACCTTACTGCATATTATTACTTAACTTTGAATTTCGATTGCCATAATCAAAAAGGGGGAGATTGTTGGTGCGGGGAGCATCCGACGATCGAACCTGAGTTTTGATAATGGCAAAGGATTCAAAGTTAAGGTTTATGGTGATCTAACATGTTGAATAAGTGTTTCAGGAAAGTCCTAGCTGCGGTTAGGCAAAGAGAAAATCCTAAGGGGTGGTAACCTTAGGTCCTAGGGGGCGGTAACCCTAGGTGAGGGAAAAACCCTAGGGGGTGGTAACCCTAGGTCATAGGGGGTGGTAACCCTATGGAAAAGTCCAGGTCGATGGCTTCAGCAAAAGTCCTAGGGGTGGTAACCCTAGGTGGAAAGTCCCGAGTCGCGAACCAGGTGAAAGTCCGGACTAGCCGGGAAGCGATCAGCAGAAAGTCCGGAAGCATCGAGTCTTGAGCAAAAGTCCATCGATCCGGAGGATCTCAAGTAAGTTCTCCGAGTGGAGTAGGTGAGGACGCGTTCCCGTAGAGGGAACGTAGGCGTCGAATCGACCTAGGATTTCCGGTTGAAAATCCGGCCAGTCCAAGACTGTCAATTCTTCTTTACGATGTTTTGTCTTATTCTAACACCGTCTTGAGGATTTTGCTCGGACTAACCTTTGTTTGCGGTGAGGAACCTGCTGGAAAAGGTGGTCCGGGCAGAACAGATCCGGGCGCCCGGGACCAAAGTTTATCCCCTGCGCGAAGTTGACACGTAGAGCATCCTGGTTGGTTGGCCACGTCACATTCCAGGCGCCCGGAAGGGATCCAGGCGCCCGGAACCTCATATAAAAGAAGGGTCGAGGTGCAGCACAAAGAAGAACGACAATCTAAGTAATCTCCCTACGACAAGCTGCTAACGACTCGATCCAGAAAGTGCTGCAACGACACCCTGACAACTCGGAGCTTCGATTTAGTCTTTTGTTGTCGGTATAATCTGTTTACTGCTTTAAATTGTAGTTAATCTGTAATAGTTTTATCGTGCTTATAGTTGTTGCCCACGGAAAGCGATCAAGGATCGCGGGCCTTCGAGTAGGAGTCGCTTTAGGCTCCGAACGTAGTAAATCTTCCTGTCTCTCTGTGTTTGTTATTTCTTTATTCCGCTGCGCTTTTACTCATTTGTTTTACGAATCGAAAGAAATAGCCACGAACGCTATTCACCCCCCCCTCTAGCGTGGTCTCGATCCAACAGAAGCTTGGCATGGGAGGTCGGAGAGGGCTCGGTAGCTCGTTCTCCGGACTAGGTCAGAGAGGGCTCGGTAGCTCGTTCTCTGGACTGGATGGAGTCGGAGAGGGCTCGGTAGTTCATTCTCCGGACTAGGTCAGAGAGGGCTCGGTAGCTCGTTCTCTGGACCGGACGAAGTTGGAGAGGGCTCGGTAGCTCGTTCTCCGGACTAGGTCAGAGAGGGCTTGGTAGCTCGTTCTCTGGACTGAATGGAGTCGGAGAGGGCTCGGTAGCTCGTTCTTCGGACTAGGTCAGAGAGGGCTCGGTAGCTCGTTCCGGACGGTTGGAGAGGGCTAGGTAGTTCGTTCTCTGGACTAGGCCGAAGTCGGCGATCGTTCTCCGGACCGGACGTGGAAGTCGGAGAGGGCTCGGTGGCTCGTTCTGACCAGGCCGAGAGGGCCCAGCTCGTTCTCTAGATCGAAGGCTTTAGGTTTATGGTTGGAAATTGATCGGTCTCGACCGATCCAGGATACTATGGTATCCGGATCGGTCACGACCGATCCAGTGATACACTGATTCTCACTGTGGGTCATCTGATGGGTCTGGTGACCGATCAGTAACCAAACAGATTGGGAGAAGAAATAGGAGGGATCGGTCTGTGGACCGATCCACCTATGGCCTGATCGGTCCATAGACCGATCAGGGCCCTAAACCAACTCTCTGTGAGAGTTGGGATCGGTCTGGGGACCGATCAGCCTAGGGCCTGATCGGTCCCCTGACCGATCAGATCAGTCCTGGATCGATCAGGGTGGAGCCTGATCGGTCCAGGCCTAGCCGTTGAGACACAACGGCTAGATTTCTGTCTTCTTCGCAGGTTCAGGTTATATATATCGAGGTTGAAGGCCTCTACAACCGATGCAGAAACTGAGAAAAGGAAGACTTCTTCTTGCTCCTGCGATTTGAGCTTTGTTGAGCTCTCCACTACTGAAGCTTCGTGTGAGCTTCCCTCGGCTGGGACTCCAACTGATCAGTTGCTGCTGTTGTTGGCATCCGTGAAGTGGTTGCTTCATCACCAGTCGACGAGAAGGCAAGCAAACTAGTGTTTTTACATTCATATTGTTCTTGGCTTCTTGCTTTATCTTTGTACTCTGATCTTGCTGTTGCAAGAGAGATTGTGGCGAGGTTTCTCCACCCAGAAGGAGTTTTTATTAGCCGATTTTCCGGGGTCTCATCCATCGACGGATTGATAGGATTCGTCCACCTTACGGACACACCGAGGAGTAGGAGTATCATCTCCGAACCTCGTTATATCGTCGCGTTTTAGGTTTGATATTCTCCTGTTTCGTTTCTATCTTTTATTTCTGCTGCGCTAACTAAAATTGTAGGAAGAAACGTGAATTTGGGGTCGGCTATTCACACCCCCCCTCTCTAGCCGCGTCCGAAGGTCCTAACAAGTGGTATCAGAGCGAGGTCGCTCTTCGTCGTATTAACACCCGGGGGAGCACGAGCTAGAGAATGGATCAACTTGGAGAAGACGTCACGATTCCACCCTTCTACGATCGCGATGACTTCGCGTATTGGAAGGTAAGAATGAAGTATTTTCTTATGACTAGCCTAGTAAATTGGAATTGTGTACAAATAGGTTTTATTCCTCCGGTGGATAAAGAAGGAGAACCTCTCGAGAAGAAGAAGTGGACAAAGGAACAAATGCACCAATCCATAATCAACGACGAGGTAACAAAAATCTTTGAATTTTCATTACCTAATGATATCTTGTGTAAGATAGGTGGATACAACAATGTGGATACAACAATGCCAAGGAGTTGTGGAACAACTTTGCTAAGTTCCATGAGGAGAGCTCTAATTCAAGTCATGAAGAGGAGTCAAGTAAGCCAAGTAGCTCACATCATGGAGACATGGAATTAGAAGTTGAGGGCTACTCAACATCTAAGGAAGAAGAGGAAGAGAGTTCTTCTTCAAGACTGGAGCAAGAAGAAGAAGCCTCTACCTCCGGAAGGGATGAAGGAGAGAGCTTATATCCATCCTCAACCCTAGGTAACTCAAGCAACTTAATTTCAAGTAAATTACATATAATGTGCTTTGAGTGTAGGGAATATGGGCATTACAAAAGTAAATGTCCAAAGAGGATTAGGAAGACTCCACCGGCACCAAAAGTCAAGGAAGCCGGAGTCCCGATACGCAAGGGCAAGGAGCACGTGGTGTGCTTCCAATGCAAGCAAAGGGGACATTATAGGAGTCAATGTCCAAGGGGGAGGCAACCTCACAAGGACAAGAGACCAAGCACATCTATAGGGGGAGCTAAGGCAAACCCTAAGGTATCCTTTAAGGCACATTCTTGCAATTCTAATAAGACACATGCTAGTAGTTTTATTGCAATTGTCAATAATGATAAGCATGATAACCATAGAAACCGATACATGTTCTTAGGTGCCAAACATGTTAGCCTAGATAAAGACAATACTAGAAATGCCAACCTTAGAGTTAACTCATCTAAGGTTAAGAAAAACCTAGATAGGAATCCCAAAACAACTAGACATATGCCTAGGAATACCTCAAAGAAAAATGGAAAATTAAAGCTTGAGGTATTAAAGAAGGAAAATCAAGTCTTGAGGTCAAGACTTGACACTTTAGAAAAGGCTCTTAAGAATTTGGAGAAGTCAACTCTAGGGTCTAAGGAATAAAAATCAAAGCCCAAGAACATGAGAGGTTTGGGTCACAAACCTAAGTCTCAAGTGGTCAAGCCCGCTTATCATAATGTTCCATTTGATTATGGAACAAGACCTAGGGCTAAGAAGACCATCACCAAGGTCACAAGGGGAGTCACCCCTAGAGTTGATCTTGATGAGTCCCAAATGACCAAGGCTTCAAAGCCTAGGAGGGTCATTAGGAGGGTTGCTAGGGAAGTCATCCCTAGTGAATATTTAGTGAACCCAATGAGCTCAAATAGGTATTGGGTTCCTAGGAGCGTGATTCCTTCACGCTAGATGGTTTAGGGTGTGCCAACCTTAATTGGATAGGTAGTTAACCTACTCATGGCAAAAGGTGGTATTTTTAGGAATTTTCAAGGTGTAATAAAGCATTGAAAATAAAATTAAAAATTATTCCTAAGATGATTAGGAAGTGCCAACCACGTTTGAGGAGTTTTCTAGGATCAATCTAATTGACACATAGTGATATAAAAATCTTTAGTATATGATTTTAGGTCTATTACAATTAGGAATATAGAATTTATGGTAAAATGATCAAGATTATCAAAAATGACAACTAAGGCTAGAATTAGGTATTTTCTATACCTTTATATGTTATTTGCCATACATTGTTTGTCATATGTCATGTCATGACATCATATTTATTTTATTATCATTTGAAATGTCATGATAATGCTTAGGTTAGTTATATGTCATGCCTTATTTAAGTTTCATACTTGATGACATGACATCATGACATTGGCACATGTTTCCACTTATGATATTATTTTATGCCATGTCATCATCTCTTGCATTTATGATCAATTAATTTGATTTGAGGATAGAAACACAATTTGATATGGAGATCAAATTGTTGTTTAGAAAATGCATGAGAACTTAGCTTAAGATGACCTAAACCCATATCTCACATCAAAATTGACTTGGATGTGTTTGATACACCTTAGATGTGTGTGAGATATTAGGATTATGAGTTAGGATCAAGGTGCATAGTTCTTGTACCTAGATGAGCCTAATTCGAATTTGAGGATCATAGGGAAAACTTGTGTACAAGTCATGTACATTTAACCCTAAGATTGTGGTCTTAAATTGAATGGTTTAAGATCATTTCAAAATTGATTTGAAAAACCTTGATGAAGCTTTTCTAGTGATAGCATTCATCATTGAGCAAGTTGATACAAAGATGGATTAACCTTGAGCTATTTCAAAGTCTTTCGAACTTTGTATCAAGATTAAAAAATGGGAGTTATTTTCATAGAAAACTATTTTTCCATGATAATATATGTTATGAGGAATGTATCCTCAAAATTTTACAATTTTTGGAATTTTTTGTAATTTTTTAGGGGTTTCTGAATTTCGGGAGAAAAATCAGAAATCCTTATCAGAGAGTCATGGACCGATCAGAGGAGATCCTGATCGGTCCAGGGAAGTCTGGATCGATCACTGGACCGATCCAGGGTAGTGTGGATCGGTCTGGTGACCGATCCAGTGAAGTTCTGATCGGTCTGGTGACCGATCAGAGCGTGCCAAAATGCTGATTTTCGACTGTTGTCTAAAATTTCAGCTATGGAAGTTGGTGCTTTAGATTTCTAAAGGGTTGAAACTCTCCAAGACATTGTTGGTGCAATGGTCAAGGAGGAGTTGAACTTTAGGGGGAGTTTTATCTAATTGTCAAGGGGGAGTTTTTACTCGTCAAGATTTCTGAGGATGAGTGATATGTGATTATCACTAAGTTGATTGTTGACTTTAGTATCAAGGGGGAAATTAAGGGTTTCAATGAAAGGTATGAGACTTTCATTAGGAAGAAACTCTTGACCTTGATTCATTTTTTTTGATGTGTGTCAAAAAGGGGGAGAATGTCCAGAGAATGTTCAAGGAAGAACATTGGAGTTTGGGGAGAATGTTCAGAGAATGTTCAAGGAAGAACATTGGAGAGCTATTGGAAAACCTAAGTTAGGTTATCGGGTTAACCTAACTTGATTATGGTTTTTGTCAAACATCAAAAAGGGGGAGATTGTTGGTGTAACCTTAGGTCAAGGTTGACCTGGGTGACCTGACTCGAGTTGACCTGACTCGAGGTATATTTTGATGTTTGACAAGCATAGACAAGTTATATTTTGATGTTTGACAAGAATAGGAACTTGGGGGATTGTGGGTGCAACCTTTTGTCAAGGTGACCTGGTTGACCCGATTTGAGTTGACCTGATTCGGGAAAAGTCCAAGTATGGAGACTTGGCACGGAAAGGTCCAAGTAGGGAGCTTGGCACGGGAAAAGTCCAAGTATGGAGACTTGGCACGGAAAATTCCAAGCAGGGAGCTTGGCACGGGAAAAGTCCAAGCAGGGAGCTGGGCACCGGGAAAAGTCCAAGTATGGAAGCTTGGCATGGGAGGTCGGAGAGGGCTCGGTAGCTCGTTCTCTGGACTGGATGGAGTTGGAGAGGGCTCGGTAGTTCGTTCTCCGGACTAGGTCAAAGAGGGCTCGGTAGCTCGTTCTCTGGACCGGACGAAGTTGGAGAGGGCTCGGTAGCTCGTTCTCCGGACTAGGTCAGAGAGGGCTTGGTAGCTCGTTCTCTGGACTGAATGGAGTCGGAGAGGGCTCGGTAGCTCATTCTCCGGACTAGGTCAGAGAGGGCTCGGTAGCTCGTTCTCTGGACTCGACGAAGTTTGAGAGGGCTCGGTAGTTCGTTCTCTGGACTAGGTCAGAGAGGGCTCGGTACCTCGTTCTCTGGACCGAACGTGGAAGTCGGAGAGGGCTCGGTAGCTCGTTCTCCGGACTAGGTCAGAGAGGGCTCGGTAGCTCGTTCTCTAGATCAGGAAGGCTTTAGGGTTTAAGGTCGAAATTGGATCGGTCTCACGACCGATCCAAAGGATATATGGTATCCGGATCGGTCACGACCGATCCAAAGGATACATCGATTCTCACCGGTCATCCGACGGCCCGTGACCGATCAAGAACAAACAGATTGGGAGAAGAAATAGGAGGATCGGTCTGTGGACCGATCCACTATGGCCCGATCGGTCCACAGATCGATCAGGCCAACCAACTCTCTGAGAGTTGGGATCGATCTGAGGACCTAGGGCCTGATCGGTCCCCTGACCGATCAGATCAGTCCTGGATCGATCAGGGTGGAGCCTGATCGGTCCAGGCCTAGCTGTTGAGACACAACGGTTAGATTTCTGTCTTCTTCGCAGGTTCAGGTTATATGTATCGAGGTTGAAGGCCTCTACAACCGATGCAGAAACTGAGAAAAGGAAGACTTCTTCTTGCTCCTGCGATTTGAGCTTTGTTGAGCTCTTCACTGCTGAAGCTTCGTGTGAGCTTCCCTCGGCTGGGACTCCAACTGATCAGTTGCTGCTGTTGTTGACATCCGTGAAGTGGTTGCTTCATCACCAGTCGACGAGAAGGCAAGCAAACTAGTGTTTTTACATTCATATTGTTCTTGGCTTCTTGCTTTATCTTTGTACTCCGATCTTGCTATTGCAAGAGAGATTGTGGCGAGGTTTCTCCACCCAGAAGGAGTTTTTATTAGCCGATTTTCCGGGGTCTCATCCACCGACGGATTGATAGGATTCATCCACCTTACAGACACGCCGAGGAGTAGGAGTATCATCTCCGAACCTCGTTATATTGTCGCGTTTGAGGTTTGATATTCTCTTGTTTCGTTTCTATCTTTTATTTCTGCTGCGCTAACTAAAATTGTAGGAAGAAACGTGAATTTGGGGTCGGCTATTCACACCCCCCCTCTCTAGCCGCGTCCGAAGGTCCTAACACTGTGTGTATTTAACCTTGTGTCTAAGTGTGCAGGAGCTTAGGAGCACAGGTACTCGAGCGGAAGACGCAGCTAGCGAGAAGGACGACACACTGTGCGTCTAAGGGACGAGGCGCTGCGGAAGAGTACACCGGCGGACGAGAAGGAAGCGCGCGGTGGTTCCGAGAGACGAAAGCCGGAGCGGAAGATTGCTCGGGGAGCAAGAGACGCAGCTAGCGAGAAGGTCGACGACCGAGGGACGAAGACTGCGGATGAGTACGCTGGCGGATGAGAAGGAAACACGCGGCAATTCCGAGGGACGAGAAGCCGGAGGGAAGCACGCTCGAGGAGACCGGAAGTTGGGTTCGGGTGAGCCCTATTCCGGATAGCAGAGATCACCCAAGCGAGCAGATCCGGAGGAGACGAACCAGACCGAGGCGGGACTGAACCAGAGAAGAAGTCCCGAACGAAAAAGTCAACAACTGTTGACTTTGGGCTCCAGGGCGCCCGGAGCAGTCCGGGGCGCCCGGAGCCCTCCGGGGCGCCCGGAACCCTCCGGGGCGCCCGGAACCCTCCAGGGCGCCCTGAGCAGTAAAATCGACCAGATCTAGTTTTGACTCGATCTGAATGTTGGGGGATAAGTTTTATCCCCCAAAGGGCGCCCGAAACCCTTCCAGGCGCCCCGACCAAGGCTATAAATATAGCCTTGGTCCAGAAGCTTCAAATCAACTCAGAGATTTACATTCCAAACATTTGTACGATTCTGTTCTAGTTTAGCTTCTGTTTTTTTGTGCTTTCACTGCTGTAAGAGGCTTCTCCGCCTGAAGGAGATATTTTAGTGCACGTTCATTCCTTGGATTAACAACCTCCTTGGTTGTAACCAAGTTAAGTTGTGAGCCTCTTCTTTCTGCTTTTTATTTACTGCTAATTTACTTTATACAAGTGTTCTGTTGAAAGTTTGAGAAGGGTCTTTGTTGTTTTTTTTTACAGGCTATTCAACCCCCCCTTCTAGCCGGCCCAACGGTCCTACAAGTGGTATCAGAGCCGAGACGCTTCAGGAGGACTAATCGCCGAACGAAGCAACGAGATGGCCGGATCTAACATCCACCCACCAAAATTCGAGGGGGACTTTGCAAACTGGAAGAAGCACATTGAGGTATTTTTCGGTACCGATTTTGATTTATTACTAACAATGGAACTCGGTTTTGAAGCTCCCGAGGGCAAAGCAAAAAGTCAATGGACAAAGAAAGAGCAGGCCGAGTACGTGGCAAACAAGAAAGCAGAATTCCATCTGCTAATCGTACTTCCGCCACAAGAAGTCAACCGTGTCGGCACCTACAATTCGGCAAAGGAGCTTTGGGAGAAGTTCCTTGAATTACACGAAGGAACATCCGAAGCCAAGCTTGCGAGACGGGACTTACTTCGCAACCAGCTCACCAACCTCCGTCTTGAAGAAGGTGAAACAATTGCACATCTACACTCGAGGATACAGGAGCTCATCACCGGACTTTCGAATCTCGGAGAAGAGGTAAGTAACCGAGATTCGCTCAGGTACTCTTTAAATTCCTTCCCTAGAAATTCAAAATGGGCATTATTAGTTGATGCCTTTTACATTTCGAAGGACTTAGAAAAAATTTCATTAGAAGAATTTTTTTTCAACATTTGAAGTGCATGAGTCAAGATGTGCAGGAATGAGGGAGCCAAAGAACAACGTCGCCCTCAAAGCTTCGAGAGACGAACCTGAATCGGAATCTTCTCTCGACGACGAGGAAATCGTAATGATGGTAAGACGATTTAAGAAGTTATACAATTCTAGAAAAACTAACCATCCACAGGGTAGAAAGAAAAGAACAATCCGCTGCTACCATTGCGACGAAGAAGGGCATGTCAAGGACAACTGCCCCAAGCTGAAGAACAAAGACAAGGAAAAGGATAAGAAGCCTATCCAAAAACGAAAGGCCCTAAAGGCGACGTGGGACGATACGTCGTCCGAATCGGAAGTCGAAACATTCTCTGGACTCACACTGATGGCGAGTCATCAAGACGACGACTGCGATTCAAGCTCTTCCGAAATGAGCATCGAGAGCATCGATGAAGGGGGAGACACGTCAGAAGAAAGCAGCAGCTCAGGGGGAGAAACGGACAACGAGATCGACAAGGTAAGTCAGGTACGATCTCTTCCTCCCGATAAAATGTTCAAGTTCGTTAAACTTTTAACAAAAGATTGCTGCAAATTAGAAAGTGAAAATAAAAATTTAAAAGTCATTCTAGCTAAATCTTGTCCCTTAGAAGAATTAGATAAATTAAAAATAGCAAATGAAAAATTGAAACTTGAAAATGATGATTTGAAAATTCAAGTAGATAACTTGAAAAACTATGCATGTTCATCTAAAACTAATTTTAGAAGATTTAATAATTTAAATTGGTACTTTAAATATCACCCAGGATAAATTAGGAACATTTCAAGAAAATATGTCCCTAAAAGCTTTTTAATTAATCCAGTAGGGTGGAACCTATATTGGGTTCCTAAATCATGCCTAAACTAAATTGTAAAATTAGCGCTTTAAGTGAGAAAATTAAACAAAGAATTTCCTTATTAGGCTTTGTCAAGGAAGTGGTTGTTGCTCCAATAACCAAGAAGGTCTAGTGCCTCGCCACGACCTGGAAGCCAAAATATTAAAATAAATGTTTAATTAACTTACTAATAAAGCATTAATACAAGAATTAATTAATGCTTTAAAAAGGTTATTCAAAACATTTTATTTTAGAAATTTACTTACTTAGAATTTTTTTTCCCTAAGTCATTTTTTTGTGTTTAAAAATTCTCAAAAATTTACGTTAGGATTTTTTTTGGATTTTTCTTACTTAGAAAAATTCTCAATAATCATTTCTTCCTAAGTTAAAAACTTTTTCCTGAAACTAGAAATCTCAGCTTAAATTGCTTAGAAAAATTTTCTAATTTTCTCAAAAATCTAGAAATTTTTTTAGAAATATTTTCTAAGTTTTTAAACCCTTAGATTGTTTTTTTTTCTTAGAACCCCATTTTTTTGTGATCAAAGGGGGAGAAGGGAAAGTATAAGTCTAGGGGGAGGTAGATAGATTTAATTTTTTTTATCTTTTCTATCTTTTTGCACTTAAATTACAAATTAAGTTAATTTACTTAATTTTATTTTATGTCTATTTTAACCCTAGCTTAACTTAGGTTGATCACACCAAAAAGGGGGAGATTGTTGGAATCCCAAGGTTGTTTTGGTGTGATCAACAAGTTAAGTTAGGTCCTGTGTGTAAATGTGTCTAAGTGTGCAGGAGCTTAGGAGCACAGGTACTCGAGCGGAAGACGCAGCTAGCGAGAAGGACGGCACGCTGTGCGTCCGAGGGACGAGGCGTTGCGGAAGAGTACATCGGCGGACGAGAAGGAAGCGCGCGGTGGTTCCGAGGGACGAAAGCCGAAGCGGAAGATTGCTCGGGGAGCAAGAGACGCAGCTAGAGAGAAGGTTGTTAGAGTGTATACTAAAAGCCTAGCTTTTGGTATAAACATTTATCTAGAAATAAGAATCACATTAGTCAAATGTCTACATTTATGATAAATGTAGTTGCTCAATTAATTTATATTGTAGATAACATGGTGTGTGGTGTCACACACAGAAGATCATGTTATCGGCTCCTTATAAATTATAAACAGTAGCTCACGACCAAGATGGAAAGGAACAAACCATTGGAAGGTCGTAGTGTAATTAGGTATTAGTTTATCTTAACTATATAATTACACTAGTACACTTAGAGTGTATTGAGTAGGACCATTTGAGGTCGTTCCTTTTATACTGACTTTATGAAGGAACAAAGACCTCAGTTATTATGGAAGTGTGTTCTCTTAATCCTAATATAATAACAAGCACATATATTTGATATTTATTTCTTTAATTTATCAATGGGTGAGATTTAGTTCGATAAATCAATAAGCCCGATAAGTTGGGAAATGATATCACTTATAGTGTGTGTTGTTGATTATAGAAGGAAACTGTGTCCTAGTGATCTAAGTTGAGAATGTCCCCAATAGGAGCTCATAAGGATTGTCATGTTAAACCCTACAGGTGGACTTAGTCCGACATGATGATGAAGTTGAGTGGTACTACTTTTGGAGCTAGATATTAATTAAGTGAGTTGTCAGTAACTTACTTAATTAGTGGACATTTGTTATCTTAAACACAGGGAGACTAACACACTCATAATAAGAAGGAGCCCAAAATGTAATTTGGGATTGGTGCGGTAGTTCAATAATAGTTCTTTAGTGGAATGAATTATTATTGATGAAATTAAGTTGTGTGTTCGGGGCGAACACGGGATGCTTAATTTCATCGGGAGACCAAAACCAATTCCTCCTCTCGGTCCCTATCGTAGACTCTAGTATATAGAGATTTATACCCACCGCATACCCACCTTCTTACCCATCCAGGCGGGCCAAGCTAGCTTGGAACCCAAGCTACGGCCGCCAAGATCAAGTGGATGAGTTATGGTGGTCCAAAGCTTGGGTCCCAAGCTTAGGTGGCCACTAGAATATTAAAAGGATTTTATTAAAATTATTTCTTATGTGAATATCATGATTTTAAAGAGAGTTTAAAATTAAAAATTTCCTTTTATAACTTTCTACAAAAGATTAAGAGAAGAGATTAATCTCTTTCCTTATTTGTAGTTTAAAAGGATGGTTTTAATTTTTGGTAAAAACTTTCCTTATTTGTAAATCATCTACATGTTTAAAAGAGAGTTTAAAATTTAAAATCTTTCCTTATTTGTTGATTAAAGGAGGATTTTAAATTTTAATAAAACTTTCCTTTTTAACCATGTTCATGATTTAAAAGAGAGTTTAAAGTTAAATATTCTCTTTTATAAGTTTCTACAAAAGATTAAGAAAAGATTTGATATCTTTCCTTATTTGTAGATTAAAAGAGATTTTAATTTTTAGAGATAACTTTCTTTTTATCCACATATTTAAAAGAAAGATTTTAATTTATTAAATTTCCTTTTTACAAACCAATCATGAAGGGATAAAAATTATTGGAGAAATTTTATAAATTTCCGGAAGCAAATAAGGAAATTTTAATTTGTGTTTAAAATTTTATTTGCTTGGAAATTTTATGGTGTGGCCGGCCAAATAAATTGGAGAAGAAAAATTATTTTTAATTAAATAAATTTTTCTTTTTCATGGCAAAAGAATTAAGAAAGTTTTTATTAAATTTTCCTTATTTGCCAAGACCAAGGATTATAAAAGAGGGGGTAGAGGAGGCTTCAAGGTGAAGGACTCTATTCTATTTTTCTCCCTTTTTTCCTTGGTGGTGTGGCCGGCCCTTTCTTCTACTCTTCTTCTTCTCTTTATGGCCGAACCTCTTCATGCTCATGGAGTTTTAATTGGTGGCCGGATCTAGCTTGAGGAAGGAGAGAAAGCTTACATCCCTTGGAGCTTGGTTGGTGGAAAAGATCTTCATCTTTTGGAAGCTTTGTGCTTGGCCGAAATTTGAAGAAAGGAAAAGAAGGTGCTTTGGTGGTTTCTCATCTCGGAAGATCGTTGCCCACACAACGTCCGAGGTTAGAAGAGGAATACGGTAGAAGATCAAGAGGTCTTTCTAAAAGGTATAACTAGTAATTTTTCTTTCCGCATCATACTAGTTATTTTTGGAAATAATACCAAATACAAGAGGCATGCGATTCTAGTATTTCGAATATGTTTTTCGATGTTGTGTTCTTTTTTTTTCCTTGTGATTTGATTGTTCTTTTCGGTTAACCTAAAGTTATTTTAGGAAATTAAATATTAGCTTTCCATAAAAGGTTTTGTCTAGTCGGTGGTGGTTGCTCCCATATCCAAGAAGGTCATGTGCCTCGCCACGTCAGTACTGGGAACTAATTATGGAAATTAATATTTAATGAAATTAATAACTTAAGGTGATTTGGGTCGAACGTGTTAAGTTCCGCAGGAGACCCAAGTCAAAACCTAAAAGAACGAATAGATTAAGTTTTGGATCAAACGTGTTAAGTTCCACAGGCGATCCAAAATTTAATTTAAAAGAACACATGGTAGTTAGGAAAAGGTTCAGACCTTTGTACAAAATTTTTGTACAGTGGAACCTCTAGGTTTTCCGAGTAGCAACCAACAATTGGTATTAGAGCTAGGGTTTTGTCTATGTGTATTTGGTATTAGTTTAATTATGCACATGTCATACATAATTTAGGTAGGTTAATAGTAGGATGTGCTAACTTTGTGGATGCAGGATCCAACTATTATGACTTATAGTTATTATGTGTGTGATTGGACCCTTAGACATGTCAAGGGCATTTTATTGTTTGTGCATGATTGTATTATAAAATACAGCAGGAGCTGTATTTAGTTTTATTAGGATTTTATTTTTGATCTAGTTACATGTACATTCCTTTTATGGAATATAGGATCGATGGATGTAAATTTTATTTTATGTTCGATCTAGTTTACATGTACATTCCTTCGAGGAATATAGGATCAAAATATAAAATTCTATTTATGTCGCGGATCAAATCTTGCAAAGCGTGGAACCTTCTAAGGACCAGAGGCGCAGCGGAACTAGGAGCAAGATGGATGCAACAGCTAGACCCGGTGGCAGTGGCCAAATATGGCAGCAGCTTGGGATGACAACACACGGAGGACAACAAGAGATAAAAGCCATAATAGTTGAAAATTAGATTTTCTATTTATTGCTTTTATATTGTGATGTATGTGCATGTTAGTTTACATATTTAGTAGGCTAGCATAGTTAAAATTCCTCATTTATAAATAACTAAGTGGGTGGGAGAGGGATTTTTAAGTAAATCCCATGGTCTCCATTACTGGTTTGTAAGCGATGCAAACAAGCTTGCGCGTTGGCTCTGAGTGCCTTCCTCCATAACGGATGAGCTTGTTTGTGGATCACTAGAACAGACTTCCATTTTTGGATGACTATAGGAAGTTAATTAAGAGCGTGTGATCTTCCCCAACGGAAGGGGCATAATCTTATTAATGGACTTAGTGTCAAGTAATGGTATACACTTAGACACATCTAATAGTATCCTCCCCATCGGAGTCACTGCTATTATTTGTGTGACCAAATGATACCAACTATTAATTTTATTTGTCAAAAAGTTAGGTTGACAAGATAATAAAATTAATGGGTTAAAACCCTCCTTTACAAATGTTGAATTTGTATACGTCCACACTAACGTGGCATGCAAAATTCACGGTGTTTGAGGTGTTGGTGAATTTAAATAATATTGTTTGAGGAATCAATATTTTTAAATTCAAAAGTTTTGACCAAATATTTGATCAAAGACAGATCAACTATTAATTTTATTCATAAAGTAAAGTTGACGAGATAATAAAATTAATGAATAAAATCTCCTCTTCGATTTTGTATACACACCATTCGTGGCATACAAAATTCATGGGGATTTTTAAGGAGTTGATCTTGACCAAGTATTTTTGTGATTCTTAGGATTTAAAATGTTTGTCAATCCCCTAGTAGTCATACTATAAGAAAGACTTAGTAATCCCAATTGTAATGATTGGAAATAGGACTTGGACATTGAGGTAGACTGTCTTCTTAGAACTAAGAACAATATAAGTGTATTTAATTCATTAGTTGAAACATGTTTAGTGGTGTTATCTACCAGAACCTGAAGTGTAGATACAGATGCCATTAATCATGTCCGCAATTCATTGCAGGGTTCCAGGAAACCCGACAACTAAATGAAAATTAAAACACCATCTATATGGGCACTACTGTAAAAATGGTAGCTGTTGCAGTGGGAGATGTTTATCTTTTGATAAGAATAAAACATGGATTTTTGAGTAATTGTCTTTACGCACCAAGTTTAGAAAGAACTAGTTTTCAGTTTCTAAACTATTCAAAGAACTTGATATTCTGCCTTTTTTTTAAATAACAAAGTTGTTATTAAGAAAAATAGGGAAGTTATCTGTTCTGGTACGTTGGTTGGCAATTTATAAATCCAATAACTCTCACGATGCAACAAATGGAAATTAGTAACACATCTTCTAACTTTAAGAGAAAGTAACCTTCGAAAATGAACCAATTATATCTTTGGCTTCTAAGACTAGGTTATATTAACTTGAGTAGGATTCATTGGTAGCTGATGAACTTTTGGGTTCATTAGTAGTGGAAATCTTTCCAACCTACGAGTCTTACTTGGAAGGAAAAATAACCAAGAAGCTTTTAAGTCTAAGGGGTATGGAGTCAAAGATATATTGGAATTGGTTCATTCTGATTTGTGTGATCCTATGAGCATCCAGGCAAGAGGTTGTTTCAAATATTTCATCTATTTTATAGACAACTATTTGAGATACGGATATATTTACTTGATGTGCCGCAAGTCTAAGTGCTTTGATTAGTTCAAAGAGTACGAGGCTGATGTGGAGAAACGACAGAGTAAAAGTATCAAGACACTACGGTAAGATCGTAGTGGCAAGTACCTCTTGGGAGAATTTAGGAGTCATTTATCAGAAGTAGGGATTCAATCCCAACTAACTGCACCTGGTACATCCCAACAGAATGGTGTAGGAAAAGGAAGGTATAGGACTCTTATAGAAATAAGTAGATTGATGAGTTATTAAGAATATTATCAAAATCATTTTAAGGATATAATCTGGAAACGGGAGTGAATATAGTACCTTCTAAAGTCAGAACTCTCTACTCATATAGAATTGTTGAATAGGCGTAAGCCTATTTCGAAGCATATTCAGATTCGGGTAGTCCAGCACATATGCAGAAGAGAGACAATGATAAGTTGGACAGGAATTCACTTGTTTGTGGGTTATCCTAGTGAAATGAAAGTAGGTTTATAGTCTTAAAAATCAGAAGGTCATTGTTAGCATCAATGACCGATTTTTAGAAAAGGACTATGTAATAAACCATGTGCCCATAAGAAAATTTGTTCTTAAGGAAGTAATAAAAGGCATGTCTAATCTAGTACCAACTGTACAAGATGAGATACCACAAGGAAACTGTAACATGTATCACAAATGATACACAATTGCAGAAAGTGCCTTGTCGTAGTGGGAGGGTTGTTAGGCAACCTAAAAAGATTCATGTTTTGGGAGAGTTTTTGGACTCGATCCCTAGAGGACATGAACCTGATCTCCGGACATATGACGAAACACTCCAAGATAAAGATGCAACATCTTGGCAAAGAGTAATGAATAACAGAATTAGAATATATGTATTCTAATAAAATCTGGAAGCTTGTAGAACCACCAAATGGTATAAAAGCCTTTGGGTGTAAAAAGGTCTATAATAGGAAAAGAGGGATAGAAAGGAAGGTAGTAACTTTCAAAGCAAGGCTTGATGAAAAAGGAAACTTTTTCACTGGTAGCCATGCTTAAATCTATCCGGATTCTTTTATCTATTTGGCAAGTGGATGTCAAGACAGCATTCCTTAATGGAAGTCTTGATGAAAGCATCCATATAAAGCAACCAGAAGGGTTCATTGCAAAGGGCACAGAGCATCTTGTGTGCAAGCTCAATCAGTCTATGGACTGAGGCAAAGCTTCAAGGTCTTGGAACATCTGGTTTATCAAAGTAATCCAGACATATGGATTTATTGAGTAAACGGATAAGTCTTGTGTATACAAAAGGTGTGATGAAAACGTGGTGGTATTTCTTGTACTATATGTAGATAACATTTTTGGTAGTTGGAAACAATATCAAAATGTTGTCAGAAGTAAGGGTATGGTTGTCCAAACAATTCGATATAAAGGACTTGGGAGAATGTATATATTTTTTAGATCAAAGTAATAAGGGATCGAAAGAAAAAATATATTTTACTTATCCCAAGCTTGATACATCGGAAAATCCTTGCTCGTTTTAAGCATGCAAAACTCCCCAAAAGGTTTCTTACCTTTTAAGCATGGAGTGTCTTTATCTAAAGAGATGTCTCCGATGACATCAAAGGAGATTGAGGACATGTAGGCAGTTCTTTATGCTTCGGCAGTTAGACAACCTAATGTATGCTATGCACGAGATCAGAAATCTGTTTTGCCAAAGGCATAGTTAGCAGATATCAAAGTAACCCTAGACAAGGACATTGGATTGCAGTAAAGCATATATTAAAGTACCTTAGAGGCGCTAGAGATTATATGCTAGCTTACAAGGCAGTTAATTTGGTCCCTGTGGGTTACACAGATTTTGACTTCCAATCGGATAGGGACAATAATAAGTCGACCTCGGGGTTTTGTGTTTACTTTAGGAGGAAAAGTCATAACTATGGAAGAGTGATAAGCATAGATGTTTTTCTGGACTCCACCATAGAAGCTGAGTATATGGCAAGCCTCTGAGGTAGCCATAAAAGCTGAATGACTTAATTACCTCAAGATAGACTTAAATATGATTTCTAGTTTGTCCAAAGATTATTACAATTTATTGTAATAATAATGGTGCAGTAACAAACTTGAAGAAACCATGAGTCTATAAGGCAAGTAAACACAATAGAGCGCAAGTACTACCCAATACAAGAAATTGTATAACGAGGAGAAGTTGTTGCCGCCTAGATTGCATCAGATGATAACCTAAGGTCCTTAAGGCAAGAGCTTTTTGAAAGACATGGGAATCAGATGTATAGCAGCAGATATGGCAGCTTAGTCTTTTAGTATAAGTGGGAGATTGTTAGAGTGTATATTAAAAGCCTAGAGTTTGGTATAAACATTTATCTAGAAATAAGAATCACATTGGTCAAATGTCTACATTTATGATAAATGTAGTTGCTCAATTAATTTATATTGTAGATAACATGGTGTGTGGTGTCACATACAGAAGATCATGTTATCGGTTCCTTATAAATTATAAACAGTAGCTCACGACCAAGATGGAAAGGAACAAACCATTGGAAGGTCATAATGTAATTAGGTATTAGTTTATCTTAACTATATAATTACACTAGTACACTTAGAGTGTATTGAGTAGGACCATTTGAGGTCGTTCCTTTTATACTGACTTTATGAATGAACAAAGACCTCAGTTATTATGGAAGTGTGTGCTCTTAATCCTAATATAATAACAAGCACATATATTTGATATTTATTTCTTTAATTTATCAATGGGTGAGATTTAGTTCGATAAATCAATAAGCCCGATAAGTTGGGAAATGATATCACTTATAGTGCGTGTTGTTGATTATAGAAGGAAACTGTGTCCTAGTGATCTAGGTTGAGAATGTCCCCAATAGGAGCTCATAAGGATTGTCATGTTAAACCCTACAGGTGGACTTAGTCCGACATGACGATGAAGTTGAGTGGTACTACTTTTGGAGCTAGATATTAATTAAGTGAGTTGTCAGTAACTTACTTAATTAGTGGACATTTGTTATCTTAAACACAGGGAGACTAACACACTCATAATAAGAAGGAGCCCAAAATGTAATTTGGGATTGGTGCGGTAGTTTAATAATAGTTCTTTAGTGGAATGAATTATTATTGATGAAATTAAGTTGTGTGTTCGAGGCGAACACGGGATGCTTAATTTCATCGGGAGACCAAAACCAATTCCTCCTCTCGGTCCCTATCGTAGCCTCTAGTATATAGAGATTTATACACACCGTATACTCACCTTCTTACCCATCCAATGGGGCCGGCCAAGCTAGCTTGGAACCCAAGCTAGGGCCGGCCAAGATCAAGTGGATGAGTCATGTAGGTGGCCGGCCAAAGCTTGGGTCCCAAGCTTAGGTGGCCGGCCACTAGAATATTAAAATGGATTTTTATTAAAATTATTTTTATGTGGATATCATGATTTTAAAAGAGAGTTTAAAAATTAAAAATTTCCTTTTATAACTTTCTACAAAAGATTAAGAGAAGAGATTAATCTCTTTCCTTATTTGTAGTTTAAAAGGATGGTTTTAATTTTTTGTAAAAACTTTCCTTATTTGTAAATCATCTACATGTTTAAAAGAGAGTTTAAAATTTGAAATCTTTCCTTATTTGTTGATTAAAGGAGGATTTTAAATTTTAAGAAAACTTTCTTTTTTAACCATGTTCATGATTTAAAAGAGAGTTTAAAATTAAATATTCTCTTTTATAAGTTTCTACAAAAGATTAAGAAAAGATTTGATATCTTTCCTTATTTGTAGATTAAAAGAGATTTTAATTTTTAGAGATAACTTTCTTTTTATCCACATGTTTAAAAGAAAGATTTTAATTTATTAAATTTCCTTTTTACAAACCAATCATGAAGGGATAAAAATTATTGGAGAAATTTTATAAATTTCCGGAAGCAAATAAGGAAGTTTTAATTTGTGTTTAAAATTTTATTTGCTTGGAAATTTTATGGTGTGGCCGGCCAAATAAATTGGAGAAGAAAAATTATTTTTAATTAAATAAATTTTTCTTTTTCATGGCAAAAGAATTAAGGAAGTTTTTATTAAATTTTCCTTATTTGCCAAGACCAAGGATTATAAAAGAGGGGGTAGAGGAGGCTTCAAGGTGAATGACTCTATTCTATTTTTCTCCCTTTTTTCCTTGGTGGTGTGGCCGGCCCTTTCTTCTTCTCTTCTTCTTCTCTTTGTGGCCGAACCTCTTCATGCTCATGGAGTTTTAATTGGTGGTCGGATCTAGCTTGAGGAAGAAGGAGAGAAAGCTTACATCCCTTGGAGCTTGGTTGGTGGAAAAGATCTTCATCTTTTGGAAGCTTTGTGCTTGGCCGAAATTTGAAGAAAGGAAAAGAAGGTGCTTTGGTGGTTTCTCATCTCGGAAGATCGTTGTCCACACAACGTCCGAGGTTAGAAGTGGAATACGGTAGAAGATCAAGAGGTCTTTCTAAAAGGTATAACTAGTAATTTTTCTTTCCGCATTATACTAGTTATTTTTGGAAATAATACCAAATATAAGAGGCATGCGATTCTAGTATTTCGAATATGTTTTTCGATGTTGTGTTCTTTTTTTTTCCTTGTGATTTGATTGTTCTTTTCGGTTAACCTAAAGTTATTTTAGGAAATTAAATATTAGCTTTCCATAAAAGGTTTTGTCTAGTCGGTGGTGGTTGCTCCCATATCCAAGAAGGCCATGTGCCTCGCCACGTCAGTACTGGGAACTAATTATGGAAATTAATATTTAATGGAATTAATAACTTAAGGTGATTTGGGTCGAACGTGTTAAGTTCCGCAGGAGACCCAAGTCAAAACCTAAAAGAACGAATAGATTAAGTTTTGGATCAAACGTGTTAAGTTCCGCAGGCGATCCAAAATTTAATTTAAAAGAACACATGTAGCTAGGAAAAGGTTCAGACCTTTGTACAAAATTTTTGTACAGTGGAACCTCTAGGTTTTCCGAGTAGTAACCAACAAAGGTCGACGACCGAGGGATGAAGACTGCGAATGAGTACGCTGGTGGACGAGAAGGAAACACGCGGCAATTCCGAGGGACGAGAAGCCGGAGGGAAGCACGCTCGAGAAGACCAGAAGTTGGGTTCGGGTGAGCCCTATTCCGGATAGCAGAGATCACCCAAGCGAGCGAATCCGGAAGAGAAGAACCGGACCGAGGCGGGACTGAAACAGAGAAGAAGTCTCGGACGAAAAAGTCAACAACTGTTGACTTTGGGCTCCAGGGCGCCCGGAGCAGTCCGAGGCGCCCGGAGCCCTCCTGGGCGCCCGGAACCCTTCAGGGCGCCCTGAGCAGTAAAATCGACCAGATCGAGTTTTGACTCGATCTGAGCGTTGGGGGATAAGTTTTATCCCCCCCAGGGCACCCGGAACCCTTCCAGGCGCCCCGACCAAGGCTATAAATATAGCCTTGGTCCAGAAGCTTCAAATCAACTCAGAGATTTACATTCCAAACACTTGTGCGATTCTGTTCTAGTTTAGCTTCTGTTTTTTGTGCTTTCACTGCTGTAAGAGGCTTCTCCGCCTGAAGAAGATATTTTAGTGCACGTTCATTCCTTAGATTAACAACCTCCTTGGTTGTAACCAAGTCAAGTTGTGAGCCTCTTCTTTCTGCTTTTTATTTACTGCTAATTTACTTTATGCAAGTGTTCTGTTGAAAGTTCGAGAAGGGTCTTTGTTGTTTTTTTTTACAGGTTATTCAACCCCCCTTCTAGCCGGCCCAACGGTCCTACAACTTTGACTTATATCCAATCATCTTGAGTCCACATCTCCAAGGAGATGCTTTGCTTAAGATGTTAAAGTATAAGCCTCTATAACCAATGTGACTTGAATACCTTAAGTCGAATGAAACTTCCACTCAAACTACAATAAATACTTCACAGACATATCCATATATGTAGAGAACCATATGAAGATTTACAGCAGATCACTCCAATAAATTAGTTACCATAACTAGCATTCACGTTTAACTCTCGACATCCCAATAATGTTTTCAGCTAGTGACTAGTAACTGCTTAGTTAGACCAAGGAGTATAACCTGTGCTAGTGTTACATGATTGATAATGTTCAAATGTATCAATTCATTGATGACTATGAAATATTTCAATACTTTCATAATTATATATATAGAGATGCTCACTAGTAGTGATTCAATCACAAGTTCTCTCATGCATACTATGAATTGTATTACGGGTATTCAGTAAATGAGTTTAAGATCTTTCAAACACATAAGTAATGTGAACTCAAATAGTGAATTTTTATTAATCAAATTAAATAGTACAAATCATAAGGTGATTACCTTAGGATATATTTCAAACATAACAATCTCCTCACTGATTCATACAAGGATGATAGCAAGGGATATGCAGTATCTACATGGAGATGCTCTCTAAACAGCCATAAAAATCCTAAAAGAAGGCCAGTACAAAGGATCCCCAATTTCTAAATCTTACATTAGATTTTCTTCTTCTTCCCGTATACTATCTCGTGTAAATCCTAATTAAAACGTTAATATGCCGAAACTCCTAGGTACCTGTCTAACTTTAATCGTGTCTTAAGGCATCTCCAATGATCAAACCTCTCAATAAGTTTTTTTGTAGTTCCCAATGTGTCATATCAATACCACATTATAAGTATAAAAACTTCTTAGGGTATCTCCAATGGTTAAACCTCTCAATGAGTTTTTTTTTTTTTTTTTTTGTAATTTTCACATTATAAATCACATATTTTTATTTATTATTTTTTCATTTAATAGTTCTATGTAATTTTCATTTGATATTTTAATTACTTATGATCTTTAATTTAATTTATTTATAATTAATAAATTAATAAATTTTAGATTTTTAATTTAATTTTTAATTTTCATTTAATATTTAATTAACTTATAAATATAATTTAATTATAATTATTTCTATATTTTCTAAGTTATCTTAAATATATTTATTTTTTTTCAAAAAAAATACAGTTTTAATGATTACTAACTATTTATGAAATGAAACATTTATAATTAAATGTTTCATCAAATAAATATATATATATATATATATATATGGAAAGATTCAATCAAAATAATTACTGGCTTCATCTTTGAAAGAAAAAAAAAACATATTTAAAAATTCAAACCATAAAAATCTCAAACTTCACCTATACAGTCATTAAAAAAAATTATTAAAGTTTTTTTAATTTTATAAACCTTTAATGCTCTTATTATTGTTCATTCAATCACCGTCACCGACAGACTCCATCACCACTTACTTCAAAATATCTGCTCCACTATCAATCATCGAGAGAGTCATCACCACCCACCTCACAATTTCTCCTCCAACATCTGTTATTCAGAAATAGATATGGCTTATTATTGTTCATTCAAGCCTTCGCTCCTCTTTCTCCTTTTCTTCATCGCAACCTCTCAGGCTAGAGACTCCATCACCACTCACCTCCATTTCTTCATCCACGAGAACGTTAACAGACCCAACGCCACCGCTATCACCGTCGTCAACTCCACCACCAGCAACCCCGGCGGCTTCGGCAGCATCGGGATCTTCGACGATGAACTCCGAGAAGGCTCGAGCGTTGACTCGAAGCTCATTGGACGGGCCCAAGGCATGGCTCCCGAGGTGTCGCTTAGCCAGACGGCTTGGCTCGTACTCATCGACTTCGTCTTCACGGACGGAGAGTATAACGGTAGCTCGCTCATGGTGGTGGGCCGGGCGACGTTCGAGGGCCCCACCGAGCGCAGCATCATCGGCGGCACCGGAAAATTTCGAATGGCGAGGGGCTACACCATTAATAAATTGCTAAGTGGTGCTCCGACAGGACACGTAATCGCCGAGTATGATGCTTATATCGTGCATTAATTAATAAGTGTGCTGCTGTGGTTGCGATCTCAATTTCTTATGACCATGTTTACATTATGGAAGTATTAATAAACATGTAATTTGGAGAGAATTAAACGTTTTTCTCTTGCAGTAATTTGTGAAATAAATCGATTATAAAAACCTCGTGGAGGTCAAACAATTATTGGCCCATGAAGGAGTGTCAATTATTTGCCTCTACCTATAATAAAGTCCACTCTTAAAGTCAAATTTGGATGGTAAAATATCATTTGTTTAATTGAAATTTGTTCATAACTTCTGTTGACCCCGGCCAATTACTAATGAATAATTACAAATTCAAACTCTTCTTCGTCAAAAGAAATTAATAAACGGATTAAAACAATGAATTGTTTGATGTAAACAAAAAAAAACATGCTAATTATATTCTAATGTTTATGTGAAGTTAATAAGAATTTAAAGTTGAATAAGTAAAGTTATGTAATTTCATCAAATATTTGATTATTTGATAATTTTAAATGTGAATTACAACTATATTTACTCAATTAAAGTGTAAGATCACTTAGCATCATTTTTTCCATCACTATATTTAAAATTAAAGATAAATAATTCATTTTATTAAATTTAGATAATCACATTTCACTACACACTACATCAATTATCCTAAATTTTCATTATCTTTGATTTTTTATTATTTTCTTTTCATTCTTCTATTTTTTATTATTATATTTATGGAACGAGTGGAAGGAGAAAAAATAAAAAAAAATATTAGAGGTTTAATTTCCTAAATTTAGATAATCATTATTTATAAAATTTAAATTTATGAAATAGATAAGAAAACACAGGTAAAGATTTTTTAATTACTCTATCTAAAATTTAAGACAAAATATTTAGATAGAATAACTAATATGGATGCTTTAAATATTATATTATTTTCGTATTTAGACCTACAGTTATATTAGAAGTCATACCCTTAATTATAAAGCTATTTATTTTTTAATAAATAAAAAAAGGAATATTTCATTTAATAATTAGCAAAAAAAATATTAATGCCCGAACTTCATTAAAACATTCTGAACTTGGGCCCATGCAAGTCCAATGGGTCCAGCGGGCTGAGCATGGGCCGCAGTGGCCCAAAATGTTCAACTGTGACGTCATGATTGACCGTCCGTACCGGTCAACCGTATTTGTTTACTGAAAGTGTTCTACTTTTCAATGATTACGCACCTCCAACTGTTCAAAATCTGGCGAAATTAGATTGCCAGTGCAGGTTTGTTGGTTCAATGTCACGAGTAGAATAGATATGATCTTGATTGATTGATAGATAGTGTGCTACGCCGCTATTATTCTCTTTGTATTGAACTGTTATATCAATATAATATTCGTAGTATTAATTATATTTTATCTTCAAACTATTACATTCGTTTAAAATTTATTGAAATTTTCTGGTGCTCACAGTTTGTTTTTCTTCAAAGTAAACAGTGAACCGTATTCCAAGGTGCTCCTTGACTTTGAACATCGTTTTCGCTGTGAAACAGACGCAGTAAAAAGGAGAAGAAAGATGTCATCAATGGTGGCCTGATACGTCTCTCTTCTTCGTGGCAAAGTGGAAGATGGACAGTGATGGCGATGATGCCATCCTCTCACATCAGTAGCAGTTCCGTGGAACAAACAAAGTCCCATCGCATCAAACGACATGCAGTTGGGAACTTGAAACTGAAATACTAGTTTTTTAATGCTTCTCCACATTAAATATGCATTAATGCCATGCTAATATAAACCTGTCAGCTGAGGGCAGAGGATGAAACTCAAGCTTAAGCATGATTTCCTCTGGTACTTTACTCTCGTTGCAGGAGGCCAGCCATTAAACAATGCCATGTAAAGAAGCAAGCACTGTCTCTTAGTTGTTCGTGGGGTATTTGTGTTGCTGCTGATCGGATTCAGAGGAGCAAAAGAGGATCTCTCACTCTTTCTTTTTTTTGTTTCCTTTTTTTTTTTTACTTTCCAACTCGGTGATGGGCATGGATGAACATAGCAGCAGTAGCAGTGGCTACATTTCTTGCCAAGGAGACGAGGAGAGGAAGCTCTCCTACTTGTTCGACCATTTGCCAGTGAACTTGTCATCTTATGCGTCTACTTGTGCCGTCGGCTTCCTCTCTTCTGAGCCTGAGCAGATGCCGTCCTCCTCATTCCCTAACTCTTCTTCCTGTGTCGATGGTGGAAGCAAATCACTGGAGCAGGACTTTGACTCTGTTGACTGGGAAAGTGAGGTGGGTTCGGCTCTCCTTTGTATGTTTTAGCTTTGTTTCTCGCTGATTGGGTTCTTGTTCTTGTTCTTGTTCCTGTTCTTATGGAGTTATAGGAGGGATTGGAGGTGCTCGAGGAGCCTGTGAAGCTTGTTCCACTCAGGAGCTCAGGCTCAAAGCGAAGCAGGGCTGCAGAAGTCCACAACATGTCTGAGAAGGTGACTCGAAGTCTTTTCTTTCGATTATAAAAAAAAAGTTTTGAATTGAGAAATGATTGTGTGGATGCAGAGGAGGAGAAGTAGAATAAATGAGAAGATGAGAGCATTGCAGAATCTTATTCCCAACTCGAACAAGGTGCAACTTGTGTGTTTTCCCCTCTTTTTAGCGATGAAACTATCTTTATTTCGGCATGTTGTGTTTTTCGAGCAGACAGACAAGGCTTCCATGCTCGATGAGGCCATTGAATATCTCAAACAATTGCAGCTCCAAGTTCAGGTAAGAAATTTTTTGTTGCCTCCTTCAAGTTCTGTAGTTTCTTCAACATCTTTCCTGTTTTGTTCCTACTGGTTTGGAAAATTGTTCATCTCCTTTTTTCTCCAACCCAAACTTCATTCAGTTCTTCAACTGTTCCTTTTTCTGTGTTTCTCTGGAGATTAGTGTTTCTGAAGCCTCAAGAATGATTCAGATATTGTATCGATTAGTCATTTGTTTATTATATCAAACGCAATTAGGAATCAGGTAGTTTCATGACATCTGTGTCCCAATATCAGAAACACATGCAGAGTTGAACATGTTCTTGAGTCTGATGGGCATTCCCATGAACCTGATGCAACACTGTACCTCAGACTTTGAATTTGTGTTCTCTTAGTGCCACATCTTTTGACTCTTTTTACTTGATCAAGTGTGCAAAAGAGGTAGAATATGCCATGGGCACTTTTTTTTGGCCTGCCCAAAAGATTTGGCAATTCTTTCTATCTAAGCTATCGATCTTCAATCTGATTGGTATCCCCAAACTTTCAAAGTGTGTTCTCTACTTGGTGCCAAATCTTTTAACTCTTCTACTTAATGAAGTATGTATAATAAGAGGATGTCATGGACACTTTTTTGCTTGTCCATATTGAATGCACCCTAATGAAGAAATCTATATTAGTTGCTTTTGGGGCTAATCTATATTAGTTGCTCGCAGATTCTCTCGATGCGGAATGGGCTCAACTTCCATTCCATGTATATGTCCGGAGCTCTTCAATCTCTGCAAGCCTCTCAAATGAGCATCGGTTTCAGTTCGGATCATGATCCAGCAACAAAAGTGGACTCCACCATGATACCATTGAACCAAGATTCAGCAGCTGCTCAAACATCATTTGGTGTGCCTGGACAACACGGATGCTCGCAGCCATTGCCCGTGATGCCCGGTCTCATCAATGTGACTAATCCACGGATGAACTCATCGCAATCCCAGCATGGATCATTCCAAGTTCCTCCATCTTGTGAGGTATTGTTCCCCTGTTGCTGATAAACTAAAGTAGTTCCGAAAACTCAAGGATTCTTTTGCAAACACAAAGGGAAATTCAATAGTTTCAATCAATAATTTCCATAGCCTTAATATGAACCATTTTGCTTTGAAGGCGATGTTCACCGGTGACCTATCGACCCACATGAACTTAGTTTCAGTTCACTATGCCCACAACCTCTCAGGTAAACTATCTTTCTTCATATTATTGAAGAATTAAACTTGGTTAATGCCTCCCTGATCATGCTGATTCCATTCTAATACTAAAGAAACTGAGAGAAGTTCATCAGCCATGAATCCTGAACAAGTGACTGGGCAAACAACACCAGGAATTTGCATCAACCATCACCTGGAAGAATTATCAAATGATGACAGTTTCATCCATCACCTGCAAGGGTAATAGAAACTTTCTTCCTCTGTATCCTTTCCTTCCTTTATTCCCTTGAAGAAGTAATTAAAATTATCTTTACTTTTCCTCAAAATAAGAGAAGAAAAAGAAAAAAAAAACAGACAAACAAACATTTTGGCATTTGCTGATGTCGTTGAGTGTGTCATATGATGTCGACCAGCTTGGGGACTGGGGGTGCTTTTCCGAGTGCTGATGCCAATGCCAAGGAAGAACATCAAAGTTACTAGAGTACATTGAATGCTTTAGCTTGGACTTGACTAATGTTGAGTGCTTTTAAGGCAATAGGATTTAGACTCAGCAGCAAGAGAAGCATTTACATCTGTTTTTGGGATTTTAGAGGACTTGTATTTTGAGCATCTCTTTAGCACTGAGATGATGAAAAAGTGTGACTGATCATGAATAGCTCCACTTCTCATGTGCTGAAGAATTTTTCATCATTTATGTAGAAAAAAAAGATTAAATCTAGAACATCAATCTAGTAAAAGAAATTTAGATGTAATTGGTTAATATTGATGCTATTGTTATGTTTTTTTTTTGTTGTATTTGATTGCTTGTTCTACTTTAGTCCTCTAGTCATGAATTTGAAGATTCTGTTTCATTAAATTAATCATCAATTATCAAGTTAGTGAGGGACCAAAAATAATATAATTGATTTGAAAAATGATTAGAACAAATGGTGGGTTTATGTATAATTAGTGAATGGTCATTTGGCCCATAACTATTAATTCGAGCCCATTAATGAGATTGGGGCTCATATAAAATTTTTTAAAGAAGGGCCTTTGATGCTTTACTTGAATTTCAAGGTGTCAATTTAAAAGACCTCAATGTATAAGATTTATTGGTTAGATGAATTCGACGGGATCATAGTCTAACTTGAGCATTGGTATGATTTTGTCTAACTTGAGTATTGGTATGATTTTAAAGTTTTCGGGATCATAGTGTCATGATAGGATATTTAGGTTGTCATTCAGATATTTGTAGTTTGAATTTCAATTATGATGTATTTGTAAAAAAAAAATTTTCAAATGATGGCATAATCAAAGAATGTTAGACTTTTAAGTTAGTTGTCGTATGTGTTTTTTGATTTATCTTGATGGTTAATGGAAAATTTTTATAGGATTGAATTGGTCATTCAGAAATAATTAATAAGATTAATTAGGATTATCAATTAGTATGATTTAAAAAAAACACTTTTGATGTTATCTTCATTTATAGTAATAAGGAGAAGAAAAAAATATAATAAAATAGAAGACATTATTGATCATGATGCCTAGGGTTTAGCATATGTTGCTTTTCCTTTGAGAAAAATTGTATGTTTGGGTTTTATTCCACTTGATGACAATTTTGGACCACTTGGAATTCATCACTATAATAAATTAACTCACACATATTATGCAACTTGCCCTCCTAGTGGATCCACATCCTATAATTAAAAACACATACAAAAAGAAGCATCACTACAAGACCATCATTGAAAACAATATCTATTGGTTCTTTGTTAGAGGGATGGTATTCCAACCAAATTAGGGTTTACTCAACCATCTTTAGACACTCAAGTATACTTTGAATTCATTTTATTATTTACCTTGGATAAGATAAATGAGTTTTCCACAACATGGATATTGAAATGTATAGATCTTATAATTTGTCATAATTTTAAGTTATTATAAATTATTTAAAATTCAACTTGTCTGATTAGATTCGGTTGACACCTAGTTGTTTGATATATTTTTGGACTTGACTTAGTAAAGTGGGTGATGCACTAAGTGTGTGGCAGCACTATTTACGGGGGCATCTTGAAATTTTTATTATTTCATGTCAAAGTTTGTGAAAGAGTATTCATGGCATTGATTATAACCCATGAGATCACGTGCAGTATTTATCACGTCTCACGTGTAGGAATTATTACTTTGACTTTGGAATAAATATTTCCCGGGGCTTGAATGTAAACTTATATATAAATGTAACTTCGTTATTTGTCTCCGTCAAACATTAATTAAAAAAATATATTAGACAACATCATGAGGTGAAGTGACTCTTTACATTAAATGTGTTGGTCATTCATTTTATTAGTTAAGGAGTCTCTTAACTATTAAAGTGATATTGATAATGACAAAATTGTATATTAATACAAGAGAAAGATAAGTCAAAGGGGAAAGAAAAAATTATATATTTTCTTATATCTACAACTTTTTTTCTTTGATCAAATTTATAAGTTCTTTAATTTTTATGGACGACAAATACGTAAAGTTGAGTTAAGTTTTAGGATATTTAAGATTGTTTAATAAGATGATTGAATCAAATTGAATCTAAAATGAATCGAATTTTAAAATAATTGTTAAAGATTAATTTGATTTATTTTTTATGGATTTGAATTTAATTCATTTAGATGTTATTGAATTCTTTATTCAAATTTATTTTAAGCTTATCTTAAGTTTGATTATTTAGATATTATCGAATTCTTAATTTAAACTTATTTCATTATTTGAAATTTTTACTTATTTGATTAGTTATTGAGTTTGATAATTCAAATTTATTTATTTATTCATTTTAATTTTTTATATTTATTTAATATATTGATAATGAACATGATTTATGAATATTATTTACAAATGTTAATAAACTATATATATATATTCAAAATTATTTATTTATTTTATATTAAATTTATTATTTAAATTTATTTATTTATTTAATTATATATATATTGAATGAATATAAATAAAAAAATTTTAGTCAAATATTAAATTTATTTACGAATGTCCGTTTATTTATAGCCCTAATTTTGATTTCAGATTTTTGGAACTGATGTACCGATTTAGAAATAACTCAACTTTAAGGCCACATTTGAGTAATTGCTCCTAGTGTTATCGGCATCTTTCCAAGCTCACTTTTCTCATCCCGTCACCATTCAGTAAATGAGGCCTTCTCATTGGTACTAGCCATGGGTCCCGAAAAAATATCGATTTGCAACTGGTACAGACAGGTGGGCCCGTACTCGACTTGTCGTCCGTCGCAACGCCACGATCACCACGCGGTCGCTGTCACGTGAGCTGTCGCCAACGGAAAACCCATGCGCGTCTCTCGGGGAGGGGCCCGGCTCTGGCAGCCAATAAAAAAAGCCTATTCCACGGAATCCCTTTCCTCGTGGTCATGGATTTTCTCTCTCCCCAAGTAACGGTCCGACATCAAGTTCGAACTTCGAAGTTAGCTGGGCCCACCATAAGAATGCAATCGAAACCAATGCTATTCTGTACGATGCCTCGTACGAGACAGCAGATCTAACGTCGCATGCTGGCCCTCGCCGACACTTTGCTCGATCTCCCCCGTATTTTAAAAAAACTAAAATTAAAGCGAAAAAAATAAGCTGTAACTTCCTCACATTCACCCATTTATTCTTTTGTTTTTTTTTAAATAAAAGTAAATAAAGAGTTAAGAATCAAAATTATGAAAATTCTAGTATAATTGCGCAAATAAAATTACATATTAGATATATAATCCTAGTAAAATGAAAAAAAAAATTAGTGAACTCGGCTTTCAAAATAAAATCATGCACAAAATACTCACAACGGAGTTCAATATTTTAAAATCATTAAAAAAAAATTATCGTTAATTAATTCGTTAAAAAAACATCCTACCAGGCTACCACGTGTCCCGGGCTAACGCCATGTAGCTTTGTGTTCGCACAGGAGGATCGATAAGAGGACGTAGTGTCTGTAGAAAAAAAAATAAAAAATAAAAATAAAAATCTTTATCTATTTTTTAATTCAGATTAATAATATTATCATAATAATAATAAATTCAAATAAACAACTAAGACAATTAAAAGAGGTTAATAAATTTTACTTAGTTACAACCTAGATAGTTGTTAATCCAATACGATTGTAAAACTTCACTAAAAATATCTCCTTTGTATAGGTGAAGAAACCTCTTACAATCTATGAAAAACTCAGAAAAGACTAGAAAATTAATTACAACAGTTTTTGTTTATTTCTTATGTCCAGGAATCTTTTTATATCTTCTGGAAAATCTCATCTGAAGCATGAGCCGCCTCCAAAGGGCTTGGAAGGCGCCTCCAACGTGGCGCAATGGATAAAGTTTTATCCACTGCAAATGACTAGTTTGACTAGAAATTTCTCCTTCGCACTGTTCACCGAAAGAGCCTTCCAGCCATGAAAGACGCCTTCCACAAAAGGCGCGGAGACACCTTCAACAACCTTTGAAGGCGTCTCCAACAACACTTGCAGCTTCATTTTGCTCCTTTGTTGCTACGATCTCCTGAGTGATTTCGACCATCGGAATATGGCTCACTCGAACGTAATTTTTTATCTTCTCCTTGAATAGACTTCCACTCCTGCTTCTCGTCCCTCAAATGTCATACATATTCTTCTCATCTACGGATGTACTATTCCGTAGTATTAAATATAGAGATCAAAATTAAACAAGACCTAACCTAACTTAACTGATCACGTCAAAATAATGGCGGATCCAACATTTTGTTCATTCTCCCACCGCCTATCACACAGAATAATAATAAACATTAACATAAAGATTTAATTAAATACACAATGCAGAAAACGAAAGAGATGAGGGGAATATAGCTGAGGTGGCTTGGCCTTTGCATTGTCGTCGTCTTGTTCATTTACTGTACATGTTATTGGGGTGCTGGTAAGTGGTACGGAGATGGCGGCCATCCTCTGCTTTGCCTTTCCTTCTCTCATCCTGAGAATGGAGCTCCTGCGTCGAACTGAACTCGCCTAAACTCTTTCTTCTTTCCTCTCTTTCAAGATAAAGTATGCATTTTCACTGCTCATCTTCTTTTTCTTCATTCCTTTAGTTCTGACTTGCTGCTTTCTTGGTGCTGTAAACTGCGATGTTTTGTCTTAGTTTTGCCTAAACTGAAACTTCTGCAGTCAGATATCTTTAATCTTTTGCCGCTTTTGTTCCATCTTCTGCTTGATACTGATGATGCTAGGGATTGCTCACAGCTTGTATCTGGATTTTAAGGTAAGTTTAGGCTGTTTCTAGTACTGAAAAAGGTGACATGCATGGAGTTTGAGAAGCATGGTTGATGTTCAGAGCAATGAGAAAGCCTAAATTAGTCTCCTAACTGTTTGGAGCTTATTTTAGATTGTTTTTGGTGCTGAAAAGGTTGAGATGCATGGATTTGGGGAAGCATGGTGGTTTCTCAGAGCAATGAGGAACCCTAAATTAATCTACTAGCACAAGCGATTAGCGATTTCTTCGTCCAGTGGCAAGAAAACTAGATCTAGACCTTTCTACTCATTCAAATCTGTTATGTATAATTCTACTGTCAGGAGGAGTTTAATTTTCTCCCAAAATCACCAAAAAAAAAAAAAGTCTCCTACCTGTTTGTAGCTTTGTTTATGCAGGTGTTAATAGTTTCAAGAAGAGAGATATATTGATATCAAACAGGAAAGATGAGCTGAAATAGAATAAACACTAAGTTGAAAGCAGAAATATTATTGTGTGAATTCTCTTTTATTTCTGGTTACATTTGTATTAATGGTTGAAATAAAATAAGTTGTGTTTAAGTCAGTTTAATCCCTTGCTGCTACTAATGTTTGCATAATCTGAATTCACGATGAGCAATCTGTACAAAACCTCTAGCAGGAATCAGAAAAACCCAATGCAAGCCAAGCTAACAATAAACAAATAGACAGTTAAGTCAAGAAACAAATTTTGTTATGGATTGCATGAATCTTATCTATTAGTTGTGTTCTATACAATGCTATATCATCAAGCTGTCTTCAAACTCTTGACTTACTGATTCTATATGTTTTTATACACTTGTCAGAATCATGGATAACAAGAAATGGCTGTGGAAGAGAAAATCTTTAGAAAATAACATTGAGGTAAGAAGTCGGTTAATATTTATATTTCCTTATTATTCTCCCTCTCGGTTCTTTAACTGTTTGCAACTTTTTTTTCAGAAAGAGAGGACTCTAGAGTTAGAGAGATCCCTCGAAGAGTTAAAGGATCAACTTTCATTAGTTCGCATCGAGTCCAATACTAAAGATGATCTCTTGGCAAAACAAGCAAAAGTGTCGGAGGAAGCAATTGCAGGTTTGACATTTGCTCTAAAACTGCATAAACATGTGCTGTTTCCCTCTTTTTCTTCATTACTAATTCACCTTGTTCAATTTTTCAGGATGGCGAAAAGCTGAAGCCGAAGCCCTTTCTTTAAAGCAACAACTGGATGATGCTTTACTTCAGAAGAGAACTGCTGAACAAAGAGTAGCCGATAGAGATGTGGCATTAAAAGAGTGCATGCAACAGCTTCATGTGACCAAGGAAGATCAGCAGTTCATTGTCAACAATGCCTCCTTGAAGATATCAAGAGAGCAGGAGAAGACTCGCACATTAGAACAGAGGTTAGCAGATACAAATCAGAAGCTCACCGAGTCAGCGGTTGAAATTAGCAACTTGAATAGAATTCTAGTGGTCAAAGAACAATTGCTCAAAGAAATGTGTGAGTCTAAATCGAATGTAGAAGCAAAGCTCACGGAAGAGATGAGTAGACTTGATTCATCTGAGAAACTCATTGCTTCGCTAAAGTATGAGCTATGCATGCTTCAGAAGGAGATTGAGATCAGAAACGAGGAGCGGGAATACAGCCATAGATCAGCAAATGCTGCTCATAGACAACACCTTGGGAGCATTAAGAAGATTGCTAAGCTAGAAACGGAGTGCCAACGATTGCGTATCATGGTCAGGAAGAGGCTGCCGGGACCGACAGCTTTAGCGAAAATGCGAAGCGAGGTTGAGTCCATTGAAACAAGGAAGAGAGCTTCGAGCTCCATGGGTGAAGATTTCCACTTAAAGGATACGGTTCTAGAGGACTGCTATGATCTATCAAGCAAGGGTGCTGTTGCTCTCGTTGATCGACTACGCACCACTGAAGACGAAAACAAGATTCTCAAAGAGTCACTGACCAACAAAAACAATGAACTTCAGGGATCACGAATCATGTTTGCACACACCGCATCGAAGCTGTCGCAGGTTGAGAAACAGCTCGAAGAACTATCCAAAAGGCAAGTCTGCTCGGAGCTAGCAACGGGAAACAGCCCTGTTCCATCTGATCTTCCACTTTCATCTATTTCCGAGCATGGTGCCACTGATGATGCTGTTAGCTGTGCCGAATCGTGGGCTTCGGCTTTGATTTCTGAACTAGAACACTTCAAAAGTGGAAAAAGGACCTTGTCATCATGCAGAAGTGCTGGAGTATCAGAGTTTAGTTTGATGGATGATTCAGTTGAAATGGAGAAACCTGCAACAGTTTCTGGAGACAATAATTCCTGTGTGACTACTAGAGACTCTTGTGCAGGGCTTGATTTATCAGAAGCAACAGGTAAGGAGGAGACTCGAATCAGGTTCTCAACGTTTGATAACCAACCCAATTGGCTTCAAGACATTCTTAGGGTCATCCTGCAAAAGCAGCATATCATGCAAAAAAGTTTCAGTGCCATTCTCGACGATGTTAAGGCTGCTCTCGGTGACCTGAATTACAATACAGAGGGAACTCGTCTCGACAACAGAAGCAGTTCCCAACAATCTCCTTCAAACTTTGAAGAATCGGTTCACAAACTTGTGGAATTGGTTGAGGGAATCAGAAATGGTCTGAATGTGCCACCCGGAGATGGAGAAACCAATAGTAAAGATCAAAAATCTCCGTCGGTAAACCGATACTTTGCGCGTGCATACTTCTGGGAACGTGCTGAGCTTGCTGCTGTTCTACAGAACTTTGTTTCGATGTGCAATGAGTTGTTATACAGAAAGGTTGATCTGCAAGAATTTACTGCTGGAGTAGCTTCAACTCTGGACTGGGTTATAAACCATTCCTTTTTGCTTCAAGATGCTGTCGACAAGAAGGCGACAATGAGGAAACATACAGAGGTAGATGAATCAAACAGTGAGAATGAGATCAAAGCTATGATTTCTGCGTCGAAAGGTGTGTATCTCTCGTCGAGAATGGATGATGTAGAGACCAAACTGAAAGATGAAAATGAGCAACTAAAACATGAGGTCATGAGTATGGAGACCAAAAGGAAAGACTTGGAAGAGGTGCTGAAAGCATCAGATGCCAAGAATGAAAAATTGATGGCTCGACTTCGAGAGTTGGAAGGTAACTTCTCCAATTTGCAGCTTAAAGAGTCGAAGGGGCACATTGAAGACCAGATTATAAACCGAAAACTGATCAAAGAGAAAAACAATTGCTGCGAGGAATTAGAGGCAACATGTCTCGACTTGCAGCTACAAATGGAAAGGTGTAGACTATTCTCCATTTTGAGCTTTGCTCTAAACGAAGTCTCGTTGTTAAAATGCCTTACTGAAATATTTATCGCAGTGAATTGTCCAAGGAAACTCCAAAGTATGTTCTGCGGCAAGAAGAAAAGCTGATCGAGGCAGTAAGTATATTATCATTTACTCTGTGCTACACAGGATTTGATCCCATTACTCCATCAAACATACAGATTCATGGTTTAACAATAAGTCAAATTGTTTAATTTCCAGCTGCATTTTGTTGTATGATCTTGCAGGATTGTGATATAGCTGCAGCTTCAATGAAGCTCGCAGCTTGTCAGGAAACGATCGTAAACTTGGGAAAGCAGCTGAAAGCGTTGGCATCGCCACAAGATGCACCTCTATTCGACAAAGTCATATCGAGCCCTGGCACTGCGAAATCGAAACGCCGGCTTCAGTTAGTCGATCATATGAGAGAAGAGGATCAGACGAAACCCCAATCTCCAAACACAAAGGAAGTCATATGCACTGAAGCACCAAAGCCACCAACAACTGCACAAAAGGAGGGTTCAATAAGAAGTGCCATGAATCTGCAGCCGGAGAAGTCTCCTGTTAGCAATCTGAAGTGTAAGACTGATGCAGGAATGCTTATGGTCGCCCCGAAGAAGCAAAAAAGAAGCTGGGGAGGGTTTCTGAGGAAGCTGTTGTTGTTTCATTCGACTTGACCTTCTTAACGAGATCTGAACTTGTTTCTTCTTTGGTTGCAAGCTAAGTGCAGCTCAGCTCATGTAAAATACCAATAAGATGGCTTAACTTGCTGGTAGAACATTTGATCTGGTGTAAGCTTCCTTCCATTTCAGAGCTCGTTATGTAATCTAATATTTCTATTTAAACGTGGAAAGGAAGGGAAAATAAACAATTTCCGAGAAGAAAAGCATAGAGTAGACTTAGATTTGGTGTGTCATGGACAAGATTACCATTCTAAACTTAGATCTACCTACCTACCAACACACATAAAAATACGCACGGACGAATCTCATTTAATTTCCCTCCTTTCTCTGTTCTTTTGGTCCACTTTTGTAGTCCTTTTTGGGGAATAGAGGAATCTTCGTGATTGCAACGCCACCCAAAAGCAAGAAGGCCCCTATCATGAAACCCCGACCGATTGGACGGCCTACCACCGCCACTCGACCGGGTTTTTTTTTCCATTTTTTTTTAAAATTTTTTTGCTTGTCACTCCCATTCAAATCCAACACTCACCTTTATTTTTCTCCATCTCTCTTTTTCCTTTCCTTTCCTTTCTTTTACACGCAAAGTCAAACTCTCCTCATCATTCGGTCTTCCCACTCTGCGCGTGCTCCATCACTCAACTCTCAAAGTCACAAAATATTTGCCACTTAAATTCCATTTTTCAATTTTCGGATTAATCTAAATATTCCATTCATTGGTTTTCATTACTGTGATGCACAGCTGATGTAATGCGTCTAAATGGAGACATGATTAATGAACTCAAATGATGATGAAATGTTCCCAATAGTTAAAGCTCCGTCACTTACGCCCCCACCCAATCACCGCCTGCCAACTGTCCAATAAGCCTTCTCATGCCATGTATATAAACCGACTGCTCCTTCTCCTTGCCATAGCAAAGGAAGCCATGAAGATGATCCAACCACCATCACTCACCTTGTGGGATGGACATTCCTCCTCCTCTTCTTCGTCTCCTCCTTCTCCTTCTTCTTCCTCCTCCTCGACTTTCATCAATGCGGCTGTCGCAAAGCGCCTTCGTTCTCTTGTCCCCGTTCAAACGTCGTCATCGTCGTCGGATGCCATCGCTGCTGCTGAATTAGTAAGTCATCACTGGTTAATCTTGAATAATTAGCTATAATTTAGCAAGTTTAGTATTTCTCGTTCACTCGATGATAGTTACGGTCCACGTGATCTGATTTGGGTTGACTCGAGTTAAATTTAGGTCCATTCGGGCGGGACGCGATGGAACCCGATGCCGGAGCAAGTAAAGCTGCTGGAGGCGCTGTACGCTGGCGGTTTGCGGACGCCGAACCCGGTCCAAATCGAGCAGATAACGGCCGAGCTGGGCCGGTTCGGCCGCATCGAAGGCAAGAACGTTTTCTACTGGTTCCAGAACCACAAGGCCCGGGAGCGGCAGAAGCAGAAGCGCGCCGCCGCCTTCCATCTCAAAGTAAGTGGATCGATCTTCCTAAATTGCAAGACGAAACGACGAATGAATTGAAAACTGTCTGCAAACCGATCGCAGAAGGAAGAGATGGCGACGAAGGAGGCGACGGTGGATTTGGGCCGCAAGCGGAAGTGCAGAAGCTGGAGCAGAGCGGATGTGGCGGTGGTGGAGGATTGTGAGAGGAGGACGTTGGAGCTTTTCCCATTGCACCCCGAATGGAAACAGATTTGATAGTCTTCTTCTTTTGCGCCTTCAAATCATAAAAACGCACTCCCTGCTTTTCCCTTCTTGTTCTTTCTGCTTTTTTTTCCTTTAAAAGTACTGTTTTTTCTTTCCCGCTTCTGTCGAGCCATTTCAGTCTTCGGAAGAAGCCATCCACTTCGAGAGGAAGCAGAAGAAGTGCTGCTGGCTTGAGAGTTGAGAGAGAGCGTTGTATCCTGCTCGGCTATGTTGCTCGACAGGGCAGCGACAGCAGCAGCCGAAGCCGAGCATGAATGGAAGCATGATTGCAATAGCAATGGGGAGGGAGACATGAGTGCTGGTACTTGGTCCTAGGAAATGCAGAGCAGAGAGTGAAGGTTAAAGTGTGAGTGTGTTCTGACAAGTGAGGTGAGATCGACGAACACTGCCCTGCTCTGCCCTGCCCTGCTCTGTTTCTGAGTCCACTAGGGCGGAAGGAAGCATAGTTAGTGAAGTGATCTCCTCCTTCACGTTGTTGGGTTGTTGCACATGTGGCGAACCCCCGTTCGTTGGTCGGACCACTTCGGGATGGGTGAGAGTGGGAATCGAACCCGGTCCGGTTTAGATTATTGAGCTGGGCCGACAACGTGGATCAAGTTGCAATAGGGGAGGATAGGTGAGGGCGAGTCTAGTGTGAAGCATGCACATCCACACTCAAAATGTCATGATGGACTTTTTATCTATAGACCCGCTTTTTCTTCCTATTTCTTATTTTTAACCTTTTTGATATGTGTTTGTGCAAAGTGATTGAAATGGATGTCGCAAAAAGTGTTGGTTGGTGGTCGCTTTATTTGTAGCTTCCTTCATCCTAGTTAATATAAATAATTTTTTAATTATTTAAATTTACTTATTAGTAAAATTTATTTTTTACCTAAAAATTGACAGTTACTGAATGCTTCTCTCCATAACGATAATAAAACTAATTAAAAATATATAGGTTTTTTCTATTCCAACCAATCTAGAAAAGTCAAATGTATTTTTTTTCCGAGTCAAACGTCAAAGCAGCACCGACCGCGTTCCTCCTCCAATTCCTCGTCAATTTCGCCAATCATTAAGCGCATATTAAACTAGAATTGCAATAGCACGTTAATCTCAATCGATCCAAATGGAAGAGCGAGAGATGGAGGAATTGGTATGCAAAGTCGCCGGCGGAAACCGCCACCGCTACACCAGTCTCCGCGACGTCCTCCAACGGCACCGTCGCCACCACCCCATCTTCCGCAGCTCCCTCGGCCTCGCCCGCTACGCGTCCATGTTCACGTCGACGACGTCGTCGACGTCGCGGTACCAGCACTACTCCCGCGGCGGCGGCAGCGGCAGCGGCAGACGGCCAGTGCTCATCGACGCCTCGGCCATCCGCATCCGGGACCAGCTAGTGAAGCGCGCGGCGTCGGCGTACCTGAAGTCAGCGGCGACCGTGGTGGACGCCGGCGATCACCGGGACCGCGTGGTGAGAATGTGGCGGCGTTGTCTGAGCTGGCGTGCGTGTCTGTGGGACCCGCTCGAGAGCTGCGTCGGCGTCGCTGCCCGGACGGTGAGCCACGTCCTCGCCGCCGTCGTCGGCCACCTCGACCGGCTCTGCGAACGGGGGAGGAGTTTGCTTCACTGACCTTAATCCGACAATGCCCTTAATTTCTAAAGCTCCATGGCGATCTCAAATTTCCTTACATAGTCCACTCGCTCGATCAAAGATTCTGACAGAAACTCAAATTGCCGAAGTTTTTCTCCCCTTCTTCCTTGTATTCAAGAGTGATGAATAAACATCTTCAACAGTTTCAGAAACCTTAGTTTTGAAGCAAAAGAAGCAAAATAGCTTCCGAAAACACGATCGAAGAACGGAATTATGCTCGAATGCAAAAGTTTTGTTTTCCTTTCTTCCATTCAAGAATGATAAATAAACATCTGAAACATAGTAAAAAATAATGGAATCCAACTGGATGAACACAAGGAAAAAACATCATAAACATCAAAAATGATCTCTGAGAAACAGAGACATGATCGGGTAACCAAATCTGAGCAGATACAAAAGCACAGCATCAGATTTGTGTTGAAAACCTGGTAGAAACTGATGCTTCATCAGTTACGTTGTTGTAATAGAACAGAGGAATTGTGAACTTTACCCTGTTGGGAAGTTGCTGTCATACCGAACCTCGGGGGCGGAGCCACCAGATCGAAGCAACTTCTGGCCGCGAGTCCCCAGCGGCTCGATGAAGGCGGCGGCGTCAAGGAGAGCCAACGGGCTCTAGACGTCCTCTCCGTCCTTGCCCACGCCCTCGAGATCTGCAACCCAAGCGGGCTTTTCTCCGGCGACAACCTTCGACAGCAACGTCAAGTTAAGCACTAACCCGGTCCATTGCATCTTTACCGGAACGACGGTCTTTCCAGCACCGAGGATTTGGGGAGCTTATATATTAATCTGAAATCGGAGAAGACGATGCGCTGAATAGGTAGCTCTGATGTTGACTATGTAAATACTATGAGCTGAAAGGCACTGAGCGATCCTGCATGTTAAAGAAAGAAAATAAAAAGAAATAATATCAACAACCGGGCTAGGAGGTGTCTCTTACGCGGGCACTCGGAGGAGTATGCTCAAGTTAAATAGATGGCCAAGAGAGAAAAGGAACATGATGAACATTAAAAATGAACAGTTTACCATGAGTACTTAAGGTTGCATAACCTAGTGTTGTGTTGTGTTGCATAGCGTTGTGGACTTGCCTTTAGGAGAAGACCTCTTATATAGTATAAATTTTCCTCTATGATGCAATTTCAAAAAAGGACCAATCCTTCTAATACCTTTCTAAAAATGAACCCACAATTTTTGTGATTTGTAGAGTAGAAGCTTCTTTTATAAAAAAATACACAGGGAATATTCTTTTGTTTCTCTAACAATATTTATATAAAATGTCAAAAATGAATATTAGGTCATTGAATTGATGGACCCTGAATATACTTTGCTAGCAAGCTGACCAAGTCATTCATATAGCCCGATCAACTCTTATTTGTAGACGCGCTCCGATCATACTCACTTCACTCTTAAGGACTCGACCTCCTCTCGGCCTTTCCACTTGGCCTAAAAGTCTGGTCTGATCGGGACATGTGCCTAGCATGTCTGATCGGACCTCCGGTCTACTCGGCCAGGCCACTTCATTGAGACACATGACTCAGCTCTGAATTCATCGATCCAGAGAGACTCAAGATCCGATCGAATCAGTAGTCCGATCAGCTAGACCACACGGCCGAGGCACATGACCGTGCTAACCCCTAATGTTGACCCCTCCTTGACTTTAACCGCCACATCAGTCGACTTTTTTTACTTTGACTCTGACTCCGGAGGCCCCACCTTATTCGTTGTATCACAAGTCTTCCTTTCAAGTATAGTTGAAGGAGGCTGTAAACCTGACTGACTAGACACTTGTGTTTCTTGTGTCTCTCATTCTCCGCTCAGATGCTCGGTCCTAGTTTCGTCATACGACATTAAGATGAAGTCACATTGGCACATTGATAATTGAGCACGTCACTTATCATTAATGTTTAGTATGGTGAGCACGTCTTTTTATCATAAGTGTGCTTGCCGCCTCTCATCCCTAATAAATGCGGCCCATATCTTTCCACCACATGACATACTCTTGTGAAAAGAATATATGATAAGACAGGTGACTATTGAGATTTGATGTGACCGTTATCGGTTCAAATTCAATGCTCCAGATTAATCTCTCTCCTTCACCCTTATGATCAAACAGTTGCAAGAGGCTACCACTAGGTTTTTAAGGGTCGCATCCTTTGACGCAACTCTATCATTTTCGCATTTGTCTCTTCGTCTTCCTCTTCGCCTTCTTCCTCATCTTTTTCGTTATCGCCAATGATTGATCAAGTTCCTTGTCTCCATCATAAGTTCATTTTCCTCCTTTTCTCCATTCATTTTTCTTCTTTCTCATGGCTAGGATTAGAATTCTTATGTAGATGGCGCTTGATCTGTCTGAAATCTGAAATCGGAGAAGGTGCGTTGGATATGTGGCTCTGATATGTGAGCTGAAAGCAGAAGGCACCGTGCGATCCTGCATGTCAAAAAAGGGAAATAAGAAGAAAAAATAGGGCCAAGAAGTGTTTCCGACGTGGGCACTCCGAGTGCGCTCAAGTTAAATAGATGGCCAAGAAAGAAAAGGAACATAATAAACATTAGAAATGATCAGTGGACTATGAGTGCTTAAAGTTGCATAGCCTAGTGTTGTGTTGCGTAGCGTTGTGTAGCTGTCTTTAGGAGAAGACCCCTTATATAGCATAAATTTTCCTCTATGTGTAAATACCAATGTAATTTCAAAAAAGGACCGACCCTTCTAACACCTTTCTAAAAATGAACCCACAAGTTCTATGATTTGTAGAATAGAACCTTCCTTTATAAAAAAATACAAGGAATATTCTTTTATTTCTCTAACAATATTTATCTAAAATGTCAAAAAAGAATATTAGGTCATTAAATTGATGGACCCTGAATACGCTTTACTAGCAAGCCGACCAAGTCCTTTACATAGCCCGATCAACTCTTATTTGTAGACGTACTCCGATCGGACTCACTCCACTCTTAAGGACTCGGCCTCCTCTCAGCCTTTCCACTTGGCCTAAGAGTCTGGTCTGATCGGGTCGTGTGCTGTACTCCACTTCCAGCGATCACTCTCAGAGATTTCTCCGGACTTCTTCCACTCCACTTCCAGCGATCACTGATCACTCTCAGAGATTCACACCAGTTCTTGAAGTTTTCTTGGAGTCAAGTGTTGTTTCACTTCCAAGATCAAGAGGCGTTCCACACAAGAAAAAGAAGTTAGGATTAGAGTTTCATGTTGTAAATCTTGTAAGATTTTACTTCTATTTGCTTCCCTTTCTTTCTTCTTATATTGAGAGTTTGTACAAGGCTTCTCCGCCTTCGGAAGTTACCAAGATTGAGTGTTTTGAGTAGTGGAGTGTGTATCACGTGTGGATCCTTGGATTAGTCATCTCTTCTTGAGGTGCATACCAAGTAAATCCTTAGTATTAGCGTTGTGAGTATGTTTCTTGTTGTTTATTCCGCTGCACATCATAAAAGAAGCACATCACCGAGCGTGACGAGTTATTCACCCCCTCCCCTCTAGCATATTTCAACTCTAACAAGTGATATCAGAGCGATGTCGCTCTTTACCGGAATCATCGTCGGAAGGGGCAACAAGGCTAGAGGGTGTAGAAGTTAAAGCACCAAAATTCATCAAGCCAAAGATTTCATCAAGGCTCAACTTCAAATGGAATTCAAATTCGACACGAGGGTGCCTCCACCATTCGTATTCACAAGCTTCGATTCTTGGAAATCAAGGATCGAAAATTTTCTTATGATGGAGATAGAGCAATGGTTTGTTCTAATAGAAGGCTTTGAAGCTCCAACAAATTCAAAAGGCAAAATTCTCAAGAGGAGCAAGTGGAGCCAAGAGCAAATCCAAAGATGTGAGTCCAATGATAAAGTGACCAAGTTGTTAGTCAATCTATTGTCAAGTAACATCTTGGAGAAAATTGAAGAATTTAAGGATGCCAAGGAGGTTTGGAATAAATTGGTCAAACTTCATAAACCCTCCACTATACCAAACCAAGAAGAATCAAAAGAGGAAGATTCATCGGATCAAGACCAAAAGGAAGAAAAAGATGACTCGGAAGTTTAAAGATGCTCAACACCCGAAGAAGAAGTCCAAGAAACCTCATCTTCAAAGGAATGCAACGAGAAGGGCAAAGAGGGAGCATACTCTTTGTTCCATGTAGAGGATGAAGATGAAGAGGCCTCCACCTCAAGGATTGAGGGGGAGTGACCTTCGTTGACACCGAATCGAGAAGAAGGAGAAGCGTCTACATCTGGGTCAAGAGAAGAAGAAGATGATGCAGCCTCCAAAAGTCATGAAGAATCAAAAGGAGGATCTAGTGTCATCCCTATACATGAAGGTATAATTAGTTCAATTAAAAATAAAAAACATATTATATGTTTTGAGTGTAGGGAATATGGACACTACAAGATTCAGTGCCCTAAATTGGCCAAGAAAAAGGAACAAGTGGTACTTAAGGGCAAGGAGAAACCCAAGAAGACCTCCCCCACAATCAATAAGAGCAAGGAGCACAATCAATTTTCTTGCAACCAAAAAGGACATTATCGGAATCAATGTCCTAAGGGTGACATTATCGGAACAAGACCTTAGTTATTATGGAAGTATGTGCTCTTAATCCTAATATAATAACAAGCACATATATTTAGTATTTATTTCTTTAATTTATCAAAGGGTGACATTTAGCTCAATGAATCAAAAGGCTCGATAAGTTGGGAAATGATATTACTTATAGTGTGTGTTGTTGATTATAGAAGGAAACTGTGTCCTAGTAATCTAGATTGATAATGCCCCCAAGAGGAGCTCATAAGGATTGTCATGTTAAACCCTACAGGTGGACTTAGTCCGACATGACGATAAGGTTGAGTGGTACTATTCTTGGACTAAGATATTAATTGAAGTGAGTTGTCAGTAATTCATTTAATTAGTGGACATTCGACATCTTAAACACAGGGAGACTAACACACTCATAATAAGAAGGAGCCCAAAATGTAATTTGGGATTGGTGCGGTAGTTTAATAATAATTCTTTAGTGGTATGAATTATTATTCATGAAATTAAGTTGGGTGTTCGGGGCTAACACGGGAAACTTAATTTCATCGAGAGACCAAAATCAATTCCTCCTCTCGGTCCCTATCGTAGCCTCTTGTATATAGAGATTTATACCCACCACATACTCACTTCTTACCCACCTTTATACCCATCCTAAAGGGGGTCGGCCAAGCAAGCTTGGAACTCAAGCTTGGGCCGGCCAAGTAAAGAGGATGAGTTAAGTGGTGTAGCCGACCCTAGCTTGAACTCAAGCTTGGTGTGGCCGGCCACATCATATTAAAAGGATTTTAATTTTTTAAAATATTTTCTTATGTGGATATCATGGTTTTAAAAGAGAGAGTTTAACATTTAAATCTTTCCTTTTATACTTTTCTACAAAATATTAAGTGAAAGATTTGATATTTTTCCTTATTTGTAGTTAAAAGTGTTGGTGCGGGAAGCATCTGACGATCTAATCTTAGTTTTGATAATGACAAAGGATTCAAAGTTAAGTTTGTGTGTGATCTAACATGTTTGAATAAGTGTTTCAGGAAAGTCCTAGCTGCGGTTAGGCAGGTGAAAAACCCTAAGGGTGGTAACCTTAGGTCCTAGGGGGCGGTAGCCCTAGGTGAGGGAAAACCCTAAGGGGCGGCAACCTTAGGTCCTAGGGGGCGGTAACCCTAGGTGGAGGAAAACCCTAGGCGGTGGTAACCCTAGGTCCTAGGGGGTGGTAACCCTAGGCGGAAAGTCCAGTCGGTCTGGAGGACCGGACTGGCATCAGGTAATCTCTCCTGAGGGGAGTAGGTGAGGACGCGTTCCCCGTAGAGGGAACAGTAGGCGTCGGGTCGACCTAGGGTTTCCGGTTGGGAATCCGAAGTCAGACTCGGACAGTCCGAAGACTGTCAGTTTTTCTTTACTATGTTTTATCAGATTCTAACACTGTCTAGAAGGAGGGTCCAGAATAGCTGGCAACTCCGAAATCTATTTACCCGACAGGGTAACCGAACTTAATCTACCCGAAATGGGTAAACAAGAGTAGATTACCCGGATGGGTAAATAAGGATAGATTAAAAAGGGTTAAATTTTAACTTGAAGCATAGTACTGGTGAAGTTTTTGGATGATAGTACGTTGGGAAAACTTGGGCATCGCATGTCTAGGAAGATATGACTTCGACCTGGTGCATTTGGCCAAGTGGAACTAACCGAAGCTACCCTTAAATGGATCCTAACTAATTAGACCAAGGTTTAGTATTAAGCTCAATGGGTAGGACTATTTGGGAAACCTCGAAGGCATGGTTACTTTAATGAGCTCCTTGTGACTCACCATAGCCCAGAAGTTTATCCAAAGAACGCTTACTTGTTGAATCCAAAGCTAAACCCGAATATAACATAAAGTTAAACAAAATCCTATAAATTGAACTAATTCATCTCACAAAATAATAGGATCCCCTGATTAAAACATTCATCGGGTGAGATGACTAAGCAAACTAAATTTTAAATCTTACGTAAGTTAAGTTAAACATTTTCAAAAATCAAATTAACTTAAACAATTTCAAAATTGAATTAATTTAAAAATAATTCTCAATTAAACATCAAATCACCAAACAAACCCCCATAAAATTAACAAAGATTAGGTAAGATGCTAAATTAGGGACTTACTTCAATCAAACTGTCTTTTGATCCATCAACCACTTTATGTATAGGAATTGGATCAATGGATGTTGGACAGTGGGTGTTCCAGATATATGACTGGAGATCGGTTGAAGTTCACTAAGTTAAAACTAAAGAACCTAGGATCAGTTGCATTCGACAACGATGGAAAACTGAAAGTAATCGGAAAATGTAATATCGAACTTAATTCTGATTTTATTATTCGAAAAGTACTGTTAGTTAAAAATTTTAATTTCAATTTATTAAGTATAAGTCAACTATGCGATACTGGTTATTCAGTCAATTTTACCAAGTCTGAATGTATAGTCAAACATGTCGATAATCCAAAAATCATACTTAAGGGCACTAGAAAAGATAATGTCTACACCGTCTATCTACCATCATCCTCAATAAAGTGTTTTCTAACACAACAAGAGGAAACTGAGTTATGGCACAGAAGACTCGGTCACACGCACACAAGACTCATTTCAAAAATGAGTCAAAATGGACTAGTTAGAGGGTTGCCCAAATTAAAAGTTATTGAAAACTCAATCTGTAATGCATGTCAACAAGGAAAACAAACCAAGTCCACCCACAAGTCAACCAATACGGTTAGAACTACCCATCTACTTGAGCTCATTCACCTAGATCTATTTGATTCACATGGAGCCAAGTCACTAAGCAAGAACCAATATTGCTTAGTTATAATTGATGACTACTCCAGGTTCACCTGGGTAAAATTTCTAAAAACAAAAGATGAAACCTTTGAAATATTTAGTAATTTTTGTAAATTAACAGAAAATGAAAAAGATACTAAAATTAAAAGGATAAGGAGTGATCATGGAGGATAATTTGAGAATCACAACTTCACTGAATTTTGTGAGATAAATAGGTACAAACATGAATACTCCTGCCCTAGAACCCCCCAACAAAATGATTTAGTAGAACGTAAAAACAGAACCTTACAAGAAGCTACCAGAACCATGTTAAACGAATATAATCTGTCTAATCAATTCTGGGCTGAAGCAGTTAATACAGCATGCTACATTCAAAATAGGATCTTAATTAATAAATTTCAAAATAAAACTTATTTTGTTTTAGTAAGGTATCAGAGCCCTAAAGTCCAAGCATGAGTCAAGATTTATTTTGATCAGGTATCAGATCCCTTAAGTACAGACATGCTTAAACTTATTATTTCCTTCACCAACTGTCTAACCGTTTAGCTACTTGCTGATTGCCTAGAGGGCAACATTGTTCACTTGGTTAGTCAAGTCAAGTCAATTGATCAAGTTAGATTTGACTAAAGCTGGAAGACTTGATTTGATTACTTTTAATCACGTATTTAACGCCCAGACTCATATTGATGCACAGAAATAAGCATTCTCGAGTCTAGGCTGTACCCTATGCATCTCACACCGTTCTATGTTTTACAAACTCAATCAAGGTATACCTAGGTGTTTGTGAGATGCTCTGGCTGAGTCCTGGGGGAACATATTTTCTAGGGGGAAATCCTAGGCTAAATCCAACTTTTGAAAGTCTAGTAAAGTAGGGATTTTGAAAAATCAGTTTTTCCTAGAAGAAACAAAAGGACTGAATTGAAAGTATCTATTCTACCCAGCACATTCCTATTTGTCTTCTAAGTGTACTGAACTCAAGTTCAGGTAAGGGTTTTGTAAAGATGTCAGCTAAGTTTGATTTTGACTTAACATAGTTGAGTACAATGTCACCCTTAGCTACATGATCCCTTACAAAGTGGTGTTTTACTTCTATATGTTTAGTCCTTGAGTGATGAATTGGGGTTTTTGTTAGATTTATTGTACTTATGTTATCGATTGAGATTTTGTTTTTTGATATTCAAGTTGATAGTCTTTAAGGGTATGCATCATCCATAGCAATTGAGATGTGCATTCACCTAGTGCTATATATTCAGCTTCAGTGGTAGATAAGGCAACACGGTGTTGCTTTCTGCTGGACCAACTTACTAAGCAGTGCCCTAAAAATTGACAACTGTCACTTGTGCTTTTTCTATCTAGCTTGCACCCGGCATAGTCAGAGTTAGAGTAGCCGGTTAGATCAAGGGTGCAGGATCTAGGGTACCAAAGTCCTGCGTTTAGGGTTCCCTTAACATACCTAAGGATTCTTTTTACTAGTGTTAAGTGAGACTCTTTTGCACAGGATTGATATCTTGCACACATACCTACTGCGAAGATAATGTCTGGTCGACTTGCAGTTAGGTACAATAGACTTCCTATCATACTTCGATAGTATTTCAGGTCTACTGGTTTGCCTTCTAAGTCTGAGTCAATTTTAACATTTGTAGCCATTGGTGTATTGATGATTTTTGAATTTTTCATTCCAAATTTACTAATTAATTCCTTAGTATATTTGGTTTGATAAATATAGATTCCATCTTTGGTTTGCTTAATTTGTAAGCCTAAAAAGAAGTTGAGTTCACCTACTAGACTCATTTCAAATTCATTTTCCATTAGTTTAGTAAATTCTTCTAGAAACTTAGAGTTGGTTGATCCAAAAATAATATCGTCGACGTAAATTTGGGTTATAAAGATGTTGTTTTCAAAGGTTTTTACAAAGAGGGTTGGGTCTATTTGACCTTGGTTGAACCCTTTTGATATTAGATAGTTGGATAGTCGTTCATACCAAGCCCTGGGTGCTTGTTTTAGTCCGTACAGGGCCTTTTTTAATCTGAAGACATAGTTTGGATGCTCTATGTCCTCAAATCCTGGGGGTTGGCCTACGTATACTTCTTCTTTTATAAACCCGTTTAAGAATGCGGATTTTACATCCATTTGAAATAGCTTGAATCCTTTGTGTGCTGCATAGGCCAACAACATAATGATGGATTCAAGTCTTGCTACAGGAGCATAGGTCTCATCATTCTAGCCCTTCTACTTGATTGAACCCTTTGGCTACTAACCTGGCTTTATTTCTTACTATTTCACCTTGATCATTTAATTTGTTTCTAAAGACCCATTTAGTGTCAATTATGGTTTTGTTAATGGGTTTAGGCACTAATTCCCATACTTGATTTCTTTCAAATTGGGTCAATTGTTCTTGCATTGCTATAGTCCAATCTGGGTCTGGTAGGGCTTCTTCTATGGTTTTGGGTTCAATTTTTGAAATTAAGGCTATTTGACTCTGGTTTCTATAGGATGACCTAGTTCTTACTCCTACAGTTGGATCACCCAAGATTTGGTCAGATGGGTGATTCGTGCTTGTTCTGGTTGGTCGTATGTCATTTAAATTAGTGATTTGTTCTTCAGATTCAATAGGTTCAGGTTGAGTTTCGTCATCTTCTCTGTTTATTGGATTAGCATTTTCTGTATCCTTAGTTTCATCTATAGTGTCTTCATCAAATTTTATATTTGTTGTTTCTTCTACTTTTAGGGTATTCTTGTTATATACTCTATATGCTCTACTAGTGGTTGAGTACCCTAAAAATATTCCTGGGGTTGTTTTTGATGTAAATTTTCCTAAGTAATCTTTAGTGTTTAAAATAAAGACTTTACACTCAAATACTTTTAAATAGTTTAAGTTAGGAATTTTATTATAATAAATTTCATAGGGGGTTTTATTTTGAAATTTATTAATTAAGATCCTATTTTGAATGTAGCATGCTGTATTAACTGCTTCAGCCCAGAATTGATTAGACAGATTATATTCGTTTAACATGGTTTTGGTAGCTTCTTGTAAGGTTCTGTTTTTTACGTTCTACTAAATCATTTTGTTGGGGGGTTCTAGGGCAGGAGTATTCATGTTTGTACCTATTTATCTCACAAAATTCAGTGAAGTTGTGATTCTCAAATTATCCTCCATGATCACTCCTTATCCTTTTAATTTTAGTATCTTTTTCATTTTCTGTTAATTTACAAAAATTACTAAATATTTCAAAGGTTTCATCTTTTGTTTTTAGAAATTTTACCCAGGTGAACCTGGAGTAGTCATCAATTATAACTAAGCAATATTGGTTCTTGCTTAGTGACTTGGCTCCATGTGAATCAAATAGATCTAGGTGAATGAGCTCAAGTAGATGGGTAGTTCTAACCGTATTGGTTGACTTGTGGGTGGACTTGGTTTGTTTTCCTTGTTGACATGCATTACAGATTGAGTTTTCAATAACTTTTAATTTGGGCAACCCTCTAACTAGTCCATTTTGACTCATTTTTGAAATGAGTCTTGTGTGCGTGTGACCGAGTCTTCTGTGTCATAACTCAGTTTCCTCTTGTTGTGTTAGAAAACACTTTATTGAGGATGATGGTAGATAGACGGTGTAGACATTATCTTTTCTAGTGCCCTTAAGTATGATTTTTGGATTATCGACATGTTTGACTATACATTCAGACTTGGTAAAATTGACTGAATAACCAGTATCGCATAGTTGACTTATACTTAATAAATTGAAATTAAAATTTTTAACTAACAGTACTTTTCGAATAATAAAATCAGAATTAAGTTCGATATTACCTTTTCCGATTACTTTCAGTTTTCCATCGTTGCCGAATGCAACTGATCCTAGGTTCTTTAGTTTTAACTTAGTGAACTTCAACCGATCTCCAGTCATATATCTGGAACACCCACTGTCCAACATCCATTGATCCAATTCCTATACATAAAGTGGTTGATGGATCAAAAGACAGTTTGATTGAAGTAAGTCCCTAATTTAGCATCTTACCTAATCTTTGTTAATTTTATGGGGGTTTGTTTGGTGATTTGATGTTTAATTGAGAATCATTTTTAAATTAATTCAATTTTGAAATTGTTTAAGTTAATTTGATTTTTGAAAATGTTTAACTTAACTTACGTAAGATTTAAAATTTAGTTTGCTTAGTCATCTCACCCGATGAATGTTTTAATCAGGGGATCCTATTATTTTGTGAGATAAATTAGTTCAATTTATAGGATTTTGTTTAACTTTATGTTAGATTCGGGTTTAGCTTTGGATTCAACAAGTAAGCGTTCTTTGGATAAACTTCTGGGCTATGGTGAGTCACAAGGAGCTCATTAAAGTAACCATGCCTTCGAGGTTTCCCAAATAGTCCTACCCATTGAGCTTAATACTAAACCTTGGTCTAACTAGTTAGGATCCATTTAAGGGTAGCTTCGGTTAGTTCCACTTGGCCAAATGCACCAGGTCGAAGTCATATCTTCCTAGACATGCGATGCCCAATTTTTCCCAACGTACTATCATCCAAAAACTTCACTAGTACTATGCTTCAAGTTAAAATTTAACCCTTTTTAATCTATCCTTATTTACCCATCCGGGTAATCTACTCTTGTTTACCCATTTCGGGTAGATTAAGTTCGGTTACCCTGTCGGGTAAATAGATTTCGGAGTTGCCAGCTATTCTGGACCCTCCTTCTATTTGATTTTTGAATTTTAAATTTTAATTCCGAATTTTTAATTTTGAGTTTTAGATTTATTTCGAATTTTGAATTTTGAGTTTTAGATTAATTTCGAATTTTTAAATTAGATTAATTTCGATTTTTTTTTTAAATTTGAGTTTTAGATTAATTTCGAATTTTTAAATTTGAGTTTTAGATTAATTTCAAAATTTTTAAATTAGATTAATTTCAAATTTTTATTGTTTTGGCTCCCCCTGGATCATAGCCTCGATAAAGTTTATTGAGGTAATGTATTTGATCCTTAGGGAATAATGTCCAAATCTGTAACGACCCAATTTTCCCTATTTCGAGTTCCAAATGTCCATAAAATTATTTGGAAATGCTTTTAAAATATTCTAGAGATTTTTAGGAATTTTTAGAGTATTTTTATACAATTTTTGGAGTTCGTTTGTTATTTTTACCGAGAGGGGAAAGTTAAAAAAAAAAAGTTGTAGAAGCTAGGTTTCGAACCCAGCTCCTCGAACCCAAGCACAACCGACCCGACCAATCGAGCTAAGCTTGTTTTGTTAACTAAATATGGGAATAAATATATTTAAGGTATGGTAACTAATAAAAATCTTAGTTATAAGAAAGGGGTTTAAGTTTTCCCGAACCCTAAAAGTTTCTCACCGAACCTTTCCTCCTCACTCGCGACGGCGCCAACCCTTCTCGGCGAAAATCGCAGCACGCACCTAGGCGACTCCGGCGGCCGACGAGCTTCCTCCTCCGCGGATTCTTCACAAGTCCGAGCTTCTCTCGGCAAGGAGAGCGCGCGGGCACAAGAAGAGGCCGAGAGTTGCAAGTTTCCAAACCCTAGAACCTTCTTCTTCCTTCGGTTAGGGGCTCATCCGAACCCTAGGTCTTCCTCCGGTTGTAAGTTCAAGAACAGCGAGGTGAGTTGCTACTCACCTACAGTAGGATAGCTCCGAGATTTGTTTTCCTTGCTGCCGTGATAAAGGATTTTGGTTTTATGATTTTGCCGTGAGATAGATTTCTGAAGCATGTGGTAGGAGGGGATTTCGGACTTGTTCTTCTTGATTTTGAATCATGCTGTAAAGATTATGCTTGTGTCTTTTGAATTTTGAAGCATGCTGTGAAGTCACTTGTGTGTTTGCTGCTGTGTACTTCAAAGAAGGAAATAATTGTATGAACTAGGCATTTTTTGTTCCTTTAGATATAGGGCAGTTGACATTGAACAGGGGAAGAGTTGTAGTTTTGGGTTGCTTGTGTTGGTTGCTGCCATGACCATTAATTCCGAACCTGCTGGGTTGAATATGAGATCACCGGATTTGCTGTGGCACTGATCATCTTTGAGTTGCCTGCATTGTGCATGATAGATAGAGTTTCTAGTTTTCCTTTGCTGTTTGAACTTACCTTAGCTGAGTATGTTTTGTTTTCATTTACCCTTAGCTGATCATGTGCAGTTTTTTTTATTTACCATTAGCTGAACGTATGCAGTGTTTCATTTGCTACTAGTTGGGTATGAGCAGTTCTTTTTGTTTTGCTATTAGACTTTATGCATGCACTGAAGTTGTAGAATTGTTTAAGCATATTATTGAGCATGTGCAGTTGTTAATTGCTATGAGTTGAGCATGATCAGTTTTCTTTATTACTAGATACACATGAGCAGTTTCTTTAGTTTTTATTTGCTATTTTAATAAGCATGAACAACCATGTATTCTAGTGGGAAAATAAGAGTTCTATCAAATTCTTTTAGAAGCATTAACAAGTAAAAAGAAAGAAAAAGAAAAGAAAGAAAAGGCCAAGGCCTTAAGTAAATCCCAAAGTCAAGACTTTAGGGATTTTGGCACATAAGATGCTATTAAAATGCCAAGGCATTTAAAGAAGAAGTAATTTAAGATAATAAGTATTTTACTTTTTAAGAAGAGGCTAGTACCCGACTTCCAAGGTTGTCGTTAAACAAATCCAGGTGTCCAATTCCAAGGTTTTGGCCCTGGTAGACCAAGGTCTGCTCTTTTAGGATTGGCGGCTCGCTACCCCAACCTATTAGGGAACGCGCATAAAATGGTACTATGCCTGGGCCCAAGAGAAGTTGATTACTATTTTGAAGTATTAAAAGTATAAACTTTTGATCAAGTAAAACAAATTTCACATCAGTACAAAAGTATTAAAAAATAAGTTTCACATAAGTATTAAAGAATAAGTCTTTAAGCAAGTGAAATAAGATACAGAATGTGTTTGGAATTCAGTAAGTTGAGTTCTTTATGCAATCATGATAGTATAGACTTGCCTTACATGTTTAGCCTTTCAGTATGTTTCTTTACTAATAGAAGAGCATGAGTTAGCTTACTGTTATTTGCTTTCCAAGAATCTGAAAAGTTTAACATAAAATGTTAGCATTCAGTTTTAGCATGTTTTTATTTGTATACATGCATATCGAGTTTTTGTGAGTTAGATAACGCTCACTAAGCTTTATGCTTATAGACTGCACTTTCTCCTACTGCAGATAAAGAAAAAGGAAAGTTAATATGAAGGAAGGCGACAAGGAGATGCAAGAGGGGTGTGTGATGTCTGCACTATGGAAGTCCTAGGGATCCTTGCGAATAAAATAAATTATGATTTGTTCTTTGGGTTAATTAAGTCTTTATGTGTTGAGAAAAATTTGATAACTATTTATAAGGACACTTGATACTGTGTTTGCTATTCAGTTGTGGTTGTGGATTAGTTTTCCTTTATTGTTGCTGAGTTAGATTTAATATACTGCGTGGTTGATTGTTATGTGTTCCAGCCGCTTGTGGCTGAGTATATATACTGCATGTATTGTTGAATATGGTCACCGGTACAGGGGAGACTCTGCCGAAATTTTTCGGTAGGGTTTCCATATGGTTTTTAATCACACCGGTTAAGTAGAGTTAGTAGATAAGTAACGGTCATCCTTAGAGAGTAGTAGTAGTAAGAAGGGTGGTCGTTACAAAATCCAACTTGATTGATCAGGTTGGACTTGGCAACCCATGCTTGGACCATTTTTCTATTTGGTTTGTTTATTAAGGATAGGTAAGATTTATATTTCTTTTTATATCCTAGTCCAGTTCGATTGTAGATTGCCCTTTGTGTTCCAAGAATCAAGTCAAGATTCTTGGATCCCAAAGAGAATCGTGCTAGGGTAGTTTTCAAATCCTGTACCTGACTTTTCAGATTGGAATTCTCTTCCTCAAGTTTTTGAACTTGAGTTGAGGTTCCAGTCTGAACTTGATCAGTTAAGGATTCGTTGTTTGGTGTTTCTTTAAGGAGTGTTACCTCCTTTAGAAGCATTTTGATTCGAATCTTGGACTTAGCTACTTTATGCATTAAATAATTAATTAAGCTATATAAACGATTTTTACTTACAGAGAGGTTCGGTCCTTCGGAAACGGATGCGGATCCGTGGCTTCTCTCGGACTCGGTTTCTGATTCCTCCTCACTTCCGGATCCGTTGGTGTAGTCCCGGGCTGTCAAGGCGAGAAAGTTCGTCTGTTCTAGTTCTTCGTCGTCGGATCCCTCGGAAGAAGACTCGTCCCATCTTGCCTTCAATGCCTTCTTTCTTTTGGGTTTCTTTGGATCCTTCTGGTTCGGGCAATTTGCCTTGATGTGACCCTTCTGATTGCATCCGTAGCAGGTCACTTCGAATTTTACCTTCGAGCTTGGTTGGGCTTCTTTAGACTGAATGGCCTTTCTGAGATCCTTTTTGTTGAAGCCCTTCTTTTTGCAGAGCTTCTTTACTAAGTTGACTATTTCAGTTGTAAGTTCATCGTCATCTTCTGAATCTGATTCTTCTTCTGACTCAAGTTCGGTTCTCCGCTTGTTTTTTGACTCATGCGATCTCCCTGTTCCTGCAACCAAAGCCAACCCTTTCTCGGTCGGGCGTGCATTAGTCTGTTCATGAAGTTCGAGTTCTGCAAATAGTTCATCTAATTTAATGGTAGATAAGTCCTTGGAGACCTTGTAGGCATCTACCATGGATGCCCACAAGGTGTTCCTTGGAAATGCGTTTAGAGAATACCTTATGATGTCCCGGTTGTTGACCTTCTGTCCAATTGCATGAAGCCCATTGAGAAGATCTTGAATACGGGCATGGAGTTGGGCAGCTGTTTCACCTTCCTGCAATTTGATGTTAAATAATTTATTAAAAATTAGGTCTCTTTTACTTACTTTGGTGTCGGATGTCCCTTCGTGAAGTTCAATTAGTTTCTCCCACAACTCTTTGGCACTGTTGAAGGGGCCGACGCGGTTGAGTTCTTCTTTTGATAGGCCACACTGGAGGGTGCAGGTTGCCTTGGCATTAGCTTCCACTTTCTTGATCGAAGATGCATCCCAGTCCTCGTACGATAGTGGTTTGCCGGCGCTGTCAGATGGTCGTTCGAATCCAGTTTTGACAATCATCCAGACTTCAAAGTGAGTCTGGAGATATGCCTCCATCCGACCTTTCCAGTATCCGAAGTCGTCTCCGGTGAATAGCGGAGGGCGGGCAGTACTGTAGCCTTCTTGAAGGGCCATTTCAATTTTACCTAAAGCGAAAAACAACCAAAAAATTGTCCCAGGACTTGGTCTTGGCTTAGTAGTGCGGTAGGGAAAAAGAATGGATCACGAACTCGGGTGGTGTTGCACCAATTCCGAGAAAAAACTGATTCGAGGAAAAAAGAATTAGAATATAGCTATGAGGCTAAATTCTAATCGACTCCGAAAATAAAAAAAAACCACGAAAAAATATTTTGAATGGTGGTTGCACCGATTCAAAATGACCCCGCTCTGATACCAATTGATGGATCGAAAGCGCTAGAGGGGGGTGAATAGCGCTCGTGGCTATTTTAACGTTTTTCGGAAATCGTAAAAGAGTTACGCAGCGGAAAGTAAAAGCAAACACAACAGACGCAGATGTTTTACTTCGTTCGGAGCCTATGGCGACTCCTACTCGAAGGCCCGCGGTCCTTGACCGCTTTCGATGGGCAACAACTATAATATCGGAAAGATTACAATTTGAATTACAATTAATGCAATAAGTAAACTAATACCGACAACAAAAGATTGAAGAGTCTGAGCTTCGGGTTGTCGACGTCGACTAGTAGCGCTTCAAGGTCGTCTCGTTGGCAGCACTTCACAGAAGAAAGCTTAGAATGTCTTGTCCTTGAAGTTGCACCTCAACCCTCTTTTTATATAAGGTTCCGGGCGCCAGGGACCTTTTCGGGCGCCTGAAGTGTGACATGGCCAGCCAACTAGGTTGCTCCACTTGGTGAAGTCGTGCAGGGGATAAAGTTTGGTCCCGGGCGCCCGGATCCATTCCGGGCACCCGGACCACCTTTTTCCAGCAGGTTCCTCTCCTGCAAAACAAGGTTAGTCCGAGCAAATACCCTGCAAGACAGTGTTAGAATCTGATAAAACATAGTAAAGAAAAACTGACAGTTTTCGGACTGTCCGAGTCTGACTTCGGATTCCCAACCGGAAACCCTAGGTCGACCCGACGCCTACTGTTCCCTCTACGGGGAATGCGTCCTCACCTACTCCCCTCAGGAGAGATTACCTGATGCCAGTCCGGTCCTCCAGACCGACTGGACTTTCCGCCTAGCGTTACCACCCCTAGGACCTAGGGTTATCGCCCCCTAGGGTTTTCCTCCACCTAGGGTTACCGCCCCTTAGGACCTAAGGTTGCCGCCCCTTAGGGTTTTCCCTCACCTAGGGTTACCGCCCCCTAGGACCTAAGGTTACCACCCCTTAGGGTTTTTCACCTGCCTAACCGTAGCTAGGACTTTCCTGAAACACTTATTCAAACATGTTAGATCACACACAAACTTAACTTTGAATCTTTTGCCATTATCAAAACTAAGGTTCGATCGTCGGATGCTTCCCGCACCAACACCTATGACCTAGGGTTACCACCCCCTAGGGTTTTTCCTTTGCCTAACCGCAGCTAGGACTTTCCTGAAATCCTCAAGCAGACTTGTTAGATTACAAAACACCTTAACTATGAATCCTTTGCCATTATCAAAACACGAGTTCGATCGTCGGATGCTCCCCGCACCAACAGTATGCCATAAAATCATCATGCAATAGTTTAATTTCCTTGCAATTAAGGACAAATGGAATTGATTAACAAGTAACACTCTAGGTGAATGTTCATAAATTAAAATGCCTAGATAGATATGTATGATCCCCAGTTTAGGGCAAAACTAAATTTTACATCTCACAAAAAACTATAAGGTGACTTATATGTGTTTTAGTACATATTAGATACAAGTGAAATATTAGGATTATGAACAAAACTCAAGATGTTGATTTAGTGCATTCTTTTTGAGTTTTAGGTTCATTAAAACACGTAGTTATGTATTTTCCAATCATTGGGAAAGCTAATGTACAAGTCATATGCATTGAGCCCAAAGACCATGGTTGGATATTGGTTTTGAAAATAATTTTAAATATACTTTAGAAAACTTTGGTGAAGACTATCTTTTGATATTAATCATCATTAAAAAATTAGACACAAACTAGAAGAAAATATTGAAGTTTTTACAAGTTTTCAAGTTTGTGTCAATTTTTGAAAACAAGAAGTATTTTCATAGAAAACTATTTTTCTATGATAGTATATACCCTAAGTAATGTCTACATGAATTTTCATAATTTTTAGAATCTTGTAGAATTTCTAGGGCATTTCTGAATTTCGCTGAAATTGAATTTTAGGAAATCAGAAATCTAATTGATCAGCCGATCGATTGGAAGATCTCAATCGATCAGTCGATCGATTGAGAATGTTTTTTTCATGAACAAAACGTTGCGGAATTGATCAGCCGATTGATTGACCCAGGCTGAATCGATCAGTTGATCAATTCAAGGGCAATTTCCATAAACAGAAGCTCGTGGAATCGATCAGGTGATCAATTGGAATGGTTTCAATCGATTGAGACCGCGGAATTGATCAGCCGATTGATTGACCCAGGCTGAATAGATCAGTTGATCAATTCAAGGGCAATTTCCATTAACAGAAGCTCGTGGAATCGATCAGGTGATAAATTGGAATGGTTTCAATCGATTGAGACCCAACCTCAATCGATTGAAAATGCTGATTTTGGTTGGGAAAACCTGATTTCGATTGGGAAAGCCTGATTTCAGTATTTTAAACCATTTCTAGTCTACATAACCATTCCTAACCAATTGAAATACATTTGTATACATTTTGGGAGGTTTTCATGATGAAAACAAGGATGGATTGGTTTGGAACGGCTAAGTTGAAGTTTAGGTTGAGGTTTGGTTTCACTATTGACTTTTGAAACTCAAAACTTTAAATTTTGGATTTCCTAACGGTTTAGGGATTCTAAGTCATTGTTGGTATAATGACAGAAGTTTAAAGCATGTTTTTAGGGGAGCTACTTTTTAAAAATATAGAAATATTTGTTCGAAACCATTGAAGGTGGTAAATCCTTCATTTGGAAAAATACTCAAAGTTGAGCAGTGGAAAATAATAGAGAGTGTATATCTTCATTGTTGAGTTATGGATGAGCATTATAACATGGATTGATGCTCAAGGGTGAGCATTTGATACAGTGAAGGGTATGAAACCTTCATTATTGGATTGGTTAATGCTCAAGGGTGAGCACTGGAGATAATGAAGGGTATGAGACCTTCATTGTGGCGTTGTAAACAATGAGTGAAGTTGTGAAAAACGGTGAGTAACTCTTCAGGGGGAGAGTCTTTTTGATGTGTGCCAATAGAGGGAGAATTTCAGGAAATCAGAAACCCAATCGATCAGCCGATCGATTGGATTGGGTTCGATCGATCAGTCGATCGATTGGGAAGCCAATTTCGGCGAACAGAAGGGTAGTGAATCGATCAGCCGATCGATTGACCTAGTCTGGATCGATCAGTCGATTGATTCAGAGGGAATTTCTGCGAGCAGTAGCTTGCGGAAATGATCAATGGATCGATTAAAGTGATTTCAATCGATTGAGTCCCAACTTCAATCGATTGGGAAGTCTGATTTTGGTTGGAAAAGTCTGATTTCATCACTTTAAGTCACTTCGAGTCTCGTTAACCATTCCAAACCCCTTGGAATACATTTGCATACATTTAGAGGAGTTTTCATGTGAAAACAAGTATGGATTGGTTAAGAAATACCAAAGTGAAGTTTAGGATAAGGTTTAGTTTCAATTCAGAATTTTGGAACCTTAAAACTTCAGGTTTTGATTTTCAATGGTCATTAACCATTTCTAACCCTTTGGAATATATTTGTATATACTTAGGGGGAGTTTTCATGATGAAAACAAGCATGGTTTGATTAATGTCGACTTAAGTGAAGTTTAGGTTGAGGTTAGTTTCATTATTGAATTTTGAACTTCAAAACTTTGAGTTTTGATTTTCCTAATTATTTAGGAACCCCAAGTCATTGTTGGTGCAATGATAGAAGTTTGACCATGTTTTTAGGGGGAGTTACTCTTTGAAAACATAAAAATATTTTCAAAAACCTTGGGAGGTGGGTTAAACCTTCGTGATGAATTAATACTCAGGGTCAAGTATTGGAGAGCAATGGAAGGTTGGTTATCTTCATTGCTAGAATGTTAAATGTTCTTGGATGAGCATTTTGGAGTAGATGTTTGCTCAAGGGGGAGCATTGGGTCAATGAGGGGGATCGAACTTTTATTGGTATAGTGACAAATGCTCTTGAATGAGCATTGAGAAGAAGATTACTGCTCAAGGGGGAGCATTGGATACAATGAATGGGATTTTCATTAGTCAAATGGTGAATGCTCTAGATTGAGTATTGTGAAGTGAAGTAGAGCTCAAGGGGGAGCTTTGGAGACAATAAAGAGTATAAGATCTTCATTGTGGGGTTGTTAACAACATATGAGGTTGTAAACAACGGAGAGTTAACTCTTATGAAGAAGAGTTTATTTTCTGATTTGATGTGTGACAAAGGGAGAGAATGGAAGGTTAAGTTAGGTCTTCATTCCAAGCAGAGGGAGTTTGCCCTCTAGGAAAGGGAGAGAATGAAGGAAACCTTCATTCATGCTTTGTCAAGAGAGGATTAAAGCTATGGGATTTAGCCTTGATATAAAGAAGAGGTTAAGGCTATGGGGTTTAGCCTTATGATAAAGAAGAGGTTAAGGCTATGAGATTTAGTCTTGGTATAAAGAAGATGCTATGGGATTTAGCCTAACTCAGAGGGATGTCAAACATCAAAAATAGGGAGATTGTTGGGGCAATTTCCCTAGGTCAAGTTTGACCAGTTTGACTAAGCTTGAGTTGAGTCAAGCTTGAGTCAAGATTTAAGTTTTGATGTTTGACAATATATGGAGATTACTAGGGCAATCGCCCGTTTGACCATGTATGGATATTGCTGGAGCAATCGTCCGATTGTGGAGATGGTCAAGGGATTGACCAGGTTGATGAAAAGACAAGTCAAGTGGGTCAGTGTTGACCGGAGACTTGACTAGGAAAGTCCTAATTGGAGATTAGACAAAGGTAAGTCCAACAGGAAGGTTGGCAAGGGTGAAAATCCAAGTAGGTCAGTGTTGACCAGACTTGGTGGTGAAAGTCCTGATAAGTGAGATCAGACAATTGGAAAGTCCTAGTATAGCTAGGCAAAGGGAAAATCCTGGTGAGGAGCCAGGCAATTGGAAAGTTCAAGTGTGATCTTGGCAAAGGGAAATTAAGTCTTGGTGAGAAGCCAGGCAATTAGAAAGTTCAAGTGTGATCTTGGCAAAAGGAAAGTCCTGGTGAGGAGTCAGGCAATTGGAAAGTCCAAGTGTGATCTTGACAAAGGTTGTAAGTCCAAGCATGTGGTCTTAACAAGGTAAGTCCTAGTGTGACTTGGCGAGGAGAACCCGACAACTAGGATGAGACCGATGGAAGCTCCAGAAGGCAAGGCGTGAAGGATGGGGAGATATCCAAGGGATGCAAGGCTGATGGAGGAGGCTAGAAGGCTAGTTCGAGGTTGGTCGGGAGTAGCCAAATGCTAGGTGTGCAAACCTAATAGGTCACGGTTGACCGGGAGTTAGGTTTGGGAAGCTAGACTTGAGTTTGAGTCAAGTCCAGGATGTTCAATCGATCGAGCGATCGATTGAATAGGCTCCAATCGACCAGCCGATCGATTGGAGTGTGCGCGATTGTTGGAATGACCCAATCGATCAGCCGATCGATTGGGGTCAGGAACTCGCGAGCACAGAAGCTCTCCCACAGGGGTGTTCTCGCGCGATCGCGAGAAGCACAGAATGCTTCTGGATCGATCCACCGATCGATCCAAATGTTCCCAATCGATCGATCGATCGATTGGGATTCGACCGTTGCATAGGATGCAGGTGGTGGGCGGCTGGGATTGTCCGGATGTGACGTGGTGATCGATTGGGGATGAATTCAATCGATTTGAGCTACTGTATAAAGCTCAGGCGGAGCTTTTTCTCAACAGATCTCTTGTGATCTTTTACACCGGTCTTCAGCGATTCACAGTGAGCTTCTCCGATCTACTCACACCAGTTCTTGAAGGCACTTGGGGAGTTTCTCCAAGGTTCAAGAGGCGACGACAAGCACAAGTAAGTAAGAAGAAGGGTGTATTACATTGTATTTTTGTTTCTTCTTCTTGTGTTCGTGTTTGTGTTTGTGTTTGTGTGTGAGTACTGTACGAGGCTTCTCCGCCTCTGGCTGCGACTGAGAAGGAGGTTTTCATTAGTGGAGTGAGCGTGTCGTGTGGATCCTTGGATTAGTCACCTCTTCTTGAGGTGGATACCAAGTAAATCCTTAGTGTTAGCGTTGTGTGTGTCTTGTGTTTATTTCCGCTGCATATTATCAAGACGAAGCAATCGACAAGCGCAACGAAACGCTATTCATCCCTCCTCTAGCGGGCACAAAGGTCCCTACAGATCCTTGGATTAGTCACCTTTTCTTAAGGTGGATACCAAATAAATCCTTAGCGTTAGCGTTGTGAGTGTGTTTCTTGTTGTTTATTTCGCTGCACATCATCGAAGAAGCACATCACTGAGCGCGACGAGCTATTCTCCCCCCCCCCCCCCTCTAGTATATTTCGACCCTAACATTAATGAATGACAAGTGGATTAAAGTTAGAGTATTTGTGATCTAATTGCTTTACCAAATATGTAAAAGTTGATGGACCTGACACCGAGCTAAAATTCAGCTAGGTCCACAGGACTCAATTGCTAGTATGAAGTCTAGATAGGTCAAAGAGTGACCCGATATCTGGCGAGAAGTCTGGTTGGATTTGCGGGACTTGACAATCGATCGAAGTCCAGTTAGGTCTACGAACTTGATAACTGGCGGGAAGACCTGATGGATCAAAGGTAAGTCAAGCGATTGCAGTTGGTAATAGTAAAAGGTAAGCAACTGGAAAAGAAAACAAGTGATGATGTGTTCTTGGATGAGGAAACAGTAGGCATCAGTTTAACTTAGGTCCATTTAGAAAATCAAAGCTGAGACTTTGACTAAATCCTAGTCTCAAAGAGATGGGACCTAGATACTACCACTATCTTATTGTGCTAACTTTGTTTTACAAGATAAGCATATTTTGACTGTCTTGACTAACTCTCTTTTTTGTAGGAAAGAGAAGTTGGAAAAGAGTTGTCTAGGTGCCTGAAAGGGATCTGGACACCCAAACTCCTAGCGCCCGAGGTTGATCCAGGCGCCCAAACTAGATTCCCTTAAACGAGTGCTTGGCCAGGCACCAGGGCAGTCTGAGCGCCCAAAGTTAGTCTAGGCGCCCGGACCAGAAAACTCATCCAGAAGTTCAGTTGGAGCATGACGGTTGGCTGAACCCACGTCAATGGTCTAGGCGCCCAGAGGTAGATAAACTTTAAGGATGATGTTTCGATGAGAGCTCGCCATGTCAGCATAGTTTAGGCACTCGGGAGGGGATCCAGGTATCCGAATGAGGCTATAAATACAGCCTTTGACCAAGCAGCTTCTACACAACAATTGTTATGACTTTTGTTCTTGCGCGTTGCTTCGAGAAGGCTCCGACGATCCTGAAAAGCTGCTCTAACAACCTACGATTAAGAAATTCTATTCCTACTTTCTTCTTGTCAATAATCTTTCATTTTCAAACTGATAGTGATTGCCCAACGAAAGCACTCAATGAGTGCGGGTCTTAGAGTAGGAATCGTCGAAGGCTCTGAACTAAGTAAAATTAGTTGTATTAGCATTTGTATTTTTATGTTTCTTTTCTGTTGTGTAATCTCAACTTTCGAAAAAGCAACAAACATTATTCACCCCCCTTTTATTGTCTTTACAATCCAACATTATACCTATTCGATTTAGATTGAATAGAAATATTTTGACATATCCAGAATAATACCAATCTCCCATTTCATGAAGAAAATATAACCAAGCTTATGCTCTAACCCGAGTAGCATGGGGGGCATGGAATCCCATGTGAATCAACAAGGACCACCTTGCAAGTCTAAATACTCCTGGGTGACCAATAGCGAAGTAGTACTGTGAGGGAAAGGTGAAAAGAACCCCCATTGGGGAGTGAAATAGAACATGAAATCGTGAGCTCCCAAGACGTGGGAGGAAAATACGATTTCTGACTGTGAGTCTGTTGAAGAATAAGTCGGCGACTCATAGGCAGTGCCTTGCTTAAGGGAACCCACCAGAGCCGTAGCGAAAGCAAGTCTTCATAGGGCGATTGCCACTACTTATGGCCCTGAACCTCGGTAATCTATCCATGATTAGGATGAAGCATGGGTGAAACTAAGTGGTGAGTCTTCAACGTCGATCAGCCCAAAATCACTTTGTAGGTCAAGGACGCATCTACCATAATAAAGGTCGACCGGTGAATCCTCATCAGGGGCTCCTCACACAGAGAGATAGCCAATCAGATTTGTAGATCGATTATACCTCATTTCTGATAAATGCGTATAAAGGCGTTGTCATGCGTTGAAGCTCAATCTTCTCTATTTACAGCTGCTCGAGCGCCTTCTTGAAGATAATGTTGATAGTTCTCCCTTTGTTCACAAAAGTTCAGTGGATGTTATAGTTAGCTGCGACAATATTGATGATTAGAGTGTAATCATGCGGTCCTTCCACCCTTTTAAGTGCTTAGGACCGAAGCTAATTTCGGGGCCTTGTGCTTGCTCCTAGTTGCATCCGATCGCGTGGATTTCTGGTCGACAGGCGTGTGACTTTCTTGCCTGGTTTGAGTCGCCACCAGTCGGGCCACCCCCGATCATGCCTATATCTCCCCGAGCGGCATTATTGTGTTTTTCTTCCTCATGAGTTGGTTGGCGCAGCAACTCTACAAGTGTGTGTGTCGAGGCTCGGTTATTATGTTATTGGGGTCGTTGCTGATTTCGATCGGCATTCCCAAGGCTTCTCCTCGGGGGTCCACTCAGTCGACGATTATGTTGTTGATTGGGAGATGGTGAACATTGGTGAAATCCTTGGTTGGCTGCTTGACGCATCTCTTAGTTGTCTGATAACATTTTTCAATTTAATGGTTTCCCGATTGATGGTAGGTGCAGAACAGCGGAGTCCATCGGCGGGGCTTGGGGAACACATTCGCTCGACTTTTACATGTTGGACTTCGTTCGGCCTCTGCTCGTGGGGATGTGATGGATGGCCCAATCGACGCTTGGGGGTAGAGACAGGAGCAAGCACAGCAAGCTCCTTCTCTGAGCGGACTGTGTCTCCTCTACATTGATATACTTAGTTGCCCTTCCGAGCAAATGATCAAAGTCTCTTAGGGGCTTTTTGATCAGGGACTGAAAGAAGTCCTCATCTATGAGCCCCTGGGAGAAGACACTCACTAGGATTTCTGGGGTGCCCGAAGGAATGTGCATGACTACTTAGTTGAACCTTTTGATGTACACCCTCAATGCCTCCTTGGGCCCTTGTTTAAGGGAAGATAGACTCAACATGGTTTTGTAATAGCGACGGCTACTAGCGAAGTGGTGGAGGAATGCTCTGTGAAAATCCTTGAAGCATCAAATGGACTAGATAGGAAGTCAGTTAATCCATCTTTGTGTCAAGCCGGAGAGAGTGATAAGGAACACTTGACACTTAACGTCATCCGTATATTAATGAAGGATAGCTATATTTTTAAATTTGAGTTGATAATCCTTCGGGTCGGTCGCCCCCCCCCCCCTCCCCCAATACTCTCCGATCGCTATGGTTCAAAAATGGTTTGGCAACTTGTTTTCCAAAATTTCTTAGGAGAACGACATACTTATCTGCTCGGGGGAGTCACTGGCCATTGGGGATTCCCACTTCCGAAGAAACTAATCGGGCGCATCTCCAGAAGATGATCCTTGGAGTATTTCTGCTCGACCCATATTATCGAATGGCGTGCAAAACAATATTCGGTGATGCGTGACTGGGGAGGGCAGCACAGGCGACAGGTTGATCGGATGCACAAGCGCTTGAATAAAGCCGGCCAGACGAGGAGGGATCGATGGGAGTCCAGTCGGCCCTTCCACTCGGGTCCCTCTCTCGGTATGAAGGTCTATCACCGATACAGCCGGGTCGTTCGGCAAAGGACACTCGACTGGTGTTTGTTGTTGCTTCACTAACTTCTATGCTCGGACTGTGATTAGTAGCTCCAAGTCTTCTTGCGATAAAGTAATTATAATGAATCGTCCAGTTTTCTCCATCTTCGCATTTTAGATTCATGAGATGTTCCTACAGACGGCACTAAATTTGACCTGTCTAAAATCGAGGAAGACAGTGCGCTAGATAGGTGGCTCTGATGTTGACTATGCGAAGACTATGAGCTAGAAGCAGAAGGCACCGAGCGACCCTGCATGTCAAAAACAAGAAATAGAGAGAAAAATATTAGCAACCGGGTCAAGGAAGGGTGTTTGGCGCAGGCATTACGACACTCAAGTCAAACAGATGGCTTAGAATGAACAGTAGAAATGAATAGTGGGCTACTAGTGCTTAAAGTTGTGTAGCGTTGTGTACTTGCTGTTGGATATAAATAATGTGAATGGAGAAGAGGTGGAAGAGGAAAAATGCTCCATTGTGAATGAGACTTTAGTCCCACGTTGAAAGTTTCAAGGCATGTTGGTTAGTTTATATTGATTCGCATGTATTGAGAATGTGAACAAATGCACATGGAGAGGCTCTCTCTCACGCGTGAGTGCGTAGGGGGTGCAAATCCAAGGTCCGGATTGCACTGAACCATGTTGACTCGTGTGTAGGCATGATCTGTGCACATCGAACGTCGGACCGGTCGGGGCAAAATTTGCCACGTAAATATTTTGCTACTGTGTAACTGATGCATTAAAGTTGAGATTAATGCAGAATCAAAACGGTCGAGCAATAATGAGTAAAACGGTGGGTGTTTCACTGTTCGGCAAGTAATGAACATTAATCAACCATTAATGCTGTCGTTGATTTGAGCTTGTATATAAGGAGACTGCGATCATACGCAAAAGACACATAGCAACACAAGCAGAAGCTCTCCATCTCCATTCCCCTCATCCTTTGTCGTGCAACTCCTGCTCGGTAGAGTGCCCGTTATAGCATTCGGGTGTCACTCAGTTTACTATGACCACTAGTGCTTGGTGGAATCACGGTCAATCGTTGTATCCTGGGAAACAGACAACCCGAGTAAACCTCAAAGCACTGTCGGAGGAGGGTGAATATGTTTCAAGGAAACTGCATCAATCGCAGGCCTCGGTCAACTCGCCCGGTTGGCTTGTCTCCTCGCCCGGTCGGCCAGTCTATTCGCCAGACCTGTCTATCCGCCCGGCCTATGTTACTTCGGCCAACCTGCCTGTCTGTTCACCTGACCGACAGACCTGTCTGCCCGCCCGGTCTGCCTCTCGCTAGACTTGTTTGTCGGCCCGGTCTACCTCTCGCCCGGCCTGTTTTGCTTCGATCGACCTGCATGTCTGTTCGCTCGACTGACGCCAGCTCGCCTGACCTGCCTCTCTGTCCGCCCGACCGACCTGTTGCTAGGTCTATCTACTCGCACGGTCGACTCTCTGTCTCTCTAATCGGATAACTACTTTGCCTTGTCAACCTCTCTCTGTCCGCCCGGTCGGCCTTTCTGATCCGCTGCGCCCGCTAGTGCTGCTCTGCTGCTCAGTCGATCTGCCCGCTCGGCAACACAAATCTGCAGCTCTTTTGCACATAGCAGAAACCAGCCCTTGCTGACAACCTGAGATTATTCACTCAGGTCATCTCTATTGTAAGTTGAATTTAAATTCTGTAATTTTAAATTCAACTAAGTCCTCAAAAATCTCCGGCAACAAATTGTTTTCGAACACCTACGCCTTTAGGAGAAGACCCCTTATATAGTGTAAATTTTCTTCTATGCACGAATATTGATGCATTTCCAAAAAAAGACCGACCCTTCTGACATTCTGACACCTTTCCAAAAATGGACTCACTATCTATGTGATTTATAGAGTAGAAGTTTCCTTCGTAAAGAACGCAAAGGGAATATTCCTTAGTTTCTTTGACAACAATTACACAAAGTGCTAAAAGGGAATATTAGGTAGTTGAATTGATGGACTCTTAATATGCTTTACTAGCAAGCCGACCAAATCCTTTGTGTAGCCCGATCGATTCTCATTTGCAGATGCACTTGGATCGGACTCACACCCCTCTCAAAGATTCGACCTCTGCTCGGCCTTTCCACTTAGCCAAAGAGTTCGGTCGATCGAGTCATGTGCCTAATATGTCCGATCAAACCTCCGGTCCGCTCAACCAAGCCACTTCACAAAGGCATGTGACTCAGCTCTGAATTCATAAATCCTGAGGAACTCGAGATCCAATCAAACCAACAGTCTGATCGACTAGACCACTTGGCCGAGGCACATGATCGTACTAGCCCCGAGTGTTGACCTTTTCTTAACTTTAACTGTCCCATCGTCCGACTCTAGGGGTCCATTTTATTCGCTGTATCAGCACCCATCACCAATCTGTGCACGTTGTTGCCATCAGGCTCTTATGATGGCAAAAGGTGAATACGCTCGCCCCCAATGCCCCCGCCAACTCGTCCCAGGGTTAATACGGAGGAGGTAAATCACGGACGTCTACTAGCCTTTGGAATAGTGACTAACACATAAGGGAGGCATTTACCTCGATTTTGTTGAGATTCGAACCTCAGACCTCATGATGATAATATCTCATGCGCTAGCCACTACACCCATCCGAGGGGACGCCATCAGACTCTTATGGACTTACCTAAGTTGATAAATGATAGATTGATTACCACATAAAATCTTGGGATTAAATCTCAAGACTCAAGACTCAAGACTGACGGACAAAGTATAAATTTCCATAACTTATATAAACTCATCCCATTTATTATTTATCTTCTCAGTCGCCTGATTTATTTCTTCATATCGATCTTAAGTCGCCTGATTTATTTCTTCATATCGATCTTAAGACAGACGGATAGAAATAGTAAGGATGAGCGTATTCATCTTAGCACGTTGCTGCCATCCGCGAACAGCACGATCCCGTCCATTATCCCGCCCCCCACCCTTTATCCGTCCCGTGAGACATCCGACAAAGATCCAATTTTTACATGGAATTACGAAGCAAGATCTGATTTTGCTCGGTAAAAAAAACACAGAAAAAAGAATCAATCACCGTCCGTACCGTACATTAATAAAGAGACTAAACAGGACAAACATATCGAATTTTGTATTCTCCAAGTACACACGGCCATTATCGTAGTTTTTTTTTTTTTTGATGAAGTTCATTTTATTAGCTATCATTCATACAGAAATACAACAAAGATACAGAAATAGTCCTCCAAATTCACAGAAATTATACAACCCAAGGACAATGTTCAATCCAGGGATGAAACAAATCAAAAAATCTAAAACGAATCAAATTTTGCACATGAAGGAAAATATGCTCAGAGTTAGGAGTTTGTCCCTTAAAAATAACATCATTGCGCTCTCTCCAAATCCAATATACAGTAGAGCAGAAAGCAGCTCGACGAATCTGAGAGCGTCTGGACTTAGAAGAAGCATGCCTGGAAAACCAACTGACTTCTCTATTCCAACGTAAAGGGGCTCTTTGGATAGAACAAGAATGCAGTATCTTAGTCCAAACCATAGCTGAAAGTGGACAATCGAAAAAAAGATGAGGAATAGTCTCCCTATGAATACCACACAAACTGCAAAGATCAGATGAGGTGACCCCCCATCTGAGCAGTCTAGAACGAGTAGCAAGTCTCCCCTTAATTGCAAGCCAAGCAATAAAACTACATTTAGGGACATGAGAAGAGCCCCAAATCAAATTATACCAAGTCACAACAGGCTTTTTAGGCCTGAAATATTCATACGCAGAAGTAATTGAGTATATACCAGAAGTGGTAAGCTTCCAAGAAATAATGTCTGATTCATTAAAACAAGTGAAATGGGCCGTAATAAAGTCCCAAGCTTGAGCAGTAATAGAATCAATAGGATCAGGTAACTGCCAATGATTGTCATGCCAAACATCAGCAACATAAGCCGATTTAGAAATATTAGCATCAACAATACAGATAGATGGGAATTTCTCAATCAATGAAACACCCCGAAGCCATGGATCAGTCCAAAATTTGAAATGCATACCAGAACCAAGGCAGTAAGAAAACAAACCCTTAAACATAGAGCGAAGATCAAGAAGCTTCCTCCAACACCAACTGGCATCAGGGGGCTTGATTATCCCCCAATAACTCAAGGTTCGAAGCTTATTTGCCCTGATCCAAGCAGCCCATAAACTTTCATAAGAGGTTAAAAGAAACCATATATTTTTACCTACTGCAGCACAGTTCCAGATTGACAGTGACTTAAGTCCCAAGCCTCCTTCTTTTTTAGGTAGACAAACATTATGCCAAGCAACAGGTCTAGATTTGGAATTGGAATTGCCATGCCAGAGAAAATCCCGACAAAGCCTGTCAATAGACTGAATAATCGATTTTGGAAGCATAAAAACAGAACACATATAGACATAGAGACTTTGTAAAACAGAAATCACCAATTGGATCCTACCCCCATAAGAGAGAAGACGAGAAGTCCAGCAAGTAATTCTAGCAGTGATTTTATGAATAATTTTGTCACAATGCTCTTTTTTCAGACCTGAGGATATTAAAGGAATCCCCAAATAAGTCACAGGGAGGGAACCTTCCTTGAAGTTTAACATGGTCAAGATTTCAGCTTTGATATGATCAGTAACACCAGAAAAGAAAACGAGACTTTTGCCCTCATTGATATGGAGCCCAGAAACTTGTTCAAAATGTTTAAGAATGGACATAACTTGAGTGACTGAGTTAAGACTACCACAGCAGAATACCAACAAATCATCGGCAAAACAGAGATGAGTAATTTGAAGAGTACGACATCCAGGGTGAAACCCAAAGTCAGGTGGGATCAAATGGTGAAAACAGCGAGAAAGGTATTCCATAGCAATAACAAAAAGAAGAGGGGAAATAGGATCACCCTGTCTAACTCCCTTTTTCCCATGAAAGTAGCCCTCCAAACCCCCATTAATAACAATGGAAAAGGTGGCAGTTCTAACACATGTCATAACCCAATCGATAAATTGAGAAGGAAAACCTAGATTCAAAAGAGCTTCTTCTAAAAAATCCCATGACACTGAATCGAAGGCCTTCCGTAGATCTACTTTCAGGGTAAGCCTTGGGTTACCATTATTTCTATGATAGTTGTGTACAAGTTCATGGGCCAATAAAATGTTGTCTGCTATTCTGCGACCTTTGACGAAAGCAGATTGGTTCAAAGCTATGATAGAGGGCATAACCTGAGACATTCTAGTAGCAAGGATTTTAGTAATGAGTTTATATATGATAGTGCAGCAAGCAATGGGCCTGTAATCAGTAAGGCCAGAAGGGTTGGGAGTTTTTGGAATAACCACAAGGGCAGTGGAATTGAATTGCTTCAATAGACGCCCAGTTCTGAAAAATTCATCAATTGCAACAAAAACTGAAGGGCCAACAATATCCCATTCTTTTTTGAAAAAGTAAGCATTAAAACCATCCACACCAGGGGCTTTGTTACTTCTCATACCCATAAGAGTGGATTTGACCTCATCATAGCTTACTGGCCTACAAAGATAGGTAGCTTGCTCAGAAGAAAGAAGCTTACCAGCCTGCCAAATAGAAGAATCAGAATATACTCGAGCATGAGACTCAACTCCCAATAAGTCCTCATAAAAGTCAATCATAGCACGAGAGATAGTAGGATGATCGGAACACATAGAGCCATCCTGAAGACGAAGAGATACAATGTTGTTTTTAGCATATCTAAGTTTAAGGGATTGATGAAAATATTTAGTGTTTTGGTCACCCAACTTTAACCAATCAGCACGAGCTTTTTGTCTGAAATAGCTCTCTTCACAGAATTTTAGAGATCTATAATGAATAACCAAAGCTCGCTCTTGGTCTAAAAGATCTTGATCAAGAGGAGCTTGGTGAAGATTTGACTGCAAATGATCCAAAGAAGCTTTACAGTTAGCAACACGAACAGAGACATCCGAGAATTCTACTCTATTAAGAACACGGAGCTCCTTAGCTAGCAACTTGAGTTTAGACCAGAGCACAAACATATGAGAGCCAGAGATAGGGGATCTCCAAACTGCAGAAACAATCTGGTTGAAATGAGGATGAGTGGTCCACATATTAAAAATTTAAAAGGCGAGGCACGTCGAGGAATCAAATTCCTAATATGAACAATAAGAGGGAATGGTCGACAATCCTGGACTAATGACCTCATAATCAGACCCAGGAAACACATCTAACCAATCAGAATTGATTAAGCATCTATCCAACTTTCGCCAGATACGAGACTTGGCGTCCTGGTTGTTTGTCCAAGTGAAAAATGAACCATGGTTGCTGAGCTCAGAAAGACCGCACCTAAAAAGACAAGCCTCAAACTCAGCTCCACAATTTGTTATATGGGCACCTCCAATTCTCTCAGAATTATTCAAAATGGCATTAAAATCTCCCTGCACTAGCCAAGCACCAGAAGTAGAAAGAGCAAGGTCAACTAGATCAGACCAAAGAACAGAACGCTCTATAGGGGAATTTGAGCCATATACAAGAGTCCACCAAAAAATTTTGGATCCCAAACAAGCTTTACAATGAAGAAACTGAGATGTAACCTTTTCCACAGTAAAAGTGATTTTTGAGCCATCAAAAAGCAATAAAATTCTACCCAGAGCATGCAAATGAAAATTATCAAGGCTGGACCAATTACACAACTTTAAATGAGTGAGGACTTTATCTTTATTATCCGGCTTTATTTTTGTTTCAAGAAGTCCTAAAGCTATCAATTTATATTTTGTAACCAAAGGATACACCTCTGATTGCTTAAGGGGATCATTCAATCCCCTGACATTCCAGGAGCAAATCATTGACCCCTATCAGGGGGCTTTATAATTCTCCGTGGCCTACCTTCCCCAATGACACCAGTAGAAGGAGGGATAATGACAGGAGTAGAACCAGTTAAAGGAGCTGATACAATCACATCATTTTTAGAAGTGAGTGTCGATCCAGATTCACAATTACTAGACGAGGCTACAGTGGGTAAAGCAGCCTTACCCTTAACTGCAGCCATCTTAGCAGAAGAGATAGACTTGGCAGCAATCTCGCAGGCAGAATTAGAGATAACAGAAGCAACAGCATTTGTGGCAACAGGATTAGTAGCAACAGCTATAACAGGATGTTTAACTTTCTCCTTCCAGACTTGCTTAGATTTAGACAATGCAAAAGGACAAAGGTGCATATCATGGCCAAATTGTTTACAAATACTGCAAGGGCTAGGCTTCCATTCATACATGACATTCTGGGTGAATTGGGCACCAAACTCATCCTCAAGAATGATAGAATCAGGAAAGTCCCCAGCAATACGCATATCAACCAAAATACGAGCAAAACCAAGCTTATCTCGTCTCAAAGTGCAAAGATCACAGAAAAGAGGCTTGCCTAGAATACTACCAATTCGACTAAGAATGTCCTTTGTCCAAAACTCCCAAGGAAGCAAGGGTAATTGAATCCAGATAGGAAGCTCCTGAATGTCACAAAGATCAAGCTTCATTCGAGGAATCCAAGCTTTAAGAATGAGAGGCCTACTATTAAAAAAGAAAGGACCATCATTAAGAACCCTATCTTTACTAGCATCAGAGTCAAATTGAAATAGGAAAAGATTATCCTTAATCTGAATCACCGAGGAAAGACCATATTGCTTCCATCGATTAAGAGCAAAATTCTCAATTTGCTTATAATGAGGAGAATACCCATAAACACTACCAATCAAAGCATGTTGCCACCGTTGAGTTTCCTCAAGAACTTCTGTAGAACGAAATTTCACCACACGAACACCGTTACTCACTGCAGGCGGGATATAAGAAAGATCACAACCTGGAGCACGAGCACGATTCTGACGGAAAAGATCAACCCATTTGGAATTACCACCAGAAGAGACTCCATTTTTAGGTTCATTATTGATAGGAGCAGAAACCCTAACCTCAGGGTCAGAAGTCCTAAGATCAGGGAACTTTTCCAATGAAGGGCCCCTAGGACTGAGAGAAGGCCCAGGATCATTAGGAGATTTCTCAAACCCTAGCGCGGACAGATCTGGAACTACATCAGGGACGGGCACAATAACATCGCAAGAAGATGAACTTAGAGAAAGGGAAATATCCTTCGAACATTGCTTTTTCCTCCCCATAGAGAATAGGATTCAGCGTAAAAGCAAAGCTAAAAGGCGCTGAGAAAAAGCAAGTTAAGGTTTAGGGTTACCGACCTCCGTGGAGGGTTTTTCTTCCTCCCATCTCCGGTGCTTCCCCCCTTACCTTTTCTTGCTCTTGTCGGCCGCCATCGTAAACCTTGGAGACGAAGATCTTCCTATCTTGCCTCACAAACCAGATCGCGACGTCATAAAGATTGGCGGAAGAGATCAGCCCTTGATCTGTCGCAACGGGCCGGCGTCGCAAGCGGCGAGGGGAAGAGGAGACGAGGAGAGAAAGATTGGCGGAGGGAGGGCAAAAAATCAATACGAACACACTCATTAATTAATTTCCTACTGAATTAATAATTAATTTCACTCCAGTACTTAAAACCATGCGTATACGTAAAATCAAACGTGCATATTTAATATTTTATTCGACCGTAATTTTTAGATACATAGCAAAATCAAACAATTAAAGCATTATACGAACACATAATTAAACACATGCGTATACGTAATCCCGCACGCGTATATATAAACACACTCATTAATTGACCGCGCACTCCGGCGGCGGGCCCCTCGCCGTCTGCCGCTTGGGGTCGCGGCAGTAGTTATAAATCATGTACCTCTCCCGCATCCACCTCACCTTCTGCATTCCGGCGGAGTCCAGCACTTGGTTCCACCACCCGCGGCGGTTAGCGGAGCAGCCGTAGGAGCCGACGGCGCAGGCGTCGGCAGTGAGCCCCCGGTAGGTGGCGATGAAGGGCGCCTTGGACCAGTCGGTCTTATCCAGGCCGCCGCGCGTGGCCCAATCGTCGCCGTCCCAAATGCTGGCGTACACCCGCATGGGCTGACTCTTCGGGTATGGTACCCCCAGCCGTTCGTTGTTCCGGAACACTCTGATCGGCGTCCCGTCCACATAAATCCTGCAAATTTTCATCAATTGTCAGGCAATCCATCCTTTCCCCCCTAAATTAATCAACAAATTAAACTCTGACGCATTCAATTCGAACTTACACAATCTCTTGAGGATTCCACAGAACAGAGTAAGTGTGAAAATCCAGTCTGGGATCGAACCAGAGGTAGAACTGCTGTTCCCGGTCGCCGGTCCCCCGCGCGTACACGTTGGTGTGCAGCACGTACGGCTGCCCGCTCACGTTCCCCAGGAACTCCAGGTCGATCTCGTCGTGCGTGCCCCCCAACGACGACAACTGCAATTTTTTTTTTTATTTTACTACTTTTGATTTTATTTACTAATCAATTAATTAATTCTTAACTAAAGAAACGAATTATTACGTAGAAGGTGGTGACGGTGCCGGCGGAGTTTCCGGGGACGAGCTTCATGCGGATGTCGAAGCGGCCGAAGAGGAACTCCTGCCGGGAGCGGAATCCGGAGCCAGAGGCGCGGTCGAGGGTGAGCTGGAGGATGTCGCTGTTGAGGGCTTTGCCGCGGCCCCATGTGATCTCCACGTCGGAGAGGAAGTTGATCGCCGAGACACCGGCGACGAGGGCGAGAAGGGCGGCGAGCAGGAACGACGAGTACGGGGCACTCGCCATGGAATGTTTACTTGGAAGGAGAGCGGGTATCGAAGTGTGTGAAGGAAGGGGATTGGAGGAGGGATATATATAGCTGGACTGCGTGTACTGGAAGCGATAAGCATGGATAGGACAGGACGAGTTACAATTATCATACACATTTTTTTTTCACCAAAATAAAACTGAACAAATAATTCGTATTAATAGAAAATTTAAGGCTTCGTCCTCAGAAATATCGCCAGTCAACTCATCGTCAAACAGGAGGAGTTTCGTTATTCGATATAATATAATTTAGCCGATACATAAGAATGGATAAAAATTAAAAGAGGCCTTAAATTAAAATAAACATATCAACGTCACTTTTTTAAAAATAAAATAAAAGTGCACCCTGTTAAATATTTTTTTCCTAAAATACCCTTTATCTCATCTCAATGTTGCTGTAACAGCTACATGTAGATGTTATAACGAGCATCTGGAGAAAGCTAATGATTAGCAAGTATAGCATTATTGTTTATTTTCAATTCTATTTAAACAATTACGGTTAACTACTATACTATGAAACTATTATGCAACTATTATAATATGTAACACATAATATAATATTATTACAGATTTACAGTAGTAGTTACTTAATAACTTATATACTTATTTTAAAGTAATTTTAAATAATTTTGATAAGTTGATAAATAATTTTTTTTTTTTTGATATAATTGTGTTGAGTGTTTAGAGTTAAGGTTCAAAATTTGAGAGTCTAGATCTGGTGGTAAAGGCGAAATCACTCGTCCCCAGTGCCCCCGTCGCACCCGACCCAAGGTCATCACGAGGAAGGTAAATCATAACATATTGAGCGAGCATGTAGTAGGTGGGGTGAAAAATCTAGATCTTGTGATCTATAAAAAAATGGATTAGGAGATGGATCATTTGTAATTACGATTGGATCGTGATCGTGATCTGATTGTAATTGGTTACAATCTTTCTCCGAGTTCATTGTCCTCAGATTATAATTTGGGTCTGGACAAATGATCAGAGGCCACCCGGAGGTCGTCCCTCGCTCGACACCAGATTGCCTGACCACTTGTCTACTGTAGGCGGTCTTCGGGTGGCCTCCGACCACTGTCTTGACCCTAACTATAACTTGGGGGCGGTCAATCCAAAAAGAGATTGTAACTAATTGTGACCGGATTATGACCATAATCCAGACACAATTATAAATAATCCATTTCCTAATTTTTATTTTTTTTTTCTAGAGAATCTGCACTCAAAATTTAAAGGTTAGGACTTATCTACAACGCCTAATAACTATTCGGTAATTACTATAATATAAAAATCATCTCTTTTACACTCAATCAAATTAAATTGTGAATACATTATAATAGCTATCAAGTAATTTCTACATAATATAGTTATTATTGAATAATTACTACAATATTTGTTGGAGTATTTTTAAGATAAAATTATTAATGGAGTTTTTTTTATATTTTAATTTTTTAAAAACAAAAGAAGCCGTTTTGATGATTTATAAAATTTGAGGCACTCTTCCTGCTTTTACCCAATAAGAATAGGAGAATGAAGCCTCTTCTTTGCCGATAATATTTTACTTTTTGATAATATACCGACTAATTTTGAACATAACAAATTTAATCCATATAAGATAAATAAAAAAAATACAAATATAGATTCTACCAAGCATCATCTACTTTCGAAAAATCAATCATAGTGTCAAGATTATAATTTATTTTTTTTATAAATATATTATAATTAAAAATTAAATCATAGATATTTACATAATAATTGAACGTCCGTTTACTGTATCTAGCTCCGAGGACGCGTAACATAGTGTCAAGATTGGAGTTTCTGTTGTGTAGGAAATCCGTTCAATCTTTTCCCATGGCATCGTACACCCGGGGATAATCTTTCGTTTTCTTGATATGTATCCGTGTTTACTTTGATGGGGATGTGAAAGGGGGACGGATGTGCATGCATGCAGGGAGGCGTCCAAAAGGGGTCAAAACGAGGCGGTGATTGATTGGCTGCATGAGAAGTTTATCCGAGGTGGCAGGTAACACGTCAACGCCGCGAGATTAGACAGTAGCTGACGATGACTCTAATAAGTGGACCGCTCTCGATAATCATCTTGTCGATTTGAGTCTGGAGATGCATGCAATTAATTGCGTGCATGAAAATTCTTTTTTTTTTTTTTTTTAAGTATTTAGCTAGTTGGCGTACAGCTGCTGCATGGCTGGCTCTCTTGTCTCCTATCTAAATAAAATGACATATATATATGTCAATTTTTATTTTATTTTATTTTATTTTATTCAAATCTAATAAATTAAATAATAATATATAATATCAAGATGTTAATAACTCTGGATATGCACCACGAGTTGATTATATATTTTATTGAATCTTAAACCCTGTTTTTTATTAGTACGATCAGCTTAATTAGGAGTGTCGAATTGAAACTTCTAAGCTGTTGTTTATGATTATTTTGAAAAAGATAGTTGATTAGGTTGAAAGGGGATTATTGCTTATAATAAAAGAGAAACAATCTATGAAAATCTATGTGGATTATTTTTATTTTCTTTTTTTTTATGCTCTACCGACATCTTCTCTTGATGTGAGCCTTTGTATGCCCAAGGGTGGAGTCAAGTATAAGTGTACTTGGGCTTTAGCACGGGGTCCACCGGAGGTCATTCCTATTCTATTATTAGCTCAAGATGTTTTTTTTGTTGTTTTTCATTAAAGTTTTTTAATCCGGACATATTATAATTCTTGGCTCCAACACTGCGTATGCCTAGCATCATCACTTAGCCTACCGATAATAATGTCAAATATTGCCATGTGCCTTATTCGAGATTACAATCTCGATCATTAACGTTATGATTGTTACATTATCACCGTAGTTAAGAGTCATACCTCATGTTAACTATTCGACCCTTGTCGGTTGATTGGAAAGGCTAATTTATTTTGAGATTTTAAGAGAAATTAGTGGTGTAAACTAAGCTAAGGTACCATCAATGGCAACATGAAGTAGTGTCACTCAATAGACAATTTTGTCCTTTGGCTCTTTGTGTGTGTGTGTGTGTGTGTGTGTGTTTCTAGATCACCAGATTTTCAATAGGTGAAGTGATGGCCTTGGCCCTTTACTCACAAGCGAAAGTAATTAGACTACCATTTAAATTCTAAGGCAATGTCTAAGGTCATTATCTTACACTTTGCTCTAATAGCCTTAGCTTTAGCGTGTCGGTCCACTTTTTTTTTTTTTTTTTTTTTTGTTTTGGAATCTATTTAACGAATGTGATTCCCAATCTTTCCTTATCGAACCCATAATTTGCTGTAGCCATCCTTTCCCAAGATAGTGATCTTGTCTCATCCCTCAAATGCACACATAGCCATGCTTCTCTACGTACTACCTATTGTTAGGACATATAAGAGTCTAGGAGAAATAACTCACTTCGCTTCGTCGAATTTGATTTACAGTAGAAACTCAAAATTAAAAATCTTTAGAATACTAACGCTTAGATTTTACTTTATATCTACTTCCTTAATGTGACTAATTCAAGGGTTCACTCACAACTCCACTATAAAGATCTCTTTTCCGAATGTGGAAAAGCCTCGTACAAGCTAAAATATAAGAATACAAATAAGAATACATAAGAAATCGAGAATGATTTTATAACAATGAATTTTATTTTACTTGTTCTTTTCTTGCTTTGATTAGCCTCTTAATACTTGGAAAGTGTAGCAATATTTATTGTCCAAACCTCAAGAACCGGAATCGAAGAAACTCCACAAAACCCCTTTCCTAAGGTTCTTTTGATGCTTCTTAATCAATTGGCCTCATTTTCAATCGATTGTCATGTCAGCATGACCATTCAAAATCTACAGAATGACTCTTTTTCACATAACTAATCAATTGGTGAGTTATACTATTCAATTATCAATTTCTAATTGATTAATCCAATCGATTTCGAAACTTTTTGTTCTTCGTGAAAATACTCTAATCTATTAGCCTAATCGATTGAAACCTATTGAATTAATTACCCCAATCGATTCCAGCAACTTCTATTCAATCATGAAAATGCCCCAATTGATTAGCTTAATTGATTAGTGAAGCCTGAATTGATTGCCTCAATCGATTCCAAGCTTTTCTGTTCCCTTACAAAAAATCATTCAATCGATTGCCCTAATTGAGTAACCTATGTTAAATCAATTGTCCTAATCAATTCAACACCCTTCTGTGATTCACGAAAATACCTCTCAATCAATTATCCTAACTAATCAATTGTCTTAGGTCAATCGATTGCTCAACCCTAACACCCGGAATCCAAGTTTAGGGTTCTGTTGTCTAATATCCGGTCAATTTTGACCTACTAAGACTTTTTTGCTAAGTGTTTAATCAACTTTTGATTTACTTGGACTTTTCATCTTGTGCCAAGTATCCATTCAACCTTTGACCCACTTAGACATTTCCCTTGCCAACTTCTCGTTGGACTTTCCCTTATCTAATCTCCAGTTAAAACTAGTCACTCGATAGACTTCTCTCCTGCACTTTCTCTAACCTAACCTCAGGTGGGACTTTCCATTGCCTAACTTCCAGTTATGACTTTTCGCTACTTAACCTCCAATTAAGACTTTCCGTTGCTTAATTAACCTCCAATTAGGACTTTTCATTTCCTAGCCCTACTAGATTTTCCATTACCTAGTTCCCAACTAGGTCTTCCAGTGTTTAGCCCCTCTAGGACTTCCATCGCTAGTTTCCAACTTGGTCTTATACCGCCTAGCCCTACTAGGACTTTTTATTGTCTAACCTCCAGTTAAGACTTTCTCAGTCAAGTATCTGGTCCTCCCTTGATCTACTTGACTTCTCTCACACATTGATAAACATTGAAACTCAAGCTCGAGCCAACCCGAGCTTAGTCAAATTAGTCAATCTTGACCCAAGGATGATTACATCAACAATCTCCCCCCTTTTGATATTTGACAATATTAGGCTAACATGTATTAACCCAACTTCCTACTTTATCCTATGCCAAAGCATGAATGAGAGTTTTCTAACTTAAACCCTACATTCTCCTTCTTTGACACACATAAAAAATCTTCTCCCAAAATTCATTCCTCTTATCCTTCAAACATCCCAATGAAAATCTCATACCTTTCATTGTATCAAATACTCTTCCTTGAGTATTCAACCAACATCCTTTTATAAATCTTCTTTCTTATTCAAATCACGTCTGTAATGTGCATCTCCCCCTCAAGAGATGTCCTATCCTTAACTGTTTCACCAACAATGATTTTGAGTTCCTAAAACTTTAGAAAATCTCAAAATTTGAGTCATGGGGTTAAAAATTCAACCTTGAATCTAAACCTTCTTCTTAACTCCAAATTAGTCTCCTTCCTTTCTTATTTTCATCAAGCAAATTACCCTTAAATACTTATCAAGGCATTTCAATGGGTTAGAAATAGTTAAATTAACTAAACGTCGCTTAATGGATTAAAATCAGACCATTTCAACTAAACATAGCACTGCCAATCAATTGGTTTCAGCTAGCAATCATTTCCAACCAATGCTAATAGATTGACGTGAGCCGCCAATCGATTACAACATACCCCAATAGATTGGACCGAGTGGCCAATAGATTGAAGTTTCTGATTTTTTAATTCAAATTCAAATTGAATTTCAGAAAATCATAATTAATTCTATGATATACAAAAAATCATAAAATTTTATATAGACATTACTTATGTCATATAATATCAAGGGGAAAAATAATTTTATATGAAAATAAGTCACATTTTAAAAGAATAATACAAAATTGAAATCTATTAAAAGATTCAATATTTCACTCTAATTTTGTATCTAATTCGTAAATGGTGATTTCTATTGACAAATAGACTTTGCCAAGATTTTTTAAAATTATTTTGAAATGATTTTCAAAAATAATTTTCAACTATGATCTTTGAGCTAAATGCACATAACTTGCACATTAATTTTCTCTATGATTGAACTTCACAAAATCTACGTGTTTTGATGAAATTAAAACTCAAATAGAAGCATTAAATCAATATCTTAAGTTTTGCTCATCCTCTTAACATCTCACTTATATCTAATGTATCTCAATACATATACAAGTCAACTCTATGATTTTTGTGAGATGTATGATAGGTTGTTTTTCCTAAACTAAAGGATCATGCATCTCTATCTACACTTTAACTTTGATTATCATATCTAGGATGTCAATTTATGTCATTGTCCTTAATTTTAAGAAATTACAACAATGCATAATAATGATTATATCATAGATCAAATGAATAATTGTTTTTTTAAAAAAAAATATATCATAGGTTAATGATGCATGTATGACATAACATATAGTATTTTTCATAACAAAATGAGTGCATGATATGATATCATGATATGTGATAGGGCACACAATCATGATATTTATGACTCATAAAAATGCTACCTAGATTTTCTATCTAAATATTATCTATTGGTTGGTCATAGGAAGATTGTACCGGTTCCACTGTACAAAAATTTTGTACAAGTGTCGAACCTTTCCTAACAACCTATTGTATTCTTTAGAAATTAAATTTGGAATCGCAAACGAAACTTAACATTATTGATTCCAAATTTAACTTATCTGTTCTTAGTGGTTTAGACATGGATCGCAAACGATACTTAACATTATTGATCCAAATCCACTTAGGTTACAAATTTAATTAAATATTTATTTCGGAAATCGGCTCTCAGGTCAAACATGGCGAGACACTTGGCCTTCTTGGGTATGGGAACATCCACCACTGCCTCGACAAAGCCTCTTAACGAAATTTAATATTTAATTTCCTTATATAACCTTAGGTTTAACCAAAAAGAACAATCGAATCACAAGATCGACAAATAAAACAAAAGAAACACAACTTCGAATTACAAATCCTAAAATCTAGAATCTATAGCCTCTTGTGTTTGGAATTTATACAAATAAAAATTAGTATGATGCGGAAAACAATTACTAGTTATACCTTTTTTTGTAAGCAATAACCTCTTGATCTTCTACCGTATTCCTCTTCTTATCTCGGACGTTGTGTGGGCAACGATCTACCGAGATGAGAACCACCAACACCTTCCTTCTTGCAAGATTCAGCCACCAACCTTCAAGCTCCAAGGGATGCAAAAGCAAAGCTTCCTTTCTCTCCTTCTTTTCCTAGCTAGAATCGGCCACCAAGGACTCCTCTAGTGTTGATGCCGCCGGCCACCAAGGAGGAAGAGAAAAGGAGAAAAGCAAGGAACTAGGGCCGACCACCACCAAGGAAGAGAGAAGAGGGAAATAGAATAGAGTTATGTAAGGTGAGGCACCTCTACCCCCTCTTTTATATTCCTTGGTCTTGGCAAATAAGGAAATTTAAATAAAAAATTTCTTAATTTCTTTGCTATGAAAAGGAAAATTTAATTGATTAAAACCAATTTCCTTTTCTTATAACAACATGGTCGGCCACCTCATAGCTCCAAGGAAGGAAAGTTTTAATAACACAAGAATTAAAACTTCCTAATTTGCTTCCAGAAATTTTTAAAATAAAATTTTCTATAATAATTTTTCCTTCATGATTGGTTATAAAAGAAAATTTTATAAATTAAAATCTCTCTATTAAAACATGTGGATGATTTTCAAAAAGGAAAGTTTTCTCTAAAATTAAAATCTTCCTTTCAATCTACAAATAAGGAAAGATATCAAATCTTTTCTTAATCTTTTGTAGAATCTTATAAAAGGAAATATTTAATTTTAAAACTCTCTTTTTAAATCATGAACATGGTTACAAAAAAAGGGAAAGTTTTATCAAAAATTAAAATCTTTCTTTTAACTACAAATAAGGAAAGATATCAAATCTTTCACTTAATCTTTTGTAGAAGCTATAAAAGGAAAGATTTAAATTTTGAACTTTCTCTTTTAAAAACATGATATCCACATAAGAAAATATTTTAAAATAAAATCCTTTTAATTTTATTAGGACCGGCCACAACAAGCTTGGGCTCCAAGCTATGGCCGACCCCCTTCACTTGACTCATCCCTTGGCTTGGCTAGCCCAAGCTTGGACTCCAAGCTTGCTTGGCCGGCCACCTAAGGTGGGTAGGAAGTGGATATGTGGTGGGTATAATTTTCTATATACAAGAGGCTACGATAGGGACCGAGAGGAGGAATTGGTTTGGTCTCCCGATGAAATTAAGCTTCCCGTGTTCGCCCCGAACACCCAACTTAATTTCATCAATAATAATTCATACCACTAAAGAATTATTATTGAACTACCGCAACAATCCCAAATTATATTTTGGGCTCCTTCTTATTATGAGTATGTTAGTCTCTCTGTGTTTAAGATGTCGAATGTCCACTAATTAAATGAGTTACTGACAACTCACTTAATTAATATATCAATCCAAGAGTAGTACCACTCAACCTTATCGTCATGTCGGACTAAGTCCATCTGCAGGGTTTCCATGACAATTCTTATGAGCTCCTCTTGGGGGCATTATCAACCTAGATTACTAGGACACAGTTTCCTTCTATAATCAATAACACACATTATAAGTAATATCATTTCCCAACTTATTGGGTCTATTGATTTATCGAGCTAAATCTCACCCTTTGATAAGTCAAAGAAATAAATACTAAATATATGTACTTGTTATTATATTAGAATTAAGAACACACACTTTCATAATAACTAAGGTCTTGTTCTTTTATTAAGTCAGTATAAAAAGAACTTACCTTAAATGATCCTGCTCAATACACTCGGAGTGTACTAGTGTAATTTATCAGTCAAGATAAACTTATACTTAATTATACTACGACTATTCCAATAGTTTGTTCCTTTCCATCTTAGTCGCGAGCTACTGTTTATAATTTATAAAGAACCGATAACATGATCTTCTGTGTGTGATACCACACACCATGTTATCTACAATATAAATTAATTGAACAACTACACTTAGCATAAATGTAGACATTTTTTACCAATGTGATTCTTTATTTTAAAATAAATATTTACAAAAGCTAGGCTTTTAGTATACACTTTAACATTATCAACTAATATTAAGCCAAAATAGGCATAAGTTGCCCCATTTCCCTAGAATGTGCCAAAGTCTCAATTTGACACATTTGTAAATGACATCATATTTGTGTCAATTTGATTAATCTCAATTTATCAAATTTTTATTGGCTCATTTTTACTCTCTAAGAGTAAACATCAACTTCTCATTTTCAAGGTGTTACAATATCTTGAAAATTTCCTAAGGTACCAACTTTACCATGGTTGGGTTAACTACCCTTCCAATTAGAGTTGACACACTCTAAACCCATTTAGTGTGAAGAGATCATATTCTTAGGAACCCAATGTCTATTGGTGCTCCTTGGATAATCTAGGTATTCACTAGGGATAACTTTCGTAGAAACCTTCCTAATGACTTTTCTAGACTTCTTAAAAGCTTTAGTCACACTAGTCTCCTCAAAGTCAACTTTAGGGATAACTTTCCTTATAACCTTGACTTGACTTCTAGACCTAGGGTTAGTTTCATTGTTATATGAAATTCTATGATATGATGACACATCCTCTTAGCTCTAGCTTTATATCCCAAACCTTTCTTTCACTTAGATGACTCGTGTCTATCTAAGCTGAGGTTTTGCTTTATAGAACCTTTGACATTATTTATCATTTTCCCAAGGGTCTTTTCAAACTTATCAAGTGTTGACCTTCAAACAGGATTTTCGACCCTCAACCTTTGATTTTTCATTGTTGCCTTGGACATTTTTCTTCCTAAGCATATATCTATTTTTACTTATTGTTTTCTACCATCGTATCTTCAGGTAAGGTTGTTCTGGCATCATATAATCTATACTTTTTCTTAGGATTATCATACTTCCTATTTTCATGATAAATAACACCAAAATTATAAAATTTATTTCTATTTTGCTTTTTATTATGATCTGAAAGAATACCATTAATTAATAGTACCTTAGATGTGCTCTTGGAAGCTCCCCTTGATTTGAGTTTCCTCTATTGTTTCTTCTTTGATGTCTCCCTTTTGAACATTGATTTTGATAATGTCCATTTTGATTGCACAAGATGTTGGTGTTGGAAGTATCAGCTAATCAAACATGAATGTGATAATGGCAAAGGGTTCAAAGTTAAGTTGTGTTGTGATCTAACAAGCTTACTTGAGTGTACAGGAAAGACCTAGTTGAGGCTAGGCAACGAAGTCCTAGTCAAGGGATTGGATACAAAGTCCTAGTCAAGAGATTTATGCACAAAGTCCTGGTCGAGTGGACTGGATAGAAGACTTGGTAGATCAAGGACATCGGGCAGAAATCTTAGGGTCGCATATACCAGGCGAAAGTCTAAGCGGATCGAGGATCAAACGTCAAGCAAAAGTCTCGTAGGTCAAGGTCAGATGCTGAGCAAAAGTCCAAACAGATGTTTGGCAAAAGGTAATCTCTCTTGAGAGGAGTAGGTGAGGATGCATTCTCCGTTGAGGAAACAATAGGCATCGGTTCGACCTAGGATTTCAATGAAATACAAAGTTAGAACCAGGCAATCCTGAGACTGACCTGATCATTATGATTATTATATTATATTATGCTTGTTTTGCTAACTCTATGATGCAGAAAATCGAAAGCTAGAAGTTGGTTGGAAAAAGTGCTTCTAAGGGCCAGGAATGGTCTAGGCACCCAGAGTGGGTCCAAGCGTTTGGATGAGCCTGAACCTAGCCACTTGTGCAGATAAGGTGTCGCACTTTGATTAGCTAGCACACGTTACTGTCCAGGCGCCCGGGAGTAGTTCAGGCACTTAGATTGGGATAGACTTTGGCAGATAGAGTTTCGCTGAGGTCATGTCACGTTAGCTTGATGGAGGCGCCCGGACAAGGCTATAAAAAGAGCCTTCACCTAGCAGTTTTAAAACATCATTCCAAACGACTTCCATGCTTGCGTGCTACTCCGAAAAGCTCTCCACGATGTTGAAACATTCCTCCAATGATGCTAAATCTTCTACTCTAAAGTCGTCGACATATTTGTTTTTATTACCTGCACTTTAAAATTCTGAATTCTCTTATAATATTCGAGTTATTAGTGAATTGTCCATCAAAAGTACTCAATGAATGTGGATCTTGGAGTAGGAGTCGTCACAAATTTTTGAACCAAGTAAAAAAATAACGTGTTAGCATTTTTTTTTTTTACTTTATTTTTCGCTGCGTATTCTCTGTTTTCCAAAAAAGTGAAAAATTAACTCACGTTATTCACCCCCCTCCCTCTAGTGCTTTTACGATCTTACAATTGGTATCAGAGTGATGACGCTTTGAATTAATGCAACCACCATAAGAGCATTTCGTTCCTTTTTCAGTTCAAAGTGGGGGCGCTCTAAATTGATCATACCATCACGATCTTACAATTTTACCCCTTTTTCTAGTTTTGTATTTTCAAATTTTAGTTATAAGTTAGGATTAGTGAAATAACCTCTTCTAATAAATTTCTCACTTTTTCAAAATTTCTCGAAGTTGGTGCAACACCACTTGAGCGATATTTTTTTAGAGTACGTTATTTTTTTTATTCTGCACTACTAATCCAAGACCAAGTCTTGGTACATTTTCCTTTTTATTTTTGTTTTACAAGATCAATGATATGAAATGGTCCATCAAGAAGGCTACAATACCGCCCGACCGCCTCTTTTCTCCGGCGAGGATTTCAACTACTGGAAGGGCCGGATAGAGTACCACTTCAAGACGTAGGTGGAGATGTGGATCATAATCCAAACTGGATTCACACTCCCCACTGAAAATGGAGAACCATTCACCTGCAACAAATGGGATGAACTAAGAAAAAGGAAGATCGAGGCAGATACAAAAGCCACTCAGACCAATAGTGTGGCTTGACTAAAGAGGAGCTAAACTGAGTTGGACTATTCAGTAGGACAAAGGATCTTTAGAAAAAATTGATCAAGTTTCACGAAGGAACCTTCGATGCTAAGGTATGTAAGAAAGATCTATTTTTGAATAAATTATATAACATCAAAATATAGAATGGAGAATCATTAAGTCAACTACACATCGAGATCAAAGATCTACTCAACGGACTCCACTCGATAGGACAAAAAGTGGAGAATCGTGATATTATAAGGTATGCTCTTAACACATTTTCAAAGAACATTTTGTAGGCATCTATGACATATGCTTACAAGGTTTTCAAGGATCTTTAATCTCTTAGACTAGACAAGCTATTTTCCAAATTTGAATTGCATAAACAGACAAATGTATGCTTTGCTGAGAAAGAAATTGCCTTGCTTACAGAAAAATTCAAGACTAAGAAGTCAAAGCCCAAATTCTGACCCGAACCTGAATTCGAAATGGACTTAGAAGACGACAAGGAGATCACCTCCAAACTAGTTGGCCTAGTTTAAAAATTTCTAAAAAAGCAAAGAAAAAGGAATACCCTGAAAACAATGTAGTCCGAGTCGTCAGAAGACTCTGAAGAAGAAGAATAAGCTCAAGCAAGTTTCCTTACTCTATTGGTACAAGTTCACGTTATCGAGATCGAATCCGAAGCCATGTCTGAGTCAAGCCATGGATCCATATCCATTTTTGAAGGAACAAACATCAATGTAAGTTCTCCTTTAATAGATAAGTTGCACAATTTAATTTGATACTTAACTCGTAAGCTACCCAAGTCCAATGTCTAGGTCAAGTCACTTCAAAAGGAGGTAAGAGCCCTCAAGAAGGAGACTTACACAAGTTCTTTGACTAAACCAATTCAAAGTGGAAGTTTAACTGAAGTCCAACAACTTGAGGAAGAAAATTCCACTATGAAAATTCAAATCAAAGAACTTAAAGATTCATTAGAACAGTTCACTTTGAATTCCAAAAATCTTGATATGATTCTTGAAAAATAAAGGGTTGTATGCAGTCGATTTGAACTTGGATATAAGGCTAAAATAAGATTTAAATCTTACTTATCAATTATAAATCTAAACATTAGAAACCAAGTCCAAACGTAGGTCCCTAAATTAAACTTGATTAATCAAGTTGTACTAAATCAGTATTGGATCCCTAAGGATCAAATTTATTACCTAGATAGATCGTATCAAGGCTATGATCTAGGGGGAGTGATAGACCCAATTTTATCATGAAATAGGTATCAAAAAAATTAAGTGATTGAATTCATTTTATACTAATGTAGCAAAGAGATGACTCAGGTCGTCTCCTAATGAATATAACAATGATGGTATCTTAGAATTACTTTGTTATTGCTTTTTGAATTTTTGATGAGACATTGGGGTTTTTGATTTTGTTGAGTTCTTAAACTGAGGAATGAAATAGCATGACAATTATGAAATTAAATCTAATGCAATAAAAGAGATCCTATCTATCTATTAATCATGAACCCACACCATACTGTCACTTTGTGCTATGGATTACACCATTAACATAACTAAATAGATTGGAAACTAAACAAAATTAAAACAAGAACAAACCAAATTACAAAGATTAGATGCATGAGAGATCAAACAACCATTCGTCACATGGAAAGAGATCTACTCAGATCCATGAAGAGGAACATAATTAAATATAGCAAGAACTAAGAGAAGCAAAACAGATTCAAATCTACTTAATGCAAAGAACAGTAAACAAAGAACCAATTACACAATAATTGAAAATAGCCCATGAACCAACGCAAGCTCAAATTCAAATCCCCAGTCAAGGAGCTAGCAAACATTCAGATGAATTGAGAACAAGGAAACATATCTAAGCCTTCATCTAACCCAAACAATTCATATCTACGAAACTAATCCGACAACACAACTAAACTAAGCTAGAAATGGAAAAGACAGAAATGTAGGAATGAAATCTAGAAGAAGTGATGAACCAAGGTGAGCTGAAGCATTCCAAAGCACTCACTAGATTGGACGAAGATGTCCGGATCATACAAGAGGTGATGAACTAATCAGATTCTTTGGTTAAAGAAGATGCAGTAAAATGAAGCAGTAAATCAAAAGAGGAAATATAAAAAAATGCCTCTCCCCATTTGGTTGTAGTCGGAGCTTCAAAGGAAGAAGATCGTCGACTGGAAGGAAAAGGAATCGGCTCAAACCTCCAGATTGCTCCACTTCTCCGCTTCCTCCTCTGCACTCAGAAATCGCGACCAAGATAGAGATCAGATGATTGAAGTGGTGTCGTAGGCTTGAAAATAGATGATGACCGAAGGAAGGGAAGAGCCCTTGACCTCCATTGGTTGCCGACGGTGGAAGGAAGGAAAGAAGTCGCTGGAGCTGGAACACGTCCGCCTCCCTCTACTTTGACAAGATTTCCCTTGTAGAATTTGATGATCCCCCTTACTATAGCTTCTCATTTCCTTTTAAATCTCATTAGATCTCAATTAACGACTGAGAATGCTTCAGATCTCATTCAATGGCTGGATCACTCCAAATCTGGATCAAAAGTTCCATATTTTGATCAATGGTTGTGATCTACTTCTCCTTGGCTTGAATGGAGTAGATCCTTGATGTATGGCTCAGATCGCTCCTGATCTTGAATGAACAGTTCAGATGGCTCCAAACCTTGATCTCCTCATTTAATCTAAGAATTGAGGTCAATCTGGAGTTTTTGATCAACCTCAAGTCCTTGCCCTTTGATGCTTACAAAGATCATATTCGAATATTATCATCAAATATTGCAATAATGAGATAGTTTATAATTAGGTCCAAGAATAAATGTAATTTATGAAATGTGATGTAGATGTGAGTTTAACCTATGAAAAAATCATAAAAGCATCCATTTATGAATCTAAATATGTAGCAAAATTGATGATTATCAGAGAGCCAATATAAAAATTATTTTTGTTATTAAATAAACTTGTATGTTGGTTTAATTGACTGATTTATTTATTTGCTTATTGTTATGCTTAAATTTAGAATGGTTAGACTAAGAGTTAGGCTTGTTTGACACTTGTTCAAACTAGGACCAAGGTGTGGCGAGATAATAGCACGCTAGGAAAGCATGGTCTAGAAGTCAAAGAGAGTAAGGCGTACCCTATTTGGTTTACTTAGCTAAGTGAAACTACCTCACCATATCTTAGACAAGTTTGACCAAAATTTTTCAATAGGAAAATAAAATATACAATTTCTTAAAAAGGTTTTTTCTAAAAGTAGTCATTGTTCCGATACCCAAGAAGGCTCTTATATCTCACCACAGCCTGGAAACTAATTTTTGAAATGTGTATTTAATTAACTGATAGTTAAACCTGAATTTAACTCAAATATCTTTTAATTCTTAGATTTTAAATTAAATTGATAAAGATAAAATTAATAATCATTTCACAAAACTTATAAGGTTCCCTATTTGAAAACTAAAAAAATGTGAGATGGACTTAGGTCAAATTAAGATCAACTTAATTATTTTAACTTAAATTAAAATTAGTTAAGTTAATTTAACCAAAACCTAATTTAACTTAAAATTCAAACATAATTAATAATAATAATAATCTAAACTTAATAATTAATTAATCGAACTCATTTTAATTAATAGAACTGAATTAATTACCCCTAAACTAACTAATTAACATAAGTAATCTCAAATTAAATTTATAATCATACTTAATTAATTAAAAGTAAATTAATCTAAACTAATTAATCAAACTAAATTAATTAATTAATTCAACTTAATCAATTAATTAAATTAAAACATCTTAATCAAACTGAAACTCAAATTAATGAATCAAACTCAAATAAATCAAACCTAAACTAATTAATTTAACATAATTATTTATTAATCTAATTAATTAATTTAATCAACCTAATTAATTTAATTATAACTCAGTTAATAAATATTTAATTAATTAAGTAATCTAATTAATTAACCCTAAAACTAATCAACTTAATTCAAATTTTTAATTCTTAACAAATTAATTAATTTAATTAAAATCTTTAATCAAACTGTAACTTAATTCCTAGGGATGGTAATAGGATGAGTTCAAGTCGGATTTGGCCAATCCTAGAACCCGTCCCGCCAGAAAAAAATAGATCCAAACACGAACATGCCCCGCCTCAATCCCGCTCAAAACTCGACGGGTCTATAGTGAATTGGACCTGCCAACTTGCCGAGCTTAAAAAAAATACAAGTAAAAAAATATTATTATTGTATATTTTATATTATATCATATAAATATAAAACATAAATATTATTATTATTATTATTATTATTATTATTATTATTATTATTATTATTATTGTATACATGAGGCGGGTTCGAGGTGGTTCATTGAAACCCGTAACCCACCTTGAACTTGCTTCTAAATCCGGTCAACGAGTTTAAACTTGTCTCGTAACTCATTTGACCAGGTTTAAATCCGTCATGAACGAGACAGATTTAATATGGGGTCGGATTTAAACTCTGCCCATTGTCATCCCTATTAATTTCTAACAAGCTAAGCTTAAGTAAGTTGACTTAATTAATTTTTAAATTTACTTAATTAAAATTTAATTTGATTTTTAAAAATTTTAACTTAATTAATATTTAAACAATTACTTAATCAATTTAACTCAACATAATTAACTAACTCAATTAAATAATCTAAAAATAGTTAATAAAGATAAACTAAAATTGAATAACTCTAATTTAATTAACTCAATTAACTTAAAATAAATTAATAATTAAGCCAACACTATACCTAAACACTATAATTAGAGGGAACAATAGGCATCAATCGAACCTAAAGTTTTAGCGAAATTCAAAGTTAGGACTGGACAATCCGGAGGCTATCAAAACTTATTCTTTATATATACTGTTGCCTGAATTAACTTTTTTTACAGTAAAGATAAAGTTGGAAAAAGGTGATCCAGGCACCCAAAAGGGCTCTGGGCGCTCGGACTCTAAGCGCCTGGAGTTGCTCTAGGCACTTGAGCATGCTTCGATAAAGGAGTGCCCCCGGGATGGTGCCTAGCAGGCACCTAGGCGGTCTGGGTGCTCGGAGTTGCTTGAAGCTTTCAGACAAGCGAAAACTTATCTTCATGCTAAGTTGGAGCGCGACGACTGGACGACCTACGTCAACGGTCTAGGCGTCTGGACGTGGATAGACTTCCAGGATGAAGTTTCAATAAGAGCTCGCTATGTCAGCACAGTCCAGACGCCCGGGAGGGGATCCTGGTGCCTGGACTGGGGTATAAAAGAAGGGTTCGACCAGCAATTTCAAAACATCAATTCAAAGAAGTTTCTCTCGCGCGTGTTGTTCAGAAAATGCTTCTACGACACCCAAACACTGCTCTGATGACATAGGCTCGCAACTTCATATCTTTAAAAGTTGTCGTTGAGTGCAGGCCTTGGAGTAAAAGTTGTAACAGACTCTAAACCAAGTAAAATCAACTTGTGTTATTATTTTCTTTACTTGTTTTTAATTCCACTGTGTTTACTCGATTGTGTTTTCTGAAAAATGAAAAAGTCATGAGCGCTATTCACCCCCTACTGCTTTCGATCCTATATATTTCTTTCTCATATATTGTCAAATATCAAAACTCAAGCTCGAGCCAACCCGTGCTTAGCTAAACTAGTCAACATTGACCCGAGGATGATTGCGCCAACATCTATCATATCCATCATTAACTTGATCGAATGAATTTCTCTATTCCAAGCCAATCTTTATTGTAACTCGAACACCCTCTAATTCAACACCTAGAATACTCGCTAGTTCTAGGGCCTCTAGATACAAGCACCAACTTCGTTGATTAGGATCTTTGGTTGCCCCTTCAACTCTATAACTCTAGCATTGAAACATTGAAACATTGAATTAACATATCCAAAGATAAGTAAAGTTATTCCTTTTATCTTGTTCTTACTTATATCCTCGATGTCTAGAGATGAATGATAGAGCTATCCTAGGCTGTAGTCCTGCACTAAAAAAAATTACATAGGTATTTTATAACTTACAACTTTGTATCAAGGATAATTGATGTGTTCTTTCTTTTTCTCTTTGTTCATTTTATTATAGTTCTTAGTTGATGTAGGTGATAGCATAATTTTTCAGAAGCCATAACTTTTGACTTGAAACTCAAAATCAGGTTCTGTCGGTGGTCACGCGTGTAGAATTCAAAGATCTACATTTATTTATTACAAGGGAACTTGTAGCTGCCAAGTTTCAAAGTCAAAATCTACCATTTAGACCCTCAACTAAGCCTCCATATATATTTTTACTATTTTTAGTGATTACCATTTTATACTATTTCGTGTATTTTGGTATTTCTGGTATATATGAGTTGGATTTATCTATGCTAGTATCCTGCCTTTTTAATTAAGATTTCTGTTAAGAATTTTTTTTCTAATAAGATTTATTTTCTTTCTGTAAAAGATAAGAATTGAGATTTATTTATGAGGATTTCTTTTCTTTCTTAGAGTTAAGGGTATGAGGTCTATATAAGTGTCATGTTTTATATTTTGAAGATAGTTTAGATTAATGGTATTTTAGTCATCGTCTCTTATTTGGAACATGGTGTTTTTCCTATTTCCTCATATTACCCTTCGAATCAACACGTTATAGAAGGTCGCTTCCAGTATTTATAAGTGTATCAATGAATTCAATAGTGGCTTCCGATATTCGTACATGAATCAATGGAATCAATAGTTATTTGATGTGTCGTTACTCCACCCCTTTCATACCAAAGTCTAGCCCACCTCTAATTCCTAGGTCCGTCCTTGTCTCTGTCTACATATTACAAGAAGCAAATGAGCTTTGTAACCCTACTATCCGTTAGCAAATATAATGTAGATTACACTAGGTTTGTGCATTTAGAGTAGCAATTTTTTGATATCTTCATCATTTCTATTAGGACTTGTGCTAACTAGAGGAGGGTGAATAACTCCTTTCACTTCTCATCTTAATCTCGTACTCGTCGTTTGAATGCATGGCGGAGATCTTGATAACTTCGTATGTACAACTCTGAGATTTTACTCCTAGTTATTTTTTCTCCCTTAAACTACTAATCCAAGACCTACTCCTAGTGGTCTCCCTTCATTATGAATTTCTCCTTTTTGGATAATTTCTGGAGACGAAGAAGTCTCTTATAACCTTATTCTTACAAGAACACAACAAGAAAGATAAATACACAAGCAAATGAAAATAAAATAAACTTTACATATGAAATCTTTTCTTTGGAAGCTTGCTTGTTGAAAATGTAGCGGCGCTTTGTCCCTAACACTTCAAGATTCAACACCATCTTCCTCCAAACAAAACCTTCTTATACAATTGCTATTTGGGATGATTTTTACTTACCAATCGATTGACCTTACTCACTAATTGATTATCACATTAGATTCGACCGTTAAACCAGTACAATGGCTATTTTTGCTTAACCAATCAATTACTTTAGGCTAATCAATTGGACCAATCAACTTTGAAACATTTGTTCACTTGCCACATTTTACCAATCAATTGCATCAGTCAATTAGCCAACTCTAAACCATGAAGTTTGGATTTAGGATTTATCAATCGATTGGTGAATCTCACTAATCGATTGATCATGCAACAAACTTTGAGTCATTCGTAATCTGTTGGAACTTTTCGTTGTACAATATCTGATCAACCTTGACCTATTGAGATTTCGTCATTGCCTAGTATCCAGTTGACCTCAACCTATCATGACTTCATTGTTGTCTAGCATCCAGTCAACCTTGACCTGTCAGAACTTCCTCACTTATGTCAAGTGTTCGGTCCTCCATGACCCACGTAAACTTTTCTCTTGCCAATTTCCCATTGTCAACCTTACTCGCTTGGACTTTTCTCTTGCCAACCTCCTATTGAATTTCTGATCACCAAGTATCCAATCAATGTTGATCCATTTGGATTTCTCTTATCAACTTCTTGTTGGATTTTTCATTTCTATTCAAGTATCTAGTCAATCTTGATCTATTTAACTTCTCATATCAACTTTCTATTGGACTTCTAACATCATCAAATATCTAATAAATCTTAACATATTTAACTTTTTTTCATCATCAAATACATGGTTAATCCTAACTTGACATCTTACTATATATTAATCAAATATTAAAATTCAAATTAAGTCCACTTTAATTGAGATCGATTATACCAACGCATCCCCTCCAGCCTCATTCCACATGAGACGAGTACTTTCATAGTCTGAGCACTTAAAACACCTCGTCGATAGAACATAGCACTGTTAAATTTAAAGCTATTGTACCTCTACTTTATGCTCAACATGGCTGTATTCATATAATACCTATCACTGTTAAGCCCTTGCCCTCTTAACTAGGATACGTCCTTCGATTATTAGCTAATTATTTTTTCAACAGTTGTAATAATTGTTTTCAATAATACAATGAAAAAGATTGAAGGCTCCACTTGACATATTATCATTGCATTGTGACAACATGCCCCAATGATGTTGATTAACATTTAACACTGATTAACATAAAAATTATTCAAAAAACAATTAATTTTTTATTGGTTAGGGGGTTAAGTACATTAGTTAAGCCTACTAAGCTATCTTTCTTTAAGTAATTATAGAGATAATATTAGTCTTGTTCTATTAAAAAATTTTAAGTAATTAGCATAAGGGTCATTTTTTTGAACAATTGATTTTACATAAGCAAAGAAAATAATCATAAATTTTCATTATATTTTATGGTATATAGTAGTAATCAATAATTAATGTGAGCCCCAATATTTGAGATCGAATTGGAATATCTACATAAATTTGATGGATGGGAAATCTTATCTATAAAGTCGGTTATTAATTGAAATATATAATTTAATATAAATAAACTAATTCCATAAAACAAATATTTATAGTTTCTATTTGTTTTTATATGGTCGTCAATAATAAATATATGTTGATATTTAGTTAAATAATGCCAAACAAACCTAAATATGATGACAAAGCTCGAGCACCCACCATTAATTATTCATTTCCTTTTGGAAAAGCAAATTAAATTAATCATTAATGCAAAAAATAATAATAATAATAATAATAATAATAATAATAATAACTATCAATTATTGTATTATTATTTTATTTAAAATTAATTGGGCTTCAATTGTCGTATATTAAACAGTGGGCGGAGTATTGGGCTATTGAATTGGAGGCCGAATTATGGTTACAAATGGCCCATAACTTTTAACAGTTTTTAATTCAGTCCTTTAGATAATTTAAGGACAAAATCATAAACTTTGCTTCCCCTTTTAGTGCTATAAATGAATCAATCATTCGTGAACAAATTTAGTGTTCGGCTTGATAAGAACTTGTTTATATTCATTCAATATACATAGGAATAAACAAACTTGAATAGCTCGTTAAGCTAGATAAACAAGCTTGAACATATATGTGTTCAGCTCGTTAACATTGATGAATAACGTTCATAAATAATGTTCACGGACCATATTCATTAATAAAAAATTTTCAATATGCTAAATAAATAATAAAATAAAATAAAATAAATAAATTTAAATTATCAAGCTCAATAATTAATTAAATAATTAAAAGTTCCAAACAATCTTTAATTTAAAGCATTCAATAATTAATTAAATAATTAAAAGTTCCAAACAATCTTTAATTTAAAGCATGATAACATCTAAACGAATCAAACTTAAGTCAAACTTCAATTGAGAGTTTGATAATCTAAACGAACCAAATTCAATTCAAGTTTCAAAAAAGCTTAAACTCATAAAAAATAAATCAAGTTAAGCTTGAACATTCATTTCAAAAGTTTAGTTCATTTTAACCTCGATTCGACTTAGCTTAATTATCTTATCAAATAGCCCCCACGGGCTGGATCAGCTGGAGAGGTGCCTGATTCTTGCAGCTAAGGTTCTGGGGTCAAAGGTCGCCAGTTGCACACGGGATTAAAATCTTGGTCTGCTGTGCCAAAAATTCCTGCGACCCCCAGTCACCTCTCTTACCCAGCATTAACCGTGATTTACTCCCTCTGGAATCTTGGGGGGCCAGGCCCAGAGGGCCGCTAGGGTGGTGATTCCACCTTTTTTTTTTGCAGCAGTTAATTATCTTATCAAATAAACTTAAACATCCCAAAACTCGTTTCGGCCCAGTTTATTTATAGCCCTACCCTTTCAAAGGATCTGCCTTGCTTTCTTTCAGACCAAATCCTTTCCTTTTCTCTGACACATTCCTTAGCTACTTGGCATCGCCGTCGTCCATTAATTGTCCTCCGCCGCACGATAACTTTATCGCCCCGCCGCCGCCGGCGAGCCGCTGCCAGAGGAAGCTAGACACAAGAACAGTCAATCAGATTGCACCATGTGCCACGCTCTGGTTCCATGTACCAGCGGTACCGCCGTTGATCGCGGCCGGCGACGGCATCAGGGCCGTGTTCCGCAGACGCCGGTGCACGAGACGAACGCGCTGCGGCTACCGGCGACGACGACAGCGAGTCGCCGGTGCATCTGCTCGCCGACAGACCATCCCCGATCCTTCCGGTGCAGGCACCATCACCGTGGAAAGTACAACTGCGGCAGAGCTACGGGCTGATTAATGACAAGTTAATTCGGATTATTTCCTTATATAAATATACATATTATGCCGTGTTTACTTGGAGGGAAATACGAGAAAAAGGGAAATAAAATTATCATCGATGTTTTGGTATCTAACAAATCAAAATCTAAACGAGCTTATAATTTATTTCTAATTTCTAAAAATGATTTAATTTTCTGTTTAATATTAGATAAATAAAGATGTAATTTTATAATTTTGACACACTAATTAAAATACTCGACGGGTCAGATTCATCCAGAGGACTATGTTTTTTCCACTGACGTCGAAAAAATTGACATTTTCTTGGCATTCATATTTGAAAAGTTTACTTTTCATATGGCTTTTAGTTTCCTTGTTAAATAATAGGCTGATTATTTCTCCTTCCAAACTACCTTTTTTTTTCTCCACTGATGTCGAATCTTTTCATATTTGACATGTTAAATACATGCTACAAGAAGAAAACAAACCCTGATGTTCTTAGTCTATTTGTCTGTATTGTGAGCTTGGGGGAAAAATTCATTTCTGCTGAAGATGTCACCATTAAAGCACATTTCTTGTGTGGACATCTTCAATGATTGCTCAAGGAATACATGATGTATGTGTTGGCTAATTCCCTTATGAAATCTTTCAAACAGCTTGATAAATCCTTTTCATCACCCTATCATCTCTTGCTTAAGGACATAACAATTGCTGCATTTTGTAATCATCCTTCATCTTGAATGACCAATGACGAGTTGACTTTGATGGCAACTTAATCGTCAATCGCTAAATGACAACGAGGATGATGACATTATTCTACAAGTCTGGATGAAAGTAAACAAAAAAAAAGAGGATTATAATGACTGCTACAAGTTAGAAAATAGAGAAGAAGATGGACATTACATCTTAAATGTATACATGCAGGTATCTTTTATAAAGGGAAAAAACAAACTCTTTCCTTATGTCCCCTTCTTTACAATATCATTACTTAACTTTTTAAATAATCGAAGGCTTATTCATGTTGTTATCTTTTTTCTGAAACAGTTTTGAATCTTGAAATCTTCGTGAGCATTATCTTCTTTCTGAAATAATTCTGAATCACGAAATCCACGTAAGTATTATCTTCTTCGTGAAATAATTCTGAAATAGTCAAGGAGTCAGGATACGAATGACATAGGGCACCCAAGGAGTCGAAGGTCGACTCGGTTTTCCCTTTGTTGGAATCACCATTTCAGCAGGGTTATTAACCTTTTTTATCCATATGACACCTTCTAATTACCCTTCAGATCAATCATTTTCATCTATCATCAGCACTTAACGATTGATTAACTTTTCTTCTTCTTCTTCATCTTCTTCAATGTGATTGGTCTGATGCTGTCTTTGAAGAATCTGGAATTTCAACTCGCTTATTCAAGGATCCTACAATCAGCTATAGTGGCATGAAATTTTCTTAGCTTATCATTTTCTTATCTGTATGTCCTTTAATTTGTTCTCCAATTTTCAGAAAGAGTATCATCATATCTGATGAAATCAGTGAAACTAGTAATTAACCATAGTTTGGATGGAAATTGTAATTGAAAAACTTACAATTAATCTTTATCAACATGATTCCTAGTGAATCGACAACAAATCCTCAAATCTATGCAAAGTATAGAGTTGATGAATCATTTGTTTATTCTCTTACTAAATGGTTCAAGAAATAAAATTTATTATATTTACTTGAAGAAAACTACTTTCTGTTCTTAACTGAACTCAATTCACAAACTTGAGAAGATTGACAAGCTATTCATATATTTCAGAAGCTATATCTAGACAATTGACTCAGCATCCTTCACTAGTTTTATTGTGCTCATGGACCACAAATTGCATAAAGGAAATTGCAGCACATGTTCCTTGAGTGATAGATATGTTCATTATGCAGTATTCCTCTCTCTTTTTCTAACTAAACTAGTCCAACTTTTCTCCTCATTATGCTTAATTCCTTCAGCCCAAGTAAACAAGATTTTAGTTCTACAGTAGAGTTTTTTATTTTTATTTTTATTTTTTTACTAAAGAGATCTTTTATTTGATCTCTATTATACCTGGAACGCATATTTTTCATATATATAATTTTTATTTACAATTTTATTATCAAAATTTTGTTGGGTTGATTTTTTTTTGTCTATTATTTCTGCTGAAACTTTATCTCTTTGATTTTTTTTTTTAATTTTTATAGTAGTTTTATTTTGTCTTCTCAATATTTATAATTTATATTTATCTGCGTGGACTGAGGGAAAGAAATTGGAAAAAAAAACAAATAAGGAAAAGGAGGAGAAAAGTTAAAGAAAGGAAAATATAAGAATCCTAATATTCTATGGAAAAGAAGAAGAAGAAAAACAAAAAGACAAAATAGGAAGAAAAAAAATGAGAATAAATATGTGATACAGGGAAACGGAGGAGAAGAGATCTGATTTAGACAGATAAAAAAAATATCCAAGGAAAAAAGTTAATTTTATCCATCTTTTTTTTTTTATAACATATAAACAAGTGAGAGGATGAGTAATTCATTTTATTTGCCGAAATAGACATTGAAAAGTTTTTAAGGTAAAAATCATGGGGCGCTCTATTTTTTTTCAATTATCACTTTATTTTAATTTTTTTTATAAAATGATACCTCATCCTCTTATAAAATGACACGAATGTCTTTCGATACGCTGCATGTACATTTCTATCTATTTTTCTACTTAAATTCAGTCACGTTTAAAAACTATAACTGCTACAATTGAGCAGCAAACTGTGTTGTAACAACTATAAAAATCGTAATAACTACAATTGAGTAATAAAATTATGTTGTATCAATTACGATTTCGTAGCTGCTACAATTAAGAATGATGAATTTAACATATCATAATTATTAAATTAATTATTGACGGATTGAAAAAACTAAGGAAAGTTTTCAGTATGAAAAGTTTTCCGCATAGAAAGTTTTCCGTTATTTAGTTCAAAAAGAAGTAGGGATTACTTATTCTTTCACATGTTTACTCATTATCAAATAATGAACGGATTGATTTATAAATTCATTCACGGAATTATCACTTTATTTTAATTTTTTTTATAAAAGGATACCTCACCCCCTTATAAAATGCCATGGATGTCTTTCGATGCGCTGCATGTATATTCACGCTTATTTTTCTACTTAAATTCGATCACGTTTAAAAACTGTAACTGTTACAATCGAGCAGCAAACTGTGTTGTAATAACTACAAAAACGTAATAACTGTAACTTTCGGTTCCTCCAATGAATGGTTATAGAATCAAAAGATTTCCGGTGATAGATTTTCTGGATCAATATTGGAAGGATTTTGCATTTTGCTTGTGTGGGATATTCGCAAAGAAAAATGATATGTTCAAGAAAAAAATCTCAATGAAAAATTCAATGATAGACACATAAATTCATAAGGCCCACAAAAAGTGAAATGGTAGGTCATGAATGTATATGTCTATCTTTGAACTTTTATTTGAGATTTTTTCCTTGAGCATATCATTGCTCATTTGCAAATTGATTCAATTCATTATCGGAAAGTAGTTGTGCCAGTGAATTTTTAAGGCGAAAGTTAGTTGTAAGGTAAAATTGTCGGTACCTAGAAGGAAATAGAGTATTAATGTTTTTCTTCTTTATAGTGTTATAGAGACGTTGATGAGATAGATATATACTAATTATGAAGTTAATTTCTTAATTATCTCATCAAGTTAAGTTAGAGAAGAGAATATCATAAGTAGTATATCATAACTATTTAATTACTTAACGAATCACTCGCTGTAGCATACACATAATAAAAATTCATCGACCAATATGGATTTAGACTTAAGATTTCTGAGCAAGTATCTTATTTACGGAATTGTCACTCTTTTCTCAATTTAAAAATCAATTTTTGATTCCTCTTGTGCATTGATTGCAGTTGTAATAGTTGCTTGTTCGTAACTACTATAACTATTATTATAGTTGTAGTAGTTATGTTCCCGTTAATGTCATAATGCGACAAAATTTAGGAAGGAAAAAAGGGGCATTTTACGTGTCAGATGGATGTAAGGGTGTAAATGAACCAAGCCGCTCAGCTCATGAGTTATTCGAAACTTGATTCGATAAAAGTTTGTTTGAGCTCGTTTAATGAGACTAATTAAGATAAACAAACTAAATGCAAGCTTCATAATATTCGGTTTGTTAGCTCGTGAATATGATTCGTTAAGTTCATGAATCAATTTTTAAATAAAAAATAATAGTTTGATATTAAATTTATAGATTTTACACTCTATTAAATTTATTTATTAGAATAAAATTATAAATTTTAATAAAAATATTATAATTTTTTCTAAATATATAATTTAGTTTTTAATGAATATTTAAATTTATAATTTATATTTATTAAGCTCGTTTAAACTCGATAAAAGCTCGAATAAGTTCATGAGCAATGAATATATTCATTAAATAAAGTTCGAGCTCAGCTCGATTATAAACGAGTCAAACTTAAATATTCAAGAGTTCGGCTCGACTTAGCTCAGATCGATTACACTCCTAGATAGATGCATGTACGAGGGATATCTTTAACATTTTATATGATGGGATGTCTTTTTGATAAAAAATTAAAATGAAACGTTGCTTTGACTATTCGAAATATGAGAAAAAAAATTTTCCCTTCCAAGTAAATGGAGGTTAAAGACACTAATGCAGTCGCAATACTGGTCGTAGCACAAGCCAATGATCCTTTGTTCCCGAACATGACATGCTATCCAACGAATCCGAATCCAAACTCAAATCGGATCTAAAGATATGGTCCGCGTTCCCTATTCCAAATTTACATTTCACCATTCAAAAAATATTTTTTTCCCCACTGATTTATTAATTAATCTGTTGTACAATAATATAATATATAATTTAAATGTTAATTCTTAGTAGACGTTCTAATAAACATATAGAATTCGAAATGAAAAATCTATGCTAGTCAACAAATGATCAAATTTCATGTAACAGTCAAACAGAATTATATATGATCTGAATCAATTGACCAAATTTCGTTTTAAAAAATAAATTGTCAGTTATCTTAGGACTCATCCTATAAATTATGAGAAATATTTATTTAGTGCACTAATCCTTTGTACGAGAAGATAATGTATCAAATATTTTATATCACTTGAAAATTAATTTTAAAATTTATTGACGTAATTACGTCAAACTCCACTCGGGCCGTACTCGTTGAAATGGAACCACGCATGAAAATAATTAAAAAAAAAATAGATCAAATTTTTTACCAAAATTCAGAACATGTGTGCTCTTACTTTTATTTCTTACCTTCTAGAAGTGTGGAATATGAATCTTTGACTTTGACATATCGCTAAATTTTCCACGCAAATCCACCAATTATTAAATATTTAAATATTTAGTAATAAAAAAATATTAATTTTGGAATTTAGTGCGTTAACGGCGCGGCGCGGCGCGGAATAGCAAATGGAGCAGCCAGCAGCCACTAACATACGCGGATATACATCAATATTATTAGCGATTTATTTTTATTTTTATTTTAATGTATTTTCCTCTTTATTATTATGCTCTTATATTATATCAAAAATTTCAATATATAAAAAACATATAATGATATCATATTTAAATTATTGAAATTTAAACTATTAAATTGTATATAAATTTTCAGATATCATATCAAAAATTTTAATATATTAATTCAGTATTTTTTGATATTTTATGTATGATATATTAAAATTTTTAATATTACCATCCTATGGAAAACAAAAAAAAATTCTAAATTTAGAAAATTGATTTATCTCACGCTAATTATCTCATTCTTTTCTACGAATGAGGGGTATTAATGTTAATATACTGGATTTTCAAATAGAAAATTTTGAAATTTTTAAGAAAGTGGGGAAGTGAAAATTGTACTAAAATAAAATAGATAAAAAAAAGATATTCTTTATTTTTATTATGACATTCCATTTTTTTTAAAAAAAAATAATCAAATATTCTATTATATTTTTTATTATAAAAAATAACTTTATTCAGTATTATTTTAGCAGTCATAATTATAATTATTATTATTATAATATTTAAATAAAAATATTCGATATGACGTCCCTTACCACGATAAAACAAATGGGTGTTGTTTTAACGTTCGCCCAAATAAAATCTCCTGATTTTTTATATATTTTTTAAAATAATTGTTTTGTGGATAGAGAGAAAAGAAGAAGGTGGCAATAAAAAATCAAATATGAAATAAAATAAATTATATATTTATAGAAGAAAATAAAAGGACCCAAAGTCTGTCCTTTCTTGTCCTGTGGGATCAATGCCAACTCTTTTCTCTCCCCCAGCCTTAGCCTTAGCCTTAGCCTTGTGGTTTGATTCATTGCAAAATCTTGTTCTTGTTTGGTGAAGCTCCCTATGCCCATTCCACCTCTCCCTTATCTTCCACCTTGATTCCTTGCTGCCATGCCATCTCTCCACCTATTCCCAGTACCTCCCCCTCCTCCCTGTCAATGATCCTGTTCATGGTCGCGTTCTTCCGTGGCCTGTAGAGCAAGCATGGGCAGGGGAGCTCAAGACCCAACTCACCTTGAGTTCGTTGAGGTCGATCCCACAGGCAGATATGGCAGGGTAATACTAGTTGCTTTTCTCAAATCCTGCACTTTCCCTTCTTCTTTTTTGGTTATTTCTCCTAAAGTTTCAGTTTTGGGGGGCTAAAGTTGTCATCTTTTTGCTTGTTTTTGTGCAGTACAATGAGATCCTCGGCAAGGGCGCTTCCAAGACAGTGTATGAGCATTCCTTAACCTAAATCTGGCTTTCTTCTACTTTTGCTGACCTTTTGCCCTCTTTTTTTGGGGTTTTATTGTTGGCGTTGCTAGTTATAGGGCTTTTGATGAGTATGAAGGGATTGAGGTTGCTTGGAACCAAGTGAAACTGCATGATTTCCTGCAGAGCCCTGAGAACCTGGAGAGGCTCTACTGTGAGATTCACCTCCTCGAGACCTTGAAGCACAAGAACATTATGAAATTCTACACCTCTTGGGTCGACGCCACTGAGAGGAACATCAATTTTGTCACTGAGTTGTTCACCTCAGGCACTCTAAGGCAGTAAGTGGATTTTGATGCTTGTTTGTTCTCTCTAAGTTTAGTAAGTTCTTAGATCTGAAAATTCTTGCCTTTTTCGCTAAATTATTGTTGTATTTTGATCGGTTTTTCGATATGTGGATAGGTATAGGCAAAAGCATAGAAGGGTTCACATCAGGGCAGTAAAGCATTGGTGTAGGCAGATTCTTAGTGGTCTTCTCTATCTCCACAGCCATGACCCCCCAATCATCCATAGGGACCTCAAGTGTGACAATATCTTCATTAATGGCAATCAAGGCGAAGTCAAGATTGGCGATCTCGGCCTTGCCGCCATTCTCCGGAAATCACATGCTATCCATTGTGTTGGTACGATCATTGTAGATGATCTCCAGTTCCTAGACTTTTGATAACTTGTGTTGTAATGTGTAACCAGTTTGGAATGGTTTTTGGAATCATCCACAGGCACACCAGAGTTCATGGCGCCGGAGGTGTATGAGGAGGAATACAATGAACTGGTGGACATCTACTCGTTCGGGATGTGCGTGTTGGAAATGGTCACCTTTGAGTACCCTTACAGTGAATGCACCCACCCTGTTCAGATATACAAGAAAGTTATCTCTGTAAGAAACAACTACCTTTAGAAAATTGTTATGGCGAGTAAGTAGTTAAGGTGATCTTTGTTTTACTGTCAGGGAACAAAGCCGGAATCGTTGTACCAAGTTAAAGATCCCGAGATTAGGGTATTTGTTGAAAAATGCCTTGCAACCGCATCCGAGAGGCTTTCTGCTAGGGAGCTTCTCGATGATCCCTTTTTACAAATTGATCTTGGTTCGAATTATGAGGAAAAAGACATTGGCCTTGTGGATCAAACACTTATGGAACCTTACCTTGAACTTTTCCAAAGTAATGGGTCTTTGGCTACTAATTATTTGTCAAACAATGTACAGCACCAAATTGAATTGGAGAATCATTGGGATTACGATGTTGTCAATATGGTAGAACGCGGTATGAGCCTCTTCGACTGCCACAAAGATGATCAATATTCAAATGTGGATATTACTATCAAGGGAAAGAGAAAAGAAGATGGGAACATCTTTTTGAGACTAAGGATTTCAGATCTAGATGGTAACAACAATTTACATCTTGGAATTTTGTTGCCTTGTTTCATCGTTACCTGAGAAATGGAAGCTAAATTTCGATCTTTATGCAGGTTGTGTACGAAACATATATTTTCTCTTTGATATCGAGGCTGATACTGCACTGAGTGTTGCCACAGAGATGGTAGCGGAGTTAGATATAATAGATTATGAAGTAACTAGAATAGCTGACATGATCGATGGAGAGGTAGCTTCTCTGGTGCCAGAATGGAAGCCAGGCCCCGGCATAGAAGAAAATCCAAGATTTTGCCGCAATTGTGCTTCCAATGTTTCTTCTTATGGTTCAATGGTAGAGTGTGCCTCGGTGAAAAATCCATCCAACAGAAGCATGAAAGCTATCAACTGTTGCCATTTTGAGTGTGCTGAAATGCATGGCCGGTTCGAGGAAATAACATACCAAGTTGAAGAAACTGAGCTTTGTGTCACCGAGGAAGTGCCTATGCTATCCACAAGCCAATCTGATGGACTTGAGGATTGTTTTCTTTCGTCAAGGTTCGATCACTCTGATGAAGAATCTGAACAATTAGGCTTGTCGGGGAAGGATGAAAAGGTCATACACATGGATGATTGCTCAAGAGGCAAATCCAAAAATTCTTTGCAACAATATCTTGATTCATCAGAGTTTGATTACCAGAAAGTGGCACCCAATGAACTTGACATCAGTCAAGACCTGAAATGGCTCGACGCGAATTACTGGATGGAATCGCAGAGAACATCCAAAGGAGGACTGCGATCACCCCCTGACTCTACGAACAAGGAGAGTAACAAACAAAATAGCTTTACAGGTTCTTCAGAAGAAAGAGAGCTGATGAAGTCTTTTCATTTGGGCAAGCGAAACTCGTTCCACATACCTTATAGTGACACGAACGAACCCGGCAACCTTAAGACGACTCCTACTCATTCAAGAAATTGCAGTTTGCAATCCCTCAGCAATCAAAATTGCAAGGTGAATTCTCCAGCCAGCCCTGAGCAGATGTTCACGGCAAAGAACTTCTACACCGAACCCACAAGTGCCCACACTAGAACAAAGTCTCTATGCATTGATGCTTAACATATGCAAACTGCACATCGAGTCTTTTTGCTGCTTGCATCAAAATTTTCGGCCGTTCACCTGCCTTATTGTACAGAGACCATGAGACTAATGGAAATGTATTGTTGTATATGTATTCTTTAATGAGCCTTCAGCAACCTGATTGTAATCTTTAGTCAAGTATAGTACTTGCTACTTATGAGAAGCATTGGACATCAATCTTCATGTCCATTGCCATTTCGAGTTCAGGATGAATTCACTATATATATTTCTAGCAAGGTAGCAAGGAGAACATGTGTGCCTTGTAGTCTTATTTTGATCTAAAGTAAGCAGAGAAGGGTTTTAGACCGTTAGCTCTACTGTAAGTTGAGTTTTTCTCTCATTTCAAATTAAACCAATGATAAGAATCATCAACTAATCACTCTTTCGATCAATATGATCCTCTCATTCGATGGTTGTCTTTAATTAATATCAAATGACAACTTGTCGATCCATATCAAATGAGACTCTAAACCTCATTTACCCAACTTAAAACTCTAAAATTATCCAAAGTTAAATTTCTCATAACTTTTTCCATGATTCTAATTTCTAAAGTTTTAAATCCACACAGCGCATTTTATACTGCGTTTGAACAATTAATGATACTGGATAATACTTGATTGTTGAGAATTTCTCAACTAAAATTTAAATTATTTTTTATTTCATTTAAAGTTAGTAGTGATCTCTTTATCTCAAATTAAGTTATTCAAATTTAAGTAAATTAAAAATGAAGTTGGCATGATTAGTCCATCTCAATTCTTATCTAATCATCATCACATCAAACACAAAGTTCTACTAATTATTATCATCATCCACAATAGAGTGCTACTTAAATGGATCATTAATTTCATATGGCCAATAAGTTGGTCAAACATAAATTTTAGGGTTTGACAATAATTGGAGAGGAGGTCACATCACAATCACCTTTTTCATTCCAACTTTTTTTCCTTTTAAATATTTTCTAAATTTTTAATTAGATTAAAAAAAGCATACACGTGGTGTGGAGATAAGGATTGTAAAAGATAGTCGATCGATGGTAAAAGATAGTCAAAAAGTACATATGACTTTTAATTTTATTATTAAATTAAATTTAAGTGAAAATGGTCGAGTCTAAATGGATAAATATTTTTTAAAATGCTTATTTGACCTCTACGCAAATAAAATGTGTTCCTTTTTATGACAGGGAGGTTGTCCGAATTTGAAATTCGTAATGTGAGGGTCCGATCTGAATATTTACCGTTCGAACTGATGCAGCGAATGGGCCTCAAAATGCGTGCGCAGCCATGCAGAATCCGACGTCCCCATGCGTCCCCTTCCTCGGCCGTCAAACAAAGACCGCCTCGGAGTTGCTGCACTCGAATTCCTTGTCCCTCAGATCCCGCGCTCCACCACCATCGAGTATCAATCCGCCATGGCCAAGGATCATGCTCGCAGACGGTACTGGTGGCGAGCAGCCCCTGCCTGCACACTCTGCAGATCGTAAACAACACCGGCGCCCATCCCTCTCTGCCCTGCGTCAGAAAACGCCACCCCCACCTATAAAGCTGTCGCCCCGTACGTGCGCAGCACGTGGTTGGGGTCGCCTAGACGGCGTCTACGCCTGCGAGCGTCGACGATCGTGAGTCGACCGACGGCTCAGAGCGTCCCGTACGTAGCAGCATGCACTCGTATGTATATACAAGAAGGAACTTTAGTAACGCTGCCGCAAAAGCTGAGGGGGGAGGAGAAAAAGACAGAGTTCTGCTATTGATTGAGAATTGATTAGGAATCAAGAAGAATCGATCACGCACTAGTGGGCTCTGTTTTTATTCACTTGGCTTCGCTTTCCACTCGAAGCGTCGGGAAAGCTTGGGGAGATTCAGTTTTGGACACAAATGGCGTAGACGACGACAGTTGAAGACTTGCTTCGGGGAAGGAAACAACTGAAAGGAGCTAATTTTAAGGAAGAAAAGGTACTTTTTTGCTGTTGAGAGGGATGGAGTCTAACAATTGGGCGAGGCTCGGGGTGGCGTGCCTACTGGTAGCGGTGGTGTGCTGCTTATCGTGCGCCGAGGCGGCGGCGGCGACGCGGCGGGTGGAGGTGCAGAGACACCTAAAGAGGCTCAACAAGCAAGCTGTCAAGAGCATCAAGGTCGCTCCTTTGAGCTGCATGCTCTCCTTTCAGAGCACAAATTTTGTGCTCTGAATTCGTCGCCTAATTTTGTTCTCTTTATTTCTTTTTTTTCCTTGTATCAAAGATTTTATCTCCATTTCTTCAAGAACATAAAAGTTGCTCCCTTGACCTCCTCTGTTCTTCCAGAACACAATTTCGTCTAAAATTTTAAAATTCAAGTTCGTTTTCACCTAATTCTGTATCTTTTCTCTTCTTGCAACGATTTCATCTTCTCCATTTCTGCAGAGCCCTGATGGAGACATCATCGACTGCGTACACATATCTCACCAGCCAGCCTTCGACCACCCTTTCCTCAAGAACCACACGATCCAGGTCCATTAATTCTTCCCCTTCTTCGTCTTCATTTCTACTCTACCTAAAACTTTTGCCGATTTCACCAGATGAGACCATCACATCACCCAGAAGGACAAGTGCTCCTTGACGAGAACAAACTGATCACTTCAAAGCAGAAACCCCCTCCCCGATCCCAGCTCTGGCACAACATTGGCAGGTGTCCCCAGAACACTATCCCTGTTCGCAGAACAAAGAAGGAAGACCTGCTCAGAGCAAGCTCCATGAAGAAATATGGCAGAAAGCTGCAAAGGACCACCCCTAATCCACTCTCCCTTCAACCTGACCTCCTCGATGAGAGTGGTCACCAGGTACACACACACACAGAGAAGCCATTTTCTGTAAAGTGGTAAGTAAGAATTTTTAAGTCATGTCGTCAGCATGCAATTGCTTATGTGGAGGGGGATTCATACTATGGAGCAAGGGCGACCATTAATGTCTGGGAGCCAAGGCTTGAGCAGGGGAATGAGTTCAGTCTGTCTCAGGTCTGGGTTATTGGGGGCTCCTTTGGAGAGGATCTCAACAGCATTGAAGCTGGCTGGCAGGTGATTAACTATCCTTCTGATGAACTTTGATCAAGCATTTCAGTCTTGATGTGATTCTTCTGGTGTCGATCACAATTCATCAGGTGAGTCCAGACCTTTATGGTGATAACAACACAAGACTCTTCACTTACTGGACTGTAAGTCATCACTCACAAAGTAGAAGAAGCCTGCCATTGTTTAAGCTTCTTCATCCACCTCAATTTGCTCTGTGTTTCATTGTTTTGTTTTTTGTTTAACAGTTTGTGTTTGAAACTTACAGACTGATTCTTACCAAGCAACAGGTTGCTACAACTTATTGTGTTCTGGATTCATTCAAGTAAACAGTGAGATTGCAATGGGTGCCACAATCTACCCTGTTTCTAAATATGAAGGTTTCCAATATGATATCAGTATCCTTGTTTGGAAGGTATTAGTAGTTATATAATGTCATTTTCATGCAACTATGTAACTGAACTGGTTAGGTTAAACTAGTTTGAGTTCTGATGGCATCGACTAAACATGGTGATTGTTTGAGCAGGATCCAAAGGAAGGTCACTGGTGGCTACAATTTGGGAACGACTATGTGCTTGGCTACTGGCCTTCCTTCCTCTTCTCCTACCTCTCGGAGTGTGCCTCCATGATTGAATGGGGAGGGGAGGTTGTGAACTTAGAGCCAGGCGGCGAGCACACTTCCACCGCCATGGGCAGTGGCCACTTTCCCAAAGAAGGCTTCGGCAAATCCAGTTACTTCAGGAACATCCAAGTAGTTGATGGATCAAACAACTTGAGAGATCCAACAGGCATTGCTGCCTTCACTGAGCAAGCAAACTGCTATAATGTGCAGATTGGCCATGGTGGTGGCAAATGGGGGAACTACTTCTACTTTGGAGGTCCTGGAAGAAACTCCAATTGCCCATAAATATTTCAGTTTGATCTGTGTTTGGAGAGAAGTTTTTGTTACTTTAATTCTTTGTTTTGGTTTGTAATTCTGTCCTCAGATTTTTTTTTTTTTTTGTTTTGGATGTGTTTGGTTAAATGACTGAAATGACGAACTTGGCTAATTTCTATAAATCTGAAAATCATTTCTAAATTATTATTTCTAAATCTAAAATCCAAACATTATCTTTTACTATCATTTCATTCTCTTATTCCCAAACTCATCAACCAAACATTCTAAATGAGATTGTGTATGTTTCAGCGTCTTCAATTTTTTTTCCTAAAACTGAATAGAATGAATGAATTGGACAGATTAGAGAGAAGCTAAATTGAATAATTTTGTAAAGAAGAATTCTGACTCGAAACTCTTCGTTATAGGGTTGATGTGAAAGTGACTGACAACTTTAAGCGGTAGCAACTTTTTCTCATGTGATATCCTAAGCACAAAATTATTTCTTCCATCATTATTTTGAGGGCCTTCACCTTTCACCTCACTTTATATCTCCTTTTCATGTTCATGATAGAGATATTATTATTATTATTATTGCCATGGATGACTGCTTGAAATGAAGAAGGTTGACAATCAACATGTATATGATGTCAATTTAGCTCACAGCCTAAATATATGTTCAGTTCATATTCTTGCATAGGATTCTACTGTAGTTTGCCTTTTTAATGAAGCTTGAAATTTAGAGATATTCAGACACAGAGATACAATTGAGATGAAATAAATAATCTAGACATACAAAGATACAGTTGAGAGGGAATTACAGAGTGCATTTTGTTTTAAAAGAAAATGCAACGACAGTAAATAATATACAAAAAGATTTCATATCCAAAAATTTACATGAGATTTTGCTTCTCATATGCCTTCCCATATGCCTAAGCCTAGCATTGATCTATGAAAGTGAACATGCATTCCACCAAAACACAACTAGTCTCAACCATGAATACTGGAAAGATATCATTGTGTGTTGGAAAGAGAGAGTTTTGATGAAGAGGATGACTCACCGAGTGAGACGGAGGTAAGGGAAGATGCCCAAACCCGTGCGTTATTTGCTCCTTTCTGAAGGTTCCTTGTCCGGTTCCAAATCTTAAGATTGCTCCACACCCTTTTGATGTCGACTAAGTGCAACACCTGCTCCAACAGCTGGCTTGATTCGCGAAGGCATCTCAAGTTCAGGCACCAGGCATGTGAGGCCCAAAAAGCTTTAACGCGAGAGTATAGCAAAGGAACGAAGCATATGATCATTCTCAGGAAGATGAAAAGAAGGGAAAATGCCAAATACGGTTCCTTGGTTATCAACTCCCTTGCAGATTCAAAATGGAGTACAGGGGTCCTGATCTTTGCTGAACTGACCTGATCTATTTCTAGAAGTATGATTGGATCCAAACCTGTATAAAAATAGATAAACAATTTAAAGGTATAAATTAATAATGTTACAAGAAATGAAGAAAATGATGAGAATCATAAGATATAGCCTCAGTAGATGAAATTAAAATCAAATCATGTGATCCTTCATTCTAAAAGCCAATGATATTATATAATCAAAGGTAAATCAGTTATATGCTTGCAAGAGTCAACCTAAAAAGGGGAAAACAAACAAATATGGTAGAAAATTGGATAACACAAATGAGAGTTTAGCTAAGAGAAGGAAAGCAGTTAGAGCAGTGTACCAATGCTTTTCTTGTAGAAGTACACCAGAGAGTTCAGACTCTTTGACCCGTGATACCGAATCCTTGTTGTTCCATTGATCAGCAATATAGAGGGAAAGCTGTGGATACCATTTCTTGAGAGGACACTGAATAACAGCACAGAAGTTATCATCCAAAAGGTAGTTGCAAAAAACAGTGTGCTGGCAACTTATCAGGATTTGGAGCAGAGCAACTGAAATAATTTGCTTCAACATACCTTGGCATGATGGATGATTCTTCAACTACTAAATGCTTTATTTGAGGGAACATTGAGTTAAGGGCATCAAAGGTAGGTCTAATGCTGCGTGAGAATGGACACCATGATGCATAGAAGAGAACAGAATAATAAGCACTGCTCTCACCAGAACCCAGCTCTTTCTCAAGCATCTCTCCGCTCACCTTCAAAATGATTTGAGATAAATCATACAAAAACTCCTCATTCACAGTTGCTCCCACAAACAAAAAGGAAAAAAAAATCCAAAGAGGTTTTTATTACAAGCATAAATATCAGACAAAACTCAATTTGTGATGAAGCAGAAATCGGCAGGCAAGGAGGAATCACAATCATAAACAATTATTCATAATGAATAGAGAATCACTAGTTCTATTAATCCTCAAACTCCCATCTTCCTGTGCAAGTATCATACATCAAATTTCCAGCTATAGGTGCTGAGACTAAAAGGTTGTTTTATATTACTATGTAAATTTTTCTTTCCATCAGCTTATTTTATATCAGAAACAAGAATTAATCGGCCTTGGTCTAACTACATGTATCATCTGATAGATGCTAAAGAGGATTTCAGTCATTGTTCCTGGAGTGGATCTCCTCTTAAAGAGATTAAATCCTTGAAGAAGTTTCAAAGTTGGTAATATCAATCTAGAATTGTAGAAAAACTTTGATAAGAGTTTAAATTAACTTAATTCTTTCCCAATTTACAACTGAGTTTATTTCCAAGTTGTTTGCATCTTTTAAGAAATAAGGCTATTTCTTTCCCTAATTATTTCTAATTTATTATCAATTTAGTCTGGATTATAATCTATATAAGGATCCTAGTTTCCCTTATGTAATTCAGTTTTGCATAATAATATTCTTCTGTGAGTTTTCATTATGTGTAAGCTTGTCAATTTGAGATAGTTATCCCTTGTGACACATTAATTTGCCTCAATTTTGTGTTAGTTCGAGTTCAATTTTCATGATGCGTCAATTTGGCATCAGTGTCCCCATGCGCATCAATATTTCTTATTCACTGCCAATGAGCATTGAGGAGAAACTCACTAGCCAAACTACCAATAAATATCTTGTCAAAGGCAAATATCTTCTGTAAGACCTAAATCAGTTATCCCATCACTACCTTAAATAAGTTACTGATCTATCTAAGTGTATATCATCTCAACCTTGATGACTGACACCTTTTGCGCACATATTTAATGATGACCAAAACACACCGAAAATGAATTTTACAATAATACAATTATCACTTACTTTCCCTTTAACCTGAATTAAAAAGGCACGTAGCCATGTAAGATCAAATAATGCTAGTGATAAATTATCAACTTATTACCCAATTCAAGTCTAAAAAATATAACCTCTCTAATCTATGAGAAGAACACAATATTATTTAACAAATGGGAACACAGAGAAACCTCAATAAAATGTTGTAGATGCTTCTCAATTCCAAAAAGGGAAAAAACAATAGATTAAGACAAAAAAACATGTAGTTAACTATTTTTTGTGAAAACCACAGAACCTTCTTATCTTCAGCCAGCATTGTGGGTTTCTTTTATTCTAAGGGAGATTGTTAAATGAGCAAGAAATAAGAGATCATGCCAATACAAGAATAAACCGGAACAACTAAACAATATCTTAAATTAGTAGCCAATTGTCTAGCATTATAAAATGGACACTGAAGTTGGTCCCTACATAGAACCTAGGTTAGGTTCATAGTATGTGGCAGCATAATCCTTAGTGCTCCAAAAAATGTTCCTTCACTTCTTCTTTAAGGAGTCCAATGATTTAGCTAAGGGTGGGAAAAAAAAATCATGGTGCGCACAACAAGGTAATAAAGGTCAGCCCAGTGCACGAAGTTCCCACCAATACAGGTCTATCGTATGCAACCTACCCTGCTTTGCAGGAGACTATTTCCGAAACTCAAACCGGTGACGTCTAGGCCACACGGCAGCAACTTTACCGTTGTGCCAAGACTCTCTTTCACACAACAAGGCAATATGGTTAGATTATTTATGAGTTCACAATTAAGTTAAAATTTTGGCAGACTTATTCCATCTTAGTATAGGTCCACCTCAACGTTTATTCAAAGAATTACATAAAAGAGGTCAGCAACTACTTCACATATTCTATCAGTCTTGCACTTTCTGCGCCATGAGTTGGACTTCAATGAACACATTTTTTCACTCAAGCAAGCCAAAAGTAGGCTAATTGAAATTGACGCCTACAACTAAATAAAAGCATTGAAATTTGCCCTACATATAGTTCCATTCCCCGTCTGTAATCAAATATTCAACACATAATCAAAGCAATAAAGGAAAAAAAAAATCTGTCGTTCGTTCAATCAAAGCAAAAACAACGAGTCCCAAATAACCTATTTCAAATAGCCAAACACACACGGGACACCAAAAATACCAATTTTAAGAACTGCAATAGGGATTCTTCTAAGACATAGCAATGGAAGAAAAATCAAACCCTAAATAATCTCGTCACCAAAAAACGACATCAAAGCACCGGCCTTTGTACAATAATACTCAAGGGGGATACAAGGAGCGTACCTCGACGGACGGAGACAGATCGATACGAGAAGGGCATCGAGATCCAAGGTGGTCGAGGAAGGAGAGGTCCGAGACAGGACACACAGGCTGCGATCGTTGGCTAGCGAAGGAGGCGACGGGGGAGAGGAGGAGGAGGAAGGCGAGGAGGTGATGGCGAGAGGATCTGGCCATGGGGAAAGGGTGGGAGAGCGCAATCGGTAAGCGCGAGGTGGTTGGGAGAAAGGAAAGAGGGGAAATCTTCCGATCCTTCCTCTATCAAATCGCTCTTCTTCGCATTTGCACGTGGATTAGGTTGGTCTTCCAGAAGGTTGCCCGGTTGGTTGCATATCGGATCGGATCCAAGTAGAATCCGAACCCAAATCCTGAAACATCCGATCCGCGTTACGGTGCCAAAAAAAAATAACTTTTCAGGCTAAAATATGATTCGAGGAAAAAAAATGTTAGTGTGGCTGCTGGGATTCGAGCCCGGGTCTCCACGGCCACAACGTGGAATTCTAACCACTAAACTACAGCCACATTTGTTATCGAATGTAATTAAAATTTAATTGTTATAATTTTAATAAGTTTAAATAGGTTATTATGATTATAGCTATTGTAATATATTTTATATTATATATATGCTTCATATTTCCAGTGGGAATGGGCGGTAAGATTATTTAATTAAATTAGATAAAATCCAAGTACTTAGGTGGTATAAAAAAGTTAACTAAATTAAAATATTTTAATCTGACCTTTTACTAACTTTGATAAATTTTAAAATTAAATTATATTAATATCCTTCATTTTTCTTTTAACACTAAAAAAATATTTAAAATTTATTAGTAATTTTTTCTGATTATTTTTTATTTAAAAATATGCACGGTTCTCTTTAGTCTCATCTCTTAGGGTGCGTTTGGTTCAAATTATCATGTATAACCTTAGTTATGTGATTATCAGATACTCATATAACCAAGATTATGAGAAATAAAATATAATTATATATTGTTTGGTTCAATTTAGATAATGCAACAAAAATATGTTTATTTAAAGGTTTTAATGAATAACATATTTTAATTATTTTACTATATTACCCTTAGTTACAAAACCAACTATACTTAACTCTAATTTTTTTACTTTTTCTTTTTCACATTTTTTTATTTATATATATTTTTTATTTTTGTTGTTTCTATGTTTTTATTTTTTTTCCCCATTTTTTTATTTTTTAAGTTTTTTTATTTTTTATTTTTTAAAAAAAATTTTATGTTTTTTACAAAATTTCTTATTTTTTATGTTTTTTAACATTTTTTTATTATTTTTTACTTTTAACTTTTTTTTGCGTTTTTATGTTTTTTCTCTTTTTTTTTTTATGTTTTTCTATTTTTTAAATGGTTTTCTATTTTTTTTTTAAGTTTTTCCCCAATTTTTTATTATTTTTTATGGTTTTTTGTTTTTTTAAATTTTATTTTTTATATATTTTATTTTTTTCTTTATATTTTCCTTTTTTTGTCACATTTTTCTCGTATTCGACGGTATTTTGTGTAAAAAAAATTTGTTAACCCTGAAATCAAGAAAAATCTTAGTTTTTCGAGATTTTCTTATTCTTGATTGCATGTCCCTTTTGTTAATGGTGTTGGGCATGAAACATTACTCAGGATCATCAATTATCTAAACCAAACAGTGTTTTTATTGATAATTTTGGATAGATAACTAAAGTTATCAAGAATAATCTTCAACCAAACACACAATTAGAATTGATAATTTGTGAATAAAAAAGTTTCTATAAATATTTTAGACATATAATATTAGAAAATATACATTTTTACTCTTTTAGTTAAATTAATTAATTAATTTTTTTATGAAAGAGAGTATGTTAGATTTTTTTTCATGAGCCTAGTATACTCTTATCAAATATAATTTATTGACCTATGGTAGTAATTTATATATATTTATGTATTATGTAACACGACACGTGATGATTAATTTTAATTAAGTTTAATTAATTTACAAGACAAATGATAAAAAAGAATATCTTTTCAATTTTTTAACCAAATTTTAAACTTTTATAATTATCTTTTTAATTTTTACCTTAATATTACTAACTCTTTCAAACTACTAAAATGAGGTGATCACCTTTAAGATAAATAAAAAATCACATAGCGAATGAGCATTGTGAGTGCGTGTGTTATATATATATATAATCATCATTGTATCATACATCGAATAACACATAATATATAATTAAAATAAAATATTATCTACCCTAAGCGGTTCAGTACGTCACCATGAGATATTTTTGACTCTTAAAAATTAATCCTAATATTTTTTAGATCAAATAATCTTGTAATTATCAAACGATACCAATTGATGGGGCATAAATGCATAATATATAATTATATTAGAGAAAAAAACAATGAAGCCACATTTTATTAGTCCTTTGTGCTATATATATATATATATATATATATATATATATATATATATATATATATATATTTTGATCCGGCAGTAAAAATGAGGGACCCCATTTAGCAGAGTCAATGCCACGTGGAGGTCGAAAGGTAAAAGGCCAACCAGAAGCTTGGCCGAGCTGATTATGATGGTGACGACCGGCTGAAGCTTCCGAGCGGAAGCGATACACCCCGGCAGGGAGTCGGGGTTCCGACGCTCATGATGAACAGTATAGTAGTGCCGAGCGGATGGCCCGCTCGGCCGAAAGAATAAAGTATCAACACTGCGAACAGTCCCGAGCACGCGACCAGGAAGCTCCCGAGCGGATCAGCACATCCGACCGGTCGGACGTGAGGAAACCGCCGACCGTCCGAACGCTCGGCATGGAGACAAGGACAAAAACATCCTCTGACAGCAGGTGATACGCAGGATCTTAGGGCATGGGCTCACTGTCCCATCAGAGACGTGCTCGGACTGTAGCAGTAAGGGGTCAGGCAAGCTCATCTGACAAGCCCATACTAAGGTATGACACAGAACACGTGTGCACCTCGGTATGAGTGCACATGCCTCTTCACAGCCCTATATAAGGGTCCTCACCCTTCGCTGGAGGTACGCTCTCTCGCATGTTGGAGCCTCATATCTGCTGTCTGCTTGCCTGACTTGTGCGTCGGAGGGTCGTCGCCGGGGACCCCTCCCCGGCCCGACTTCTGTGCAGGTTCGCCGGAGGTCGGTGCAGCTGGTCGGAGACAGAGGAGAGCGCCACGTGCCCAGCGTCCGTCGATTCAGCGACTCGGACAGGATCAAATTGGCGCCGTCTGTGGGAACGCGCCTGTATCCGAGCGGAATAGATGGACGAGGCTGGATGACCTCACACCGTGATGCTCCCCCAGGAGAAACTCGACGCTCTAATGGAGGCAAGAGCAGCTAAGCTCGTGGAGCAATAGTGATAAAAGGCTCAAGCTGAGCGGATATCCGAGCGACCCAGGAGGACCGACCGGAGAAACATTAGAAATGGGAGCAAAATAAGGGTCCAATCGGCCCTCAGGTGGGAGCAACTCCTGCCACGATATCGGTCCGACAAAGGGGTCTTCATCAGGCGAGGCAACTGGCCAATAAGTTTCGACAAGTATAACGTATGCTCCTCACTCCACGGGTATTCAGGAGTTGAGAAATTGGGTCATAGTCGTGCCGATCGATAGGTCAGTTCTTTCAATTACCTGTTGCTCATAGATTGGTAGTTTAAGTAAGAACTCCCGTGCCGCTCGGCTGGGAGTATGTTAACCGAGCCAAAGGCTCGATAGGAAGACCCCGTGTCGCTCGGTCGGGAGTATGTTAACCGAGCCAAAGGCTCGATAGGAAGACCCCGTGCCGCTCGGCCGGGAGTATGTTAACCGAGCCAAAGGCTCGATAGGAAGACCCCGTGCCGCTCGGCCGGGAGTATAGAAACCGAGCCAAAGGCTCGATAGGAAGACCCCGTGCCGCTCGGCCGGGAGTATAGAAACCGAGCCAAAGGCTCGATGGGATAAATCCCGTGCCGCTCGGCCGGGAGCACATTAACCGAGCCCCAAGCTCGACGGGAAGACCCCGTGCCGCTCGGCCGGGGGTGTATTAGCCGAGCCAAAGGCTCGATGGGAAGCCCGTGCCGCTCGGTCGGGAGTATGTTAGTCAAGCCAGAAGCTCGATGGGAAGACCCCGGACCGTTCGGCCGGAGGTATATTGATCGAGCCACACGCTCAAGGATCGAAAGCCCCGAGCCATTCGGCCGGAGGTATATTGAACGAGCTGCACGCTCGAAAAAACGAAGGCCCCGAGCCGTTCGGCCGGAGGTAAATTATTCATGCAAAATGCTCAAGGACGAAGGCCCGAGCCGTTCGGCCGTGCGTGCGATATCCTTCATCGGCACAAAAAAGCGAAGGCCCTCGAGCAATCGGCCAGGAGGTGTATATATTTAGACTCGTAAGCGAATGACCCGTGCAGTTCGGCCGGGCATAAATATTGTTCGAGCGCAGGATATGATACGAAGACCCAGGCCGCTCGGCCTGGTAAGGAGTTAGCCTTGAAAGGCTGACGAGCTCCGTCGTTAAAGATCGAGAGCTGCGCCGATCGGCTATAAATATCCGCGCCGACGAGCTCCGTCGTTAAAGATCGAGAGCCACGCCGACCGGCTATAAATATCCGCGCCGACGAGCTCCGTCGTTAAAGATCGAGAGCCGCGCCGATCGGCTATAAATATCCGCGCCGACGAGCTCCGTCGTTAAAGATCGAGAGCCGCGCCGACCGGCTATAAATATCCGCGCCGACGAGCTCCGTCGTTAAAGATCGAGAGCCGCGCCGACCGGCTATAAACCCTCCGGCCGGGAAACCGGGAGACGAGCCGGCGTCTATAAATCCCCGAGCAGAAGACCGACGAGCTCCGTCGTTAAAGATCGAGAGCCGCGCCGACCGGCTATAAATATCCGCGCCGATGAGCTCCGTCGTTAAAGATCGAGAGCCGCGCCGACCGGCTATAAATATCCGCGCCGACGAGCTCCGTCGTTAAAGATCGAGAGCCGCGCCGACCGGCTATAAATATCCGCACCGACGAGCTCCGTCGTTAAAGATCGAGAGTCGCGCCGACCGGCTATAAATATCCGCGCCGACGAGCTCCGTCGTTAAAGATCGAGAGCCGCGCCGATCGGCTATAAATATCCGCGCCGACGAGCTCCGTCGTTAAAGATCGAGAGTCGCGCCGATCGGCTATAAATATCCGCGCCGACGAGCTCTGTCGTTAAAGATCGAGAGCCGCGCCGATCGGCTATAAATATCCGCGCCGACGAGCTCCGTCGTTAAAGATCAAGAGCCGCGCCGACCGGCTATAAATATCCGCATCGACGAGCTCCGTCGTTAAAGATCGAGAGCCGCGCCGATCGGCTATAAATATCCGCGCCGACGAGCTCCGTCGTTAAAGATCGAGAGCCGCGCCGACGAGCTCCGTCGTTAAAGATCGAGAGCCGCGCCGACCGGCTATAAATATCCGCGCCGACGAGTTCCGTCGTTAAAGATCGAGAGCCGCGCCGACCGGCTATAAATATCCGCGCTGACGAGCTCCGTCGTTAAAAATCGAGAGCCGCGCCGAACGGCTGAATGGATTACTTGTACGCCATGGTGACACACAGCCTTAATGGAATGGATTGCCGCCGTTCCCGAGGGGATTCGGACAGGCGGCAACGACGGCAGGCCGCATGAGTCACATCTGAGCGAGCGCCGAACGGCTGAATTCGGTGCACACGCCGAGCGACCTGTGGATTACTTGTAAAACAAAAGGCGACGAGCACCCGCTCGGACACACAGTCCAGTCAGTCGGACTTAATCGCCTCCTTCGACTAGACTTGAAGGGGAGGCAAGTGATCCGGCAGTAAGAATGGGGGACCCCATTTAGCAGAGTCAACAGTGATCCGGCAGTAAGAATGGGGGACCCCATTTAGCTGAGTCAACGTCACGTGGAGGTCGAAAGGTAAAAGGCCAACCAGAAGCTTGGCCGAGCTGATTATGATGGTGACGACCGGCTGAAGCTTCCGAGCGGAAGCGATACACCCCGGCGGAGAGTCGGGGTTCCGACGCTCATGATGAACAGTATAGTAGTGCCGAGCGGATGGCCCGCTCGGCCGAAAGAATAAAGTATCAACACTGCGAACAGTCCCGAGCACGCGACCAGGAAGCTCCCGAGCGGATCAGCACATCCGACCGGTCGGACGTGAGGAAACCGCCGACCGGTCGGACGCTCGGCATGGAGACAAGGACAGAAACATCCTCTGACAGCAGGTGATATGCAGGATCTTAGGGCATGGGCTCACTGTCCCATCAGAGACGTGCTCGGACTGTAGCAGTAAGGGGTCAGGCAAGCTCATCTGACAAGCCCATACTAAGGTATGGCACAGAACACGTGTGCACCTCGGTATGAGTGCACATGCCTCTTCACAGCCCTATATAAGGGTCCTCACCCTTCGCTGGAGGTACGCTCTCTCGCATGTTGGAGCCTCATATCTGCTGTCTGCTTGCCTGACTTGAGCGTCGGAGGGTCGTTGCCGGGGACCCCTCCCCGGCCCGACTTCTGTGCAGGTTCGCCGGAGGTCGGTGCAGCTGGTCGGAGACAGAGGAGAGCGCCACGTGCCCAGCGTCCGTCGATTCAGCGACTCGGACAGGATCATATATATATATATATATATATATATATATATATATATATAATCATCGTATCATACATCGAATAAACATAATATATAATTAAAATAAAAAATAAAATATTATCTACCCTAAGCGGTTCAGTACGTCACCATGAGATATTTTTGACTCTTAAAAATTAATCCTAATATTTTTTAGATCAAATAATCTTGTAATTATCAAACGGTACCAATTGATGGGGGCATAAATGCATAATATATAATTATATTAGAGAAAAAAAACAATGAAGCCACATTTTATTGGTCCCTTTGTGCTATAGATAAATTATTGAGACAATAAGTAGCCTGTATTTATTGAAAAATCTCAAGAAAATATTGAAGAATAACCTGTATGATATGCTCAAAGAAAAATTAAATTTTTAATGATAGACATATAAATTCATGGTCCATTTTACTTTTTGTGTGCATCATCATTTATATATCTATCCTTAGTCGAGGGCATGTCTGCTTGCGTTCAAAGACTCAATGGTTCACGAGATTCTACAATTCACACCAAGTATCGCATTTCACTACGTTCTTCATCGATGCAAGAGCCGAGATATCCATTACTGAGAGTCATTTGATTCCGAGGAATCTCCGACGCATTGGGCTCCTCGGTGTACGCCAAGGGGCCCTCCGCTTCCGAGTTCATTATTCCTTAGTACCGATCGCACCAAGCTACGGTCAATCGCCCACCGACGTGGGTAGGGCGAGGAAAGGGACACATTCACACATTCACAATCATCTATCATTCTATATGCTCTCTCAACAATGATCCTTCCGCAGGTTCACCTACGGAAACCTTGTTATGACTTCTCCTTCCTCTAAATGATAAGGTTCAATGGACTTCTCAAGATGTCATGAGTGACGAACCACCCACGTCCCCCCAATCCGAACACTTCACCGAACCATTCAATCGGTAAGAGCAACGCGCGGTGTGTACAAAGGGTCAGGACGTAGTCAACGCGAGCTGATGACTCACGCTTACTAGGAATTCCTCGTTGAAGACCAACAATTACAATGATCTATCCCCATCACGATGAAATTTGTTAAGATTACCCGAGCTTTTCAGCCAAGGCAATAAACTCGTTGAATACATCAGTGTAGCGCGCGTGTGGCCCAAAACATCTAAGGGCATCACAGACCTGTTATTGCCTCAAACTTCCATGACCTACACGGTCATAGTCCCTCTAAGAAGCTGGTCGTGAAAGGATGCATCCGCGTAGCTAGTTAGCAGGCTGAGGTCTCGTTCGTTAACAAAATTAACCAGACAAATCACTCCACCAACTAAGAACGGCCATGCACCACCACCTTTTTGTCACGTGTAAGAGCTCTTAGTAATCTGGTAACCCTACTTCTCTCCTCTCCCCATCCTTTACTGTGTTTTTCTAGGTTTCTTCCTTGGTTCTTCCGTGTTTTGCCCTCCTCTTCTAATATTTTGGTTCACGTGCAAAGGATTGTTACTTGCTGGTCTCCATTTTCACACATCAACGAAGGACTTCCCTTGGGTTTTTTGGTGAACTGAGCAGCCAGTGGATTCTCCGACCAAGTTATTGCAAAGAAGGAAAGTTCTACATAATTACTCAGCATTAATGTGTCATTAATTCTAAGGAATTTTGGATTTAATTGGAGTGGTGCATAATTGGAAGTATTGGGTAGCAAATTCTTTAGCTTGCTTGGTCTTACACGGTAATCTTTGAAGATTTTGTTGACTTGTTGACATTTGGAAGGCTAGGTGGCAATGTTTATATGGTGATGTTTGAAGGCTTTGTGACTAGTTGACACTTGGAAGGCTTGGTGGCAAATTTGCACGGTTTTGTGATTTTTTTGACATTTGGAAGGCTTGGTGGCATTTTTTGATTTGTGATTGAGACTTCAAGAGGACACTTGGCAATGGGTAAAAAGAAGAAAAGTTTCAAATATTCTCCATTGAGTGAAATTCATGCAAAGATCTCATTTGAAGAATCAAGATTTGCCAACATGGAGGTTGCGACAGCTAACTTGACAGCTGACATCATAAAGTGTGATATGGACAAAGGTGATGATGTGGCTCTGGATGTTAGTGGTTCATCTCATGTGGTTGGCGTGGTTGATGCTAAGATTGATGACATGGTGGCTCATGGGTCCTATGTGGTATATACGATGGAATGTCAAATTGATGAGGATCATGCAACTGGTGTGGCAACTTTGCCACATGGGACATCGAAGTTTTCTCCCCTAGGACAGACTCAAGGAGTGCCTAGTTCACCAATGCCAGATGTGGTGGAGACGTCGTCGGAACAACAACCTCCGATAGCAAACAGTCAATCGGAAAAATGCAACAAGACTACGGGAAATGGAGAGGACAAGTAACCTCAGCAAAAGATGTCCTGGGCTAATATTTTCAAGGATAATCGAAAGACAAAGCTCGCCATGTCGCTGGATCAATATGACGGTAAGGGGGAATACTTAGTTTTGACTATGATGACATTGATAACGTCGAAGATGCAATGGGGTTCTGTTTGGTCGATTGCTTCATAGGCCGACACCCTAGGATAGATGGCGTCGGAACTATTGGTGCTCGATGGAAGATTAAGTACACATATTTCTTGCACAAAAATGGGTGGGTGGTCTACCGTTTTGACACAGAGGATGATCGTGAAAAGGTTCTAAAGGGAGGATCATACTTTGTCTTTGTTATACCTATCTTTCTGAAAACCATGCCAAGGTGTTTTCTATTCAATGAAGATTATCACTTTGTCTCTGCTTGGATTCAAATCCATGGGTTATTGTCGGATTGTTGGACACAAAAGGTACTAAGTAGGATTGGATTGGAGGTGGGTAAATCGCACACAAATAACTTGACGTATACAAGAGACTGTTTGGAGTATGCTAGACTTTTGGTGGAAACTCCGACGATTGGAGAGAGGTTGTATGAGGTCCCCATCACTTTGCATACTAAAGTTCAAATTGACCTCTGTATCATTTATGAAAGCTTACCGGAATTTTGTGAAGTGTGTAAAAGATTAGGCCATTGTTCGGACATTTGTCGTCGAAATTATGGTCCGGCGGGACAGCATGTAAATCGGGTAGGTGCTAATGTGCAACATGGTGCAAATGGACAATGGCAATGGAGGCCAAGGTCGCAATCAGTAAGAGAACGAGGGAGAACAAGGCAGCAATGGAGGCCGACTCAACAAAGACAGAATGTGGGAGTTGCTGTTGAAGCCCAAGTCGTTGGAGTCCAATGTGTTGTTGATCAAGTTGGACTACAAGGTGATGTCGATCATAATGTTGTTGTCCAAAGTGTTGAAGACGTTGGAGACCAGATTGTTCATGATGTTATTGTCCAAAATATTGAAGATGTTGGAGCCAAGGGTGTCGACGAAAATGTTGTCCATGATTTTGAAGACATTGGTGTCCAAGGAAAATTTGTTAAAACCATAGAAGTCAAACATTTTGAAGCTACTATTGTTGACCAATCCGTGGAAGTCTAAAGTCTTGAAAGGCAAGATAAAGTCCATGTTGATCAGGTTGGCATCCATAGAGAGGCCCATGTTGCAAACCTTTCACCATTAGTCAACAATAGTGCTATTGAAGAAATACGGCAGCAGGAGGCAACATCCAACAGGGGGAGCTCCGTTTCTTCCTCCACGACATCAAGTGAATCATTATCATCTACATATAATGAGCTTTATTTCTCCTCCATTCCTACAGCTTCTACCTCTACCGCAAATGAAGACACAAAAGGAGCTGCTAAGGAGGTGATGCCGACACCAAGTTGTGGGAGAACTTCGGGCGCGAGCAGCCCGCCAAGGTGGTCAATGAAGGTTGTTGCATGGAATATTAGGGGCTTTCACAAGCCCCTAAAACATGGGGGAGTGAAACACCTCTTCCAACAAAAAGATATCCAAATTATGACATTAATGGAGATAAAGTTCAATGAAGATTCTTTAAGTCCTATATTACAAAGAAGATTTGTATGTATGGGTTATGCGCATAATTTTGATTTGTCTAACCATGGTAGGATACTTCTTCTTTGGGACATGCACAAGGTAGATGTGGATATTATCTTGACCACCGAACAATATATACATTGGCACGTTCGTTGTCGTATCTCTAGCTGGGGATCCTTGGTGATCTTTGTTTATGGACTTCACTTTATTGTCACAAGAAGGCTGCTGTGGGAAGCTCTTACTGATCTTGGGGATACTATTTCTGAAGCTTGGATGATCATGGGGGATTTCAACTCATTCTTATCTATTCATGAAAAATAAGGTAATTTTCTGATTACAAACCATAAAATGAGAGACATGCAAATTTTTGCTCAAGCTTGTGGTTTGGTGGATCTTCGATCTGTTGGATGTCGCCTTACATGGTCAAATGGTAATATTTCTTGTAAGTTGGATAGAGCTCTTGTAAACTCTTTTTGGCTAATGGTAGATTTTGATGCGTATGTGGAGTTTACGACCCCTGGATGTCTTTCAGATTATTCTTGCACTATTGTTCATATGCTAGCCAAAGACTGTGCCCTAAATAGACCATTTAAATTCCTCAACATGTGGACATTGTACAAGGATTTCTTGAAGGTTGTGGGAGATTCATGGGCAAACCCGGTGATGGGCAATGCGCAATTCATCCTAAAGACAAAGTTGTTTCGATTGAAGAAATGTTTGAGGGAGTTAAACAAAAATCATTTTGGTCTCATTTCGAAGAAAGCTAGGAGAGCCAAAAATGAGCTTGCGGAGATACAAAAGGGTATTCTTGATGGTGGTCCAATTCCCTTAGAGTACAGTCATATGAGGAAAAAAACTACCCTACTTATAGTGGCAGAAAGATAATTTTATCAACAGAGGGCAAAGACCATTTACTTGAGGAGTTCGGACAAGTGTATAAAGTTTTTTCATGATGTGGTAAAGAGAAACAACAAGAGAAATTCTATCATTATGCTCAAGAAAATGGATAGGGAACAAACCACAAGCTTAGGTGAAGTTGCAGAGAAGTTTATTGATTATTTCCATGGGTTACTTGGCCAAAAGGAGGTGTGTGCCGAATGGGATAGCAACTCACTCATGGGATAGAAACTCACAAAGGGTCAATCTGAGAATTTGTGCAAGTTGGTCGATGAAGAAGAGATTAAAGTTGCCCTACATGATATTGGATGTGAAAAGGCCCCGGCCCCGGATGGGTATAGTTCAAAATTCTTCATTTCTTCATGGGATATTGTTGGTAAGGATTTTGTCGCAGTAGTATAGGAATTCTTTCAACATAGCAAGTTCCTCAAATAGTGGAATCACTCTTTGATATCACTAGTGCCAAAAGGAGATCATGTTATTGGGATTTCAGACTATAGGTCGATATCTTGTTGTAATGTCTTTTATAAGGTAATATCAAAGGTACTATCTTCCCGGTTATCAAAGGTATTGGACTTCTTATTGGACCCGGCTCAAGTGGCGTTTATTCAGGGACGCTCTATAGGGGACAATATATAATTAACTCAAGAATTACTTTGGAAGTATGCTTGCAAAAGGATCTCCCCTAGATGCATGGTCAAGGTTGATTTGAAGAAGACCTTTGATATGGTTGATTGAGACTTTCTCATGGCTAGTCTCGTTGGTTTTGGATTTCCCCAACGATTTTGTGATTGGATCAAGTTATGCATCTCCACGGTATCATATTCTATATCATTAAATGACGGAATATATGGATTTTTTAGTGGGAAAAAAGGGTTAAGGCAAGGAGATCCACTCTCTCCCCTTTTATTTGGCTTGTGTATAGAGGTTCTCTCAAGGAAGCTAAAGGAAACCTCCACGATGTCTTCATTTCATTTTCATCCTATGTGTAAGGAGGTTGGTATTACTCATCTTGTATATGTCGATGACGTAATACTATTTTGTAGAGCAGATGAGACATCCACCTAACACCTAGTGGATTGCTTGAATCAATTTGGAGGTATCTCGGGCCTTAGAGCAAATCCACAAAAGACACAAGTCTACATGGCGGGTGTGGACGCAAGCTTGAAGAACTGATTATTGCAAATTTTAGGTTTTCAAGAAGAAAATTTTCCTTTTAGATATTTGGGCATCCCTTTGGCGGCGGGGAAGTTAAGGATCGTGAATTATGGGCAATTTTGTATGTTATTGCAAGGAAGATCAACTCATGGCCTAAGCATTTTTATCCTAAGCACATTTTATCCTATGTCAGTCGCTTGGAACTAGTGGGGACAGTTCTGTAGGACCGTTGGGCCGGCTAGAGGGGTTGGTAAATAACCTGTCAATTAAAAACAGACAACCCTTCCTCGAACGATTAAGCTAACACTTGTAAAATGAATTAAGCAGATAAATAGAAGTATAAAAGAAAAGACGAGGCACCAGATGTTTACTTGGTTACAACCGATGTGGTTGTTAATCCAAGGAAGATTAAGCTCAAAAACTCCTTCAGGCGGAGAAGCCTCTTACAGTGTTTAGGCACAGAAAACAGAAGCTTAACTACAACTAAAGCATACAAGTGTTTGGAAATAGAATGATTGTGATTGTTGAAAAGCTTCTGAACCATGGCTATATTTATAGCCTTGGTCGGGGCGCTTGGAAGAGTTCCGGGCGCCCTGGGGGGATAAAATTTATCCCCAACGGTTGGATCGAGTCAAAGCTCGATCCTGGGAAAAAGTCACTTCCGGGCGCCCCGGACAGTTCCGAGCGCCTCGGAGCCAAAAGTCAACCCAGTTGACTTTTGGTCCGTGCTCTCTTCTCCGGTTCAGCTCGCCTCTAGTCCGGGTCTTTCTGCTCCAGCTCCGCTTGCTTGGGTGATCTCTGACATCCGAAATAAGGCTCACCCGAACCCATCTTCCGATCTTCTCTAGCGTGCTTCCCTCCGGCTTCTCGTCCCTCGGAATTGCCGCGTGTCCCTTCTCGTCCACCAGCGTACTCATCCGCAAACTTCGTCCCTCGGTCGCACCCCGTGCCGACCTTCGCGCTAGCTGCGTCTCTTGCTTCCCGAGCAATCTTCCGCTCCGGCTTTCGTACCTCGGAACCACTGCACGCACTTCCTTCTCGTCCGCCGGTGTACTCTTCCGCAGCACCTCGTCCCTCGGACGCACCGCGTGCCGTCCTTCTCGCTAGCTGCGTCTTCCGCTCGAGTACCTGTGCTCCTAAGCTCCTGCACACTTAGACACAAGGTTAGAAACAACGCAGGACCTAACTTAACTTATTGATCACACCAAAACCAACCTTGGGGTTCCAACAATCTCCCCCTTTTTGGTGTGATCAACCCAAGTTAAGCTAGGGTCAAAAATAGATATGAAATTAAACAATTTATTGCAATAATGTGCAACACGATAGAAAAAATTAAATTTCAGAAATTTTTAATTTTCAATTTGTACCTCCCCCTAGACTTATACTTTAATTCTCCCACTTTGATCACAATAAAATGGGGTTTAAAATTCTTAGGAAATTTTGAAAAGTTATCTGTTAAAATATTTCTAAGTCAACAATAGCTTTTTGAAAAGTTTCTAAGTTAAAAAAAACTTTCTAAGCCCAAAAAGACTTTTATGCAAGAAAATTTAAACATTAAAAAAATTTCTATGCATTTATTTATTTATTTAGTTCTTAATTCTATTTATCAGAAAGTTTTAAATTTCCATTTTAACTTATCATAATTTCTTAAATCAATCTTTTTCAGATTTAAAACCGCAAGTATTAAACATGTAAAAATTTGTATCATGTTAATTTCTACTTCACAAAAATATTTGAATAGCATAAATTTTAACTTGATAAAATTTTTTGACAATAAAAGAAGTTCTTTCGGAAAGGTGCAAAATTCGTTCGAAAGACTATTTTGTGATTTGCAAGAATTTGACGACAAAAATTCTAACTTGCAAAAATCTTTTAACAGTCGATCTCTTAATCCGAAAAATTCTTTCGATGACATATTTGGAAATAAATCTTTTGATAAAGTACTTAATTCGCAAGAATCTAGTTTGCAAGATTTATTATACAAAAGTTTTTTTGAATCGAAAATCTCTTTTGATGAATCAATTTCTAATTCGAAAAAATCTTTAGGCAGCTTTTCGACTGGTTTAACCAATTGATTAGAAGATGGAGACCATATCTGACTTACCTTTTTGGCCGTAGGTTCTCCCCCTGTTGAATTAATTTCTTCCGAAGATTCTCCCCTTTCATCGATCTCGGGATGTACTTCGGCTGTTGGGGTTGTCTTGGTAATTTCTTCCGTCTCAGATTCTTCTGATGACGGCTCGATGTCTATTGAGGAGACAACTTCAATCGGTTCTTCATAGAGCATTAAGAACTTTTCCCAAAGTTCTTTCGCGCTTTTGTACTCTCCGACTCTGTCGAAATCTTTAGTTGGTATTGCGCTGAGAATGTGAAACTCTGCCCGAGCATTCGCCATGGACTCTTCACGTTGCTTCTCGTTCCAGAGGCGTATGCCGATTTTCTCTCCGTTCGTGTCTTTCGGTGCTTCATAACCTGTTTTCATTATTAGAGAAATACCAATATCAGGGTTAAGAAATACCTTCATTTGTTGCTTCCATGAAGAAAGCTCCTCCTCGAATGCTGGTGGGTAGTCGCTAGCTCCGGCCATTGTTTTGTTGCTTCAGACGACGGTTAGTCCTTCTGAGGCATACTCGGCTCTGATACCACTTGTAGGACCGTTGGGCCGGCTAGAGGGGTTGGTAAATAACCTGTCAATTAAAAACAGACAACCCTTCCTCGAACGATTAAGCTAACACTTGTAAAATGAATTAAGCAGATAAATAGAAGCATAAAAGAAAAGACGAGGCACCAGATGTTTACTTGGTTACAACTGATGTGATTGTTAATCCAAGGAAGATTAAGCTCAAAAACTCCTTCAGGCGGAGAAGCCTCTTACAGCGTTTAGGCACAGGAAACAGAAGCTTAACTACAACTAAAGCATACAAGTGTTTGGAAATAGAATGATCGTGATTGTTGAAAACCTTCTGGACCAAGGCTATATTTATAGCCTTGGTCGGGGCGCCTGGAAGGGTTCCGAGCGCCCTGGGGGGATAAAATTTATCCCCCAACGGTTGGATCGAGTCAAAACTCGATCCCGGAAAAGTCGGCCCGGACCAAAAGTCAACCCAGTTGACTTTTGGTCCGTGCTCTCTTCTCCGGTTCAGCTCGCCTCTGGTCCGGGTCTTTCTGCTCCGGCTCCGCTTGCTTGGGTGATCTCTGACATCCGGAATAGGGCTCACCCGAACCCATCTTCCGGTCTTCTCGAGCGTGCTTCCCTCCGGCTTCTCGTCCCTCGGAATTCCCGCGTGTCCCTTCTCGTCCACCAGCGTACTCATCCGCAAACTTCGTCCCTCGGTCGCACCCCATGCCGACCTTCGCGCTAGCTGCGTCTCTTGCTCCCCGAGCAATCTTCCGCTCCGGCTTTCGTACCTCGGAACCACTGCACGCACTTCCTTCTCGTCCGCCGGTGTACTCTTCCGCAGCACCTCGTCCCTCGGACGCACCGCGTGCCGTCCTTCTCTCTAGCTGCGTCTTCCGCTCGAGTACATGTGCTCCTAAGCTCCTGCACACTTAGACACAAGGTTAGAAACAACGCAGGACCTAACTTAACTTGTTGATCACACCAAAACCAACCTTGGGGTTCCATCAAGTTCTTCAAGGTATGAATGTTTTTGGCTTTCCATACTCCCTACTCCTAGTGGTGTGATTGACAAAATATATGCTTTATGCCGAACATTTGTATGGTCCTCAAAGCATCCACTCATTTCATGGTCGAAGATTTGTTTGCTTAAATATGATGGGGGTTATGGCCTTAGGGACCTCCTAACACGGAATGAATCTTTGTCATGCAAATTATTATGAAATATTCAAGCAAATACATATTCACTTTGAGTTAAGTGGGTGTGCTAACATTATATCAAAAGTGTAAATTTTTGGGCATGGTAAAAGAATAACTCAGACTCACCTTTAATTAAGAGACTTTTGGAGATCCGAAACAAGATACTAGATGCTTCAGGTGGCGTGGGAGAGACAAATATGAGGATGAAGAATTGGTTTATTGGAAATGGAAAGGGGTTACAAATGCATATAATTTCTTCATGCCGAGAGGGCCGGAAGTTGCATGGAAATCTATAGTGTGGAAGCCGGAAATCATGCCGAAGCATCGCTTCACACTATGGATGCTAGCTCATGAGAGGTTGAGGACTAAGGATCGAATAAAATATAAACCAAACAAGGATTGTGGCATGTGTCATCAACAAGAGGAATCCAATCAACATGTCTTCTTCGAATGTTCGGTAACTTGTGAACTTTGGTGCAAAGTGAAGCGGTGGTTGAAAATCAAGCATAATTTCAAATCCTTTGAGGAGTTACATCAGATTTTTGGTAGGCATTATAAGGGTGGTAGTAGCCTAGTAGGAAGATGAAGGTCTGACATCTAGGCATCTCTAGCTCAATCAATTATGTGTGGGAAGCTAAGAATAGGTGCCAGTGTCAAGACATTGTACTGGATGTGGATTGATTATTTCGAAAGCTCCAAATACATGTCCATCGGTTTGTGGACATGAAACCTTTATAGTCATCTTCACTTGTGGATTGTAGTCCTCTGTTGGTTGGTGTTGGAAACCTCTATCTTGACTGCTCATGGAAGGAAGCTGCTGTTGACATTGTTGATGTCGCTGGTTTGAAGGTCATCGTTTTCTTACTATCCAAGGTATACATGTTGGCTTTTGCTTGCATCAATGGGTGGTTGTGATAAACTTAATGGTGGCTGATTTTGTACGTGCAAATGGGTTCTTGGTGTGAAAGTGCATGCAAAATTTCAAGTGAGGACCAATGAATGTGTAAGGTAATGTGTGGTTTGCATTTTGATTGCATGCAAGAGAGATGTGATGGTCACCACATTAGTTGTCATGTGCCTATGTGGTGTTTACTTGTAGCATAAGAGAGGGTTTGATTGTGAAGTTTTGGTGAATAGATTCATCATAATTGATTTATCTAGTCCGCAGCAAACGACTCGCGATAAAGATAATGTCAAATCCGTTGATGGCTGAGGCTTTGTCAAAAAGTTCACGAGGGTGAATAGATCCACCATAACGATCTATCTAGTCCGCAGAAAATGACTCACGGTAAGGACAACGCCAAATCCGTTGATGGTTGGGGCTTTGCAAAAAACTTCAAGAGGGTTTATAGATCAACCATAAAAATCTATCTAGTCCGCAACAAACGGTTCGCACTAAAGATATGGCAAATCTGTTGATAGCTAACCACTTGCTAAATGTGGGGCGACCGTCTTTTCCAATCCAAGGTGTACAGGGTGCCCTTTGCTTGAATCTGTGGATGGATGTGTTGTTGTTCATATTTTGATGCCACTATTCATGCAATTGCTTCAGTCCGTGTTTTGCCATGACAGAGTATCACTTGCTCACATTTGGTTTAGCTTGTGGTCATTGTTTGTTTCCACAATACGTGTTCATCATATATAATCCATGTCATGGTGTTGTGTGATATTGTGTGAGTGGACGATTGGTGGTTGATTTGACTTTGCTTATGTTTGTTATGGTGTGAGTTACATTGAGTGCATGAGCATGTAAGTAAATTATGTGATAATCAAGGGGTTTACCTCGACTGTGGAGGATAAACTCCTAGCTATGATGTATGTTTTGACATTCAGTTTGAGAGTTTTTAACTCTCAAATCAGTTTTTATACATATGTATCTATTTCCGTAAAAGAGCTCTCAGTAATGAGAGAAGCTCCAACTTCTCTCTAGGATTCTTGGTGCTCCGGTGGTTTCTTTGCGTGAACAACCCTTCATCATGACCGACGGAGGTTTTCTTCCTCCTCACCGGTAGGATGAGGCCTCGTTCTCGTTGTGGGTGTCCTCCACGACCTGTGGGGGACTTTCTTATGGTTGTTTTGTGGACCAAACAACAAGGTAAGTGTGCATATAGTGGTTTTCCCCTCAATCTAGTGTCTTTTGGCAGTTTTTATGGATTCCGACGAACTTCTTCGATGCCAGCCATCTTCTCCGGTCAGGGTCAGCCCTCCCCTCTACTCCTGTGCTGCCAAGTGGTTGGGGGAGGTGTGGAGGCTGCCTACTCATTGGAAATTTGGTTAAAGGCAACACATGCAAAGGCTCTCATTGGGCAATTTGTGAGGTGAAGCAATTCCAACATCCAGCTATTTTCCTCTCCTTGCATGGCTAAGGGAAGGGGAAGAGAAAGAGGCATTCAGGTCAAAAGCCAACTAATGAGGTGGCCAACCAAGGTGAGGTGGCAAATAAAGCATCCTATGTGGCAAAGTCACTTGAACATGTGAACCAACCAGATTTTGATGACATGGAGGATGTGATCCATGTGGCTGATGATGTGGCCACGCCACAGTAAGGAGGAACTCCTCTCCAGCAACCTCACACCCGAGGAACTCCTCTCCAGTGGAGGAGGTGGAGACCTTGTCGGAGATGCAAGAACAACAAACTTTGGTGCCAAACACCCTGTCGGAACGAAGGAATGATGCTATGAACAAGGAGAGGACTGATCAGCCACCAAAGAAGCAAGATTGGGCTGGACTCTTCAAAAATAATCGCAAAACTAAGCTCGCCATGAATCTAGATCAGTACGAAGCAAAAGGAAAAAGATTAGTCTTCCGTTTTGAAGACATAGACAATGTGGAGGAAGCAATGAGGTTTTGTTTGGTTGGATGCTTCATGGATCGTCATCCAGACAAAGATGGAGTCCGATACATTGGTTCTCAATGGAAGACACCTCATAAATTCTTTCTACACAAGAGTGGTTGGGTAGTGTATAAGTTTGATAAAGAAGAAGACCGTCAAAAAGTTCTTCAAGGAGGACCTTACTTTGCCTTCGGTGTTCCGATGTTCTTGAAGATTATGCCCAAATGTTTTCTATTTGATGAAGATAGACATTTTGTGCTGGCGTGGATACAAATTCATGGCCTCCCACCAGATTGTCGGAGTCAATTTGTGCTAAGCAAGATTGGATCGGAAGTTGGCAAATTGTTGTACACCGATAATTTAACTAGGACAAGGGAACGGTTGGAGTATGCAAGGCTTATGGTGGAGATTTTGGCTATTGGTGAACGTGTTCATGAAGTCCCCATCACCCTACCTACTGGTGTTCAAGTGGATTTGAAAATCATATATGAATGGTCTCGGATTTTTACCAAACATGCAACAAATTGGGTCATCGATCGAAGAATTATCGGGGAAAGGCTACACCAGTTGGGCAACAACTAAACAACTCTCAAACTGATCTAAATGTGCAAGGATATGGGAGATCAAGATCTCAATCAACTAGAGGTTGCGGGAGGACAAGAACGAGATATGGAAACCGTACAAGGCAACAATGGCGACCAACGCAACAAGGACCAAATGTTGAGGTGTCAGTTGATCAACAAGAGCTTGCAATTGTAGTTGTGAACAATCCTATACCGGTGGATATAATTCTTCCCAATTGTGAGAATGAAGCCCACCAAGGAGAGGATCAAAATCCACAACAGCAACCCCCTCAAGAGGTGGAAACAAATGGAGAAGTGCCTAGAGAAACTGAGAAAGTGCAGCCACCAAAAGTGGTCCAGCGACCGGCAATTTCAAGTAAAGGGAGCTCATCCTCCTCCTCTACTTCTTCCTCCATGGCATCACAAGAAGATAGGGTAGCAATTTCGACTATTCATGTTGTATCGGAGGCATCAACATCTTCCTCATTGCTTACTGCTACATCATCTACGAGTGGAGATACGGCTAGTAGTACACCTGCCCCTACGATTGGTACAAGACAACGGGTGCGAGCAGCCCGCAATGGTCATAAATGAATGTTACCTCTTGGAATATTAGGGGCTTTCACAAGTCTCTAAAGCATGGAGAGGTGCAACATCTCATTCAGCAAAAAGACATTAAAGTTATGACGTTAATGGAAACAAAACTCAATGAAGAGGCACTAAGTCCTATATTATAAAAGAGGTTCTTATAAGGGGATCGGTGGCCGGCTTGAAGGGGGGTTGGATAGACGACACCCCCAAATCGATTGTTTCCTACACTCGTTAGTATGTGCAGCGGAAATACAAACTAACTACAAATATGAAAGCTAAACACTAAAGGAAAGAAAAACAAGCAAACCGCTAACACATTCGTTTAACGTGGTTCGAAGATTAGAGCTCCTACTCCACGGCGTGTCCTTGAGGTGGATCGTCAACCTCCTTGTGGGTGGAGAAACCTCACTACAACTCCAACCAAGACCTTTTGGCACACAAAGATCTCTTGAGCACAAGTAGACTACTAATTAGGGTTTACCACCACTAATTTTGTCAGCTATAACCAAGCTCCCAAGCTTTGGTTATATAGCCTGTGGGTTGAAAACTCCGTCTACCAGTCGACTGTCAAAAATGTAGTCGACTGTCCTCTTTGAAAATTCGACCATTACATCCTAATGACTCGATACCAGTCGACTGCTAAAACTAGCAGTCGACTACTCCACACTGACTGAACGAACAAAAGCATTCTATTCGCTCTCAATCGACTGTACGGTCGACTACACCAATCAACTGATAAAACATGCACTCGACTGGTACAGTAACGCTACAGTACTGTTGCAATAACACTATAGTAAAACCCTAAAACTAGGATTTTACTCTGAGTACAATCTCTCGTGCACTCATACCCTCACCCTTATAACTCACTTGACGCTTCTTTGCAGCCTTGAGCTCTTGCCTTCAAGCATACTTTTTTTGGCTCTCATCCCTCGGATGCATTCAAGCTCGCGGCTCATCCCCAATGTCATCCTTCGCGTATGCCTCGAAGTCGCTTCCCTCGGCCCTTATCCTCGTTACCTTGTCCACGGTCCATCAGATGCTCCATCCTTCACCGGACCCGAAGGCATCAACCTGAGTCACATGTGTATCCTGCAAACTTGCACAACTCAAATACACATATCGAATACAAAAGTGAACCTAACTTAAACCCTTCGCCCACAATAGACCATTGGGATTGCTTCAACAGTTCTCAGGTATGAGGCATGCATATAACTTCAATTTTTCTAATCATGGTTGCATACTACTTCTTTGGGATTTACATAAGGTTGATATGGATATTGTTATGACTATAAATTAATATATACATTGTCATATTCGATGTCGCATCTCTAGCAGGAGCTTCTTTATAACTTTTGTCCATAAACTTCATTCAATTATCACAGGAAGACCTTTATGGGAGACACTTGCAGATTTGGGGGATAATATTACTGATTCTTGGATGGTTATGAGAGATTTCAACTCATTATTGTCTATTGATGAAAATAAAGGTGGTTCTCCGGTCACAAATCATGAGATGAGAGATATGTAGATTTTTACATAAGCTTGTGGATTGGTGGATCTCCGTTCCATTGGATGCCGCTTTACATAGTCTAATGATAAAGTTTCTTGCACGCTAGATAGAGCTTTGGTTAATTCTTTTTAGTTGATGGCAGATTTTGATGCATATGCAAAGTTTACGGCGTCGGGGTGTCTCTCAGACCATTCATGTACTATTATGCACACCTTGTCCAAAGACCGACCTCTGAATAGAGCTTTTAAATTTATCAACATGTGGACATTGCATGATGACTTTGAGAAGATTGTGAAGGACTCATGGGTAGCCCCTATACAAGGAAATGCTCAATATATTCTCAAGGCAAAGATGTTCTGCTTGAAAAGGTGCTTGAGGGAGCTAAACACGAATAACTTTGGGCACATCTTGGCGAAGGCAAAGAGAGTAAAAGAAGAATTAGATGAGGTCCAAAGGAGCATTCTAGATGGTGACCCAACTCCTATTGAGTACCTTCACATAAGGAAGAAAGCAAATCTATTAGCTGAAGCGGAAAGACAATTCTATCAACAAAGGACCAAGAATGTGTTGGTGCAGCGGAGACCGGCAAGAGGGGGTGAATTGTTGTAAACAAAAATGAAACTACCCTCCTCGGATTTCAACTCAGAATAAATGCAGTAGTAAAATAATAAAGACAGAAAATAAAAGCAGAAGCAGAAGTTTAACCTGGTTACAACCAAGAGGGTTGTTAATCGAGGGCAGTGAAAAGCGCACTAAGAAAATTCTCCTTATCTGAAGGCGGAGAAACCTTTTACACTCTAATTGCTCAGAACTACTGCTAGGAATTGCTTACAGATTGATTGCTTGAGTTGTTGTTGAATTCCTAGCTCCAGGGGCCTTTATATAGATCTTGGAAAGTCTATCCTGAGGGTCCAAGGCGCCTCCAACAAGGTTCAAGGCGCCTCCAGCTCGGTCAGCGGATAAAACTTTATCTGCAACGCAAACAGTCAAAACTAACCTGTTGAAGGCGCCTTCAACAGGGTTGAAGGCACCTTCATGATGGAGGCGCCTCCAAGCTGGCAGCATAGTTTTCAACTTGGTTTTTCCAGCTTCCGACGCTTCGTTCTTTTGGGTGATTTCGGCCAACCGGAATAGGGCTCACCCGAACCCAATTCCCGGCCTTCTCCTCGAGCAGCCTTCCATCCAGGATTAACGTTCCTCGAACGCCGCGCACGCTCTTCACTCCCACCAGAGTACTCTTCCGCAGCTCTCTCGTCCTTCGGACGCACCGAGCCCGTCGGCTCCCTTCCCGTGCCGTCCTTCTCGCTAACTGCGTCTTCCACTCGACTTCCTGTGTTCCTAAGCTCCTGCACACTCAGACACAGGGATCAAACACAACAGGATCTAACCAACTTGGTTGATCACATCAAAACTACCACGGGGTCCAACAATCTCCTCCTTTTTGATGTGCATCAACCCAAGTTCAAGTTAGGGGTAAAAATAGACATAAACAGTAATTTTAAAGAAAAATTACTAAACTAATAAGTTAAGAATAATTTTTGCAATTAGTAAAAATTGCAACACTTTTTTAAAAAAAATTAAGTTTTCTCTAACTCCCCTTAAACTTGTACATTTCTCTCCCCCTTTGATCACAGCAAAAATGGGGTCTTAAGAATTTTCAAGTAAGATTGAAGTTTTTGAAAAATCTTTAAGTTAAAAATGAATTTTTGAAAAAATTGCTAAGTTAAAATGAATTTTCCAAAAAAAAAATTTCTAAGGAAAAAAAAATCCTAAGTAAATGTTCAAATGTTTCCAAAAAAATTTCTAAGTCAAGTGAATGAACTTTTAGAATTTTCCAGAAGAAAATTTCTAACCCAAAAAATTAAGTTAGAATTTTTAAAAAAAATTCTAAGGAATTTTTGATTGTTTTAACAAATATTTGATAAACTTTCAAAGCATTATTTAATTCTTGTTTAATGCTTTTTTCAGAAAGTTAATTAAACATTTTCTTTCAATATTTTAGCTTCCAGGTCGTGGCAAGGCACTAGGCCTTCTTGGTTATTGGAGCAACAACCACTTCCTTAGACAAAGCTTTCATAAAGAATTTCAATGTTTAATTTTCTTCTCTGAAAGCGCTAAGTCTAATATTTCAACTAAGATCAAATATTATGTTTTTTAAATTTCTATTTTAACTTCTCATAAGTTCTTAATTCACAGTTTTTTAGAATTATCGCAAAAAATATTGAGCATGCAAAAAATTATACATTTTCTATTGTTAGTTTGTCAAAATCTTTTACTTGACAAATTGTGTCTTTTAACTCAATATTCTTTAATAGTTTTTCAGTTTTTAATTTAAAATGTTCTTTCGACGAAATAATTTGTAATTCAAGAAAACCTTTCGACAGTATTTCAATTGAAACAATTAATTTGCCAAGAGGTGGAGACCATACCTGACTTACATTGTCGGCGGTTGATTCTCCCCCTGTTGAGTTGTTTTCGTCTTCTGATGTTTCTCCCCCTTCATCGATGCTCATTTGTGATGAGCATTCTAGGTCTTCAAGTTGGAGTTCGATTACTGGTTCTGTCTCGTCACTTACCTCAATTTCGGACTCTTCTGACGTCGGATCAGTGTCCATCGAGGAGTCGGATTCAACTTCAATTTGTTCTTCGTGGAGTTTTAAGAACTTTTCCCAAAGTTCTTTTGCGCTATTGTACTCACCGACTTTGTCGAGATCTTCATTTGGTATTGTGGTTAGAAGATGAAATTCAACCTGTGCATTTGCCATAAACTCGTCACGTTGCTTCTCGTTCCAGAGGTATTTCTCAAGCTCTTCTCCGTTTGCTTTCTTTGGTGCCTCATAACCAGATTTCATTATTAAATAAATAGAAAAATCAGAGTTAAGGTATACCTCCATCTTTTGCTTCCATGAAGCAAGCTCCCCCTCGAATGCAGGTGGGTAGTCACTATCTCCGGCCATCGTTTTGATCGTTGTGCTTCAGTTGACGGTTAGTCCTTCTGAGTCGATCAAGCTCTGATATCACTTGTTGGTGTAGCGGAGACCGGCAAGAGGGGGGTGAATTGTTGTAAACAAAAATGAAACTACCCTCCTCGGATTTCAACTCAGAATAAATGCAGTAGTAAAATAATAAAGACAGAAAATAAAAGCAGAAGCAGAAGTTTAACCTGGTTACAACCAAGAGGGTTGTTAATTCAGGGCAGTGAAAAGCGCACTAAGAAAATTCTCCTTCTTTGAAGGCGGAGAAGCCTTTTACACTCTAATTGCTCAGAACTACTGCTAGGAATTGCTTACAGATTGATTGCTTGAGTTGTTATTGAATTCCTAGCTCCAGGGGCCTTTATATAGCTCTTGGAAAGTCTATCCTGAGGGTCCAAGGCGCCTCCAACAAGGTTCAAGGCGCCTCCAGCTCGGTCAGCGGATAAAACTTTATCCGTAACGTAAACAGTCAAAACTGACCTGTTGAAGGCGCCTTCATGATGGAGGCGCCTCCAAACCTGCTGGAGGCGCCTCCAAGCTGGCAGCACAGTTTCCAGCTTGGTTTTTCCAGCTTCCGACGCTTCGTTCTTTTGGGTGATTTCGGCCAACCAGAATAGGGCTCACCCAAACCTAATTCCCGACCTTCTCCTCGAGCAGCCTTCCATCCCGGCTTAACGTTTCTCGAATGCCGTGCACGCTCTTCACGCCCACCAGAGTACTCTTCCGCAGCTCTCTCGTCCTTCGGACGCACCGAGCCCGTCAGCTCCCTTCCCGTGCCGTCCTTCTCGCTAGCTGCGTCTTCCACTCGACTTCCTGTGTTCCTAAGCTCTTGCACACTCAGACATAGGGATCAAACACGGCAGGACCTAACCAACTTGGTTGATCACATCAAAACTACCACGGGGTCCAACAGAATGTATACTTGAATAGTGCGAATAAATGCACAAACTTTTTCCATGGTGTGGCAAAGAGGAACAAAAAGAGGAATGCAATCATCACACTCAAGAAATGCAATGGGGACCAAACCACAAGTATAAGTGAAGTTGCGGAGGAGTTTGTGGACTACTTTCATGGCTTACTTGGTAAAAAAGAGGTGTGCACATTTTTGGACAGCAATGAGATCGTCGAAAGGAAGCTCTCCTTGGGACAAACTGAGAATCTAATCAAGTCGGTCATGCTAGAAGAAATAAAAGTCGCCTTGCATGATATTGGGCGTGGAAAAGCCCCGGGTCTGAATGGCTACAGCTCGAAATTCTTTACCTCATCTTGGGATATTATTGGTAATGATTTTATTGCAGCTGTGCAAGAATTTTTTCAAAGTGGTAAACTACTAAAGCAATGGAACCACTCCTTAGTATCTCTTGTGTTGAAAGGGGACCATGCGGTGGGGGTAGTGGACTATAGATCAATTTCATGTTGCAATGTCTTTTACAAAGTTATTTCAAAGATACTTGCTGCCCAATTAACGAAAGTTATGGATTTCTTATTCGATCCAGCTCAAGTAGCATTTAATAAAGGGACGTTCCATAGGTGACAACATATACTTGACTCAGGAATTGCTTCGGAAATATACAAGGAAAAGGGTTTCTCCTAGATGCATGATCAAAGTTGATTTGAAAAAAACTTTTGACATGGTGGATTGAGATTTTCTTATGTCGACACTCGTTGGTTTTGGCTTCCCCAATAATATTGCAATTGGATCAAGGAATATGTCACAACGGTCTCTTACTCAATCTCTCTTAATGGTGGAGTTTATGACTTCTTCAGTGGGCAAAAAAGACTTAGGCAAGGGGATCTCCTCTCTCCCTTATTGTTTGGATTATGTATCGAGGTATTATCAAGAAAACTCAAAGCTATCTCTAGATTGTCATCTTTTCACTTCCACCCAATGTGCAAGGAGGTGGGCATCACTCACCTTGTTTATGCAGATGATCTTATGTTATTTTGCCGAGCGGATACATCTTCTACACAACACTTAGCGAATTGTTTAGATTTCTTTGGAAAGACTTCAGGACTAAAGGTAAATTCACAAAAAACATAGATTTTCATGGCCAGTGTAGAAGCAAGAGTGAAGGCTCAAATTCTTGATCTTTTGGGTTTTCAAGAAGGTTCTTTCCCTTTCCGATATTTGGGCATTTCATTAGCGACAGAAAAAATGAGGTTTGCTAATTATGGACCACTCCTAGAGGCTATCACAAGAAAGATAAATGCTTGGCACAAACATACTTTGTCATATGCCGAAAGATTAGAATTGATAGGTATGGTTCTACAAGGAATAAAATGATTTTGGCTTTCAATGCTTCTAATTCCTAATAGAGTTGTAGACAAGATTAAAGCACTTTACCGTATGTTTGTTTGGTCCTCCAAATGCCCTCCTATATCTTAAAAAAAAAAATTGTCTATCAAAGCAAGATGGGGATATGACCTTAGAGATCTACTTGCATAGAATGTGGCTTTATTGAGCAAAATCTTATGGGATATCAAGTCCAAAATAGATTCTTTATAGATAAATTGGGTACACCATCATTATATAAAAGGTGCAGATTTTTTGGCATGGGAAAGCAAGGCCTCGGACTCCCCTTTGATCAAGAGGCTTATAGAAATTTGGAACAAGGTCTTGAGAACCTCAAATGGTGTTGGAAGTGCAAATATGAGGATGATGGATTGGTTCGTTGGGATAGAAAATGGAGTTAAAATGCATATAATTTCTTCATACCAAGGGGGTCGGAAGTAGCATGGAAATCTATGATGTGGAAACCGGAAATCATGCCAAAGCACTACTTCACATTATGGATGTTAGCTCATGGGAGGTTGAGAACCAAGGATAGAATGGAGTATGAGGCAAACAAGGATTGTGTTGTATGTGCCAACAACAAGAATAATCAAATCAACATCTCTTCTTTGAATGCCCGGTGGTTTGTGAACTTTGGTGCAAGGTGAAGCGATAGTTGGAGATCAAGTACAACTTCAAATCCTTTAAGAAGTTGCATCAAATTTTTGGAAAATATTACAAGGGTGATGATAGAAAGATGAAGGCCCGACATCTATCCCTCTCTAACTCAATCTATTATATGTGGGAAGCTAGAAATAGGTGTCAGTATCAAGGCATTGCACCGGATGTGGATTGACTATTTCGGAAGGTCCAAATACATACTTATCGGTTTATGGACTTGAAACCCTCTTAGAGCTATTCTTTTGTAGGTTGTAAGCTGTTGTTGGAGGGTGTTTAAAGGTATAATGCTGGCTATACTTGAAGGAAACAAAACCTATAAGCTGATGTTGCTGTTTTGGAACTCACTATGCTTGCTGTCTAAATTTTGGAGCTCACTGTGCTGTCTGAAGCTTGTTGTTCGAAGCTTGATGTTTGATGATTGCATTTGGAGTCCGAAACTTGTTGTCCGAAGCTTGATGTTTGATGATTGCATTGGAGTTGGTTGTTGGGTTTGCAAGGTTGCAAAAATAGTCCCACATTATAAAACCCATGGGAAAGATCATGACTTTATAAGAGAAGGATATCTCCATTGGCATGAGGCATTTTGGGTAGAGCCCAAGAGCAAAATCATGAGAGCTTAGGCCTAAAGTGGACAATATCATGCAAATGTGGAGATATCTAAATTCTTTTCGATCCTACAAGTGGTATCAGAGCCCGGACTGCCAGAAGGTTTAACCACCGACTGCGCACAACAGCCATGGTCTGATTAAGCCATGTGGGTATAATATTACCTCGAACAAAGAAAGTGGAGGCTCCTATGTTTGAATTAAGAGGACCAGACACCAGATAAGGAAATCTTAGTAGGTCGGGTGGACCGAAGGGCAGGAGGACCTGGTGGGTCGAAGGATCAGACTTGGGAAGCATGTGGTCCTTTGTTTGAGGGGGGATTGTTGAGTTTGTAAGGTTGCAAACATAGTCCCACATTATAAAACACATGGGAAATATCATGAGTTTATAAGAGAAAAATATCTCCATTGGCATGAGGACTTTTGGGTAGAGCCCAAGAGTAAAATCATGAGGGTTTGGGCCCAAAGTGAACAATATCATGCAAATGTGGAGATATCTAAATTCTTTTCGATCTTACATTGACTTGCATCTATGCTTTTGGATTACTGTCCCTGTTGCTTGTGAGTTTGGCTCACATTCGTGCAAGGGTTGGTAAGCTTGGTAACTACACGTGTTTTGATTGGGTAGCTTTTCTTGATGTCATGTATGAGTTGTGTTTGTTTGCATGCAAGTGTGAATGCAAAATCTAATTGTGGGATGTGTTTGAGTGCATGCAAGTGTGAATGCACCACATTGAGTGTCATGTGCTAATGTGACATTGGTCTTGAGGCATGAGAGTGTTGGTTGCTACTCGGAAAACCTAGAGGTTCCACTGTACAAAAATTTTGTACAAAGGTCTGAACCTTTTCCTAGCTACCATGTGTTCTTTTAAAGTAAATTTTGGATCGCCTGCGGAACTTAACACGTTTGATCCAAAACTTAATATATTCGTTCTTTTAGGTTTTGACTTGGGTCTCCTGCGGAACTTAACACGTTCGACCCAAATTACCTTAAGTTATTAATTCCATTAAATATTAATTTCCATAATTGGTTCCCAGTACTGACGTGGCGAGGCACATGACCTTCTTGGATATGGGAGCAACCACCACCGACTAGACAAAACCTTTTATAGAAAGGTAATATTTAATTTCCTAAAATAACTTTAGGTTAACCGAAAAGAACAATCAAATCACAAGGAAAAGAAAAAACAAAAGAACACAACTTCGAAAAACATATTCGAAATACTAGAATCGTAAGCCTCTTGTATTTGGTATTATTTCCATAAATAACTAGCATGATGCGGAAAGGAAAAATTACTAGTTATACCTTCTAAAAAGACCTCTTGATCTTCTACCGTATTCCTCTTCTAACCTCGGACGTTGTGTGGGCAACGATCTTCCGAGATGAGAACCACCAAGCACCTTCTTCTTCCTTGCAAGTTTCGGCCACCACAATTCTCCAAGAGAAGTAGAGGTCCGGCCACCACCACCAAGCTCCAAGGGATGCAAGAAACAAAACCACCTTTCTCTCCTTCTTCTCCTAGCTAGAACCGGCCACCATCAAGAGCTCCAAGAGAGGTTGCCGCCGGCCATAAGAAGAAGAGAAGAGGAAGAAGCTAGGGCCGGCCACCAAGGAGGAAAAGAGAAGAGAAGAATAATAGAGTTGATCACCCATGAAGGCACCTCTACCCCCTCTTTTATAATCCTTGGTCTTGGCAAATAAGGAAATTTAATTAAAAACTTCCTTAATTCTTTTGCCATTAAAAAGGAAAATTTATTTAATTAAAAATAAATTTTCTTTTCTATTTGTAATGGCCGGCCACCTTAATCCCTTTAATCAAGGAAATTTTAATTCACACAAGAATTAAAACTTCCTTATTTTGCTTTCGGAAATTTATAAAAAATTTCTCAAATAATTTTTCCCTTCATGGTGGTTAATAAAAAGGAAATTTAATAAATTAAAATCTTTCTTTTAAACATGTGGATAAAAAGAAAGTTATCTCTAAAAAATTAAAATCTCTCTTAATCTACAAATAAGGAAAGATATCAAATCTTTTCTTAATCTTTTGTAGAAACTAATAAAAGAGAATATTTAATTTTTAAACTTCTCTTTTAAATTATTATCATGGTTAAAAAGGAAAGTTTTTCTTAAAAATAAAATCTCCTTTCAATCTACAAATAAGGAAAGATTTCAAATCTTTTCTTAATCTTTTGTAGAAAGCTTTAAAAGGAAAGATTTAATTTTTAAACTCTCTTTTAAAACTATGATATCCACATAAGAAATAATTTTAATAAAAAATCCTTTTTAATATGATGTGGCCGGCCACCTAAACTTGGGCTCCAAGCTATTGGCCGGCCAACCTTTAGGCTTGGCCGGCCCTAAGCTTGAGCTTCAAGCTTAGCTTGGCCGACCCCTATTGGTTGGGTAAGAAGGTGGGTATGTGGTGGGTATAAATCTCTATATACAAGAGGCTACGATAGGGACCGAGAGGAGGAATTGGTTTTGGTCTCCCGATAAAATTAAGCATCCCGTGCTCGTCCCGAACACACAACTTAATTTTATCAATAATAATTCATTCCACTAGAGAACTATTATTGAACTACCGCACCAATCCCAAATTACATTTTGGGCTCCTTCTTATCATGAGTGTGTTAGTCTCCCTGTGTTTAAGATATCGAATGTCCACTAATTAAGTGAGTTACTGACAACTCATTTAATTAATATCTTAGTCCAAGAGTAGTACCACTCAACCTTATCGTCATGTCGGACTAAGTCCACCTGCAGGGTTTAACATGACAATCCTTATGAGCTCCTCTTGAGGACATTATCAACCTAGTATCTCTAGGACACAGTTTCCTTCTATAATCAACAACACACACTATAAGTGATACCATTTCCCAACTTATCGGGCTTATTGATTCATCGAACTAAATCTCACCCATTGATAAATTAAAGAAATAAATATCAAATATATGTGCTTGTTATTATATTAGGATTAAGAGCACACACTTCCATAATAACCGAAGTCTTTGTTTCTTTATAAAATCAGTATAAAAGAAACGACCTCAAATGATCCTACTCAATACACTCTAAGTGTACTAGTGTAATTATACAGTCAAGATAAACTGATACCTAATTACACTACGACCTTCTAATGGTTTGTTCCTTTCCATTTTGGTCGTGAGTTACTGTTTATAATTTATAAAGTACTGATAACATGATCCTCTGCGTGTGACATCACACACCATGTTATCTACAATATAAATTAATCGAACAACTACATTTATCATAAATGTAGACATTTGACCAATGTGATTCTTATTACTAGATAAATGTTTATACCAAAAGCTAGGCTTTTAGCATACACCCTAACAGAGAGTAGGTTGCTTGGTGAGTTTACCTCAACTGTTGAGGATTAAAATTCATGATGTTTGTATGGTTTGTCATGCTGTTTGAGAGTTTTTATCTCTCAAATTAATTTTTTATACATATGTACTTATTTCCATGGAAGAGCTCTCAATCTATCAATCCTTGCTATGTCTAGACCTAGTAAGTTTCCCCGTGTTGAGTCAAATTAAGCCGTAGGCTCCACTCCTAGTGGCGTCCTTCCGTCAATTCCTTTAAGTTTCAGCCTTGCGACCATACTTCCCCTGAAACCCAAAGACTTTGATTTCTCATAAGGTGTCGGCGGAGTCCTAAGAGCAACATCCGTCGATCCCTGGTCGGCATCGTTTATGTTTGAGATTAGGACGGTATCTTATTGTTTTCGAGCCCCTAACTTTTGTTCTTGATTAATGAAAACATCCTTGGCAAATGCTTTCGCAGTGGTTCGTCTTTCATAAATCCAAGAATTTCACCTCTGACTATGAAATACGAATGCCCCCGACTGTCCCTCTTAATCATTACTCTAATCCCCAAGGCCAACACAATAGGAACAAAATCCTGTGATGTTATTTCATGCTAATGTATTCAGAGCGTGAGCTTCCTTTGAGCACTCTAATTTCTTCAAAGTATCAGCGCCACAGGCACGACCCGACCAACTAAGGCTAGACACTCATCATTGGCAGAAGGGACGAGACAACCGATGCATACAACAAGGCGGACCGATCGACTCAACCCAAGGTCCAACTACGAGCTTTTTAACTGCAACAACTTAAATATACGCTATTGGAGCTGGAATTACCGCAGCTGCTGGCACCAGACTTGCCCTCCAATGGATCCTCGTTAAGGGATTTAGATTGTACTCATTCCAATTACCAAACTCAAAGAGCCTGATATTGTTATTTATTGTCACTACCTCCCCGTGTTAGGATTGGGTAATTTGCGCGTCTGCTGCCTTCCTTGGATGTGGTAGTCGTTTCTCAGACTCCCTCTCCAGAATTGAACCCTAATTCTCCATTACCCATCACCACCATGGTAGACAACTATCCTACCATCGAAAGTTGATAGGGCAGAAATTTGAATGATGCATCGCTAGCACGAGGACCGGTGTGATCCGTCGAGTTACCATGAATCATCAACACAATGAGCAAAACCCGCATCAACCTTTTATCTAATAAATGCATCCCTCCCAAAGGTCGGGGTTTGTTGCACATATTAGCTCTAGAATTACTACGGTTATCCGAGTAGGGGTATACCATCAAACAAATCATATCTGATTTAATGAGTCATTCGCAGTTTCACAATCTGAATCAATTCATATTTACATATGCATGGTTTAATCTTTGAGACAAGCATATGACTACTGGCAGGATCAACCAGGCAACATATCTTCCAAAAATAGAGCCCATCATGACGATAGCCGGCCATGAGGCGAGCCAAAGTGCAAGGGGGCTTAACTTTTACCGAAGGAACCAATTTCAACGCCTGAGCCTGAGGGTAAAACAAGAATCGCATAAACGACACTAGAGAGCATTAAAGAGATCACGTGGTCAGAAGACCCCGACGGGATAAGTCAAGGACAATATTCGTTAAGAGAATATGGATCAAACTTATTTTTACTCCAAACTCCATAAGGTGATCGAAGGGAAAGTTATGGAAGCCAGCACATAGCACAAGCAACACCCGCAACCAACGAAAAAAATAATGTGAGCAAGCTAAAGATGAAAGGACTCAGAGACGATACAATTGGCCGTGTGATGGCAAGGTGCCCATCAAAGCATCGGAGTACACAACAACTCACGTGTCGTCGTGAACATTCAGCATGATGCACATCACCCAAGCACGCTCGACAAATACGAGAGCAAAAGGGGTCAAGAGCAATCCAAGTTAAAGCACCGCCGAGCACGAAACAAGAAGTAACCCGAGAGAGGCACCAACCAAGCGGAGGAACAAGCCGACGACACACGCAGCCATGGTGCGGCACGGGGGCAACCCCCAGTGCCAAACATATGGTTGGTTCAAAGGGGCCACTCGAGATCAACCAACCTTACGGAGGGACAAGCCGAAGGCACACACAACCATAGACCGACACAAGGGCAACCCTAGATGTCGGGACATTTTTGGTCATCGACCAACCTTGCGAAGGGATAAAGCCAACGAAACCAACATCTACAGAGTGGCACAGAGGCAAGGCCCGGTGCCAGACATATGGCTCAAAGGGGGCATTCATGTTGACATTTTTTTTGTCAACGACCAACCTTGCGAAGGGACGAGGCGACAAAACCCGCATATCTATAGAGTGGCATGGGGGCAACCCCCGGTGCTAGACATATAGTTCAAAGGGGTCATTCAGGATGATATTTTTTGTCAACGACCAACCATGCGAAGGTACAAGCCGACGGATACATACACCTATAGAGTCGCACGGGGGCAACCCCCGGTGTCAGACATATGGTTCAAAGGGGCTATTCAGGATGACATTTTTTGCCAACCACCAACCATGCGAAAGGACAAGCCGAAAGACACATACACCTATAGAGTGGACCGGGGGCAACCCCCGGTGTCGGCCATATGGTTCAAAGGTGTCGTTCAGGATGACATTTTTTGCCAACCACCAACCATGCGAAGGGACAAGCAGACAGACACATACACATATAGAGTGGCACAAGGGCAACCCTCGGTGCCAGACATATGGTTCAAAGGGGCTGTTTAGGATGATATTTTTTGCCAATCACCAACCATGAGAAGGGACAAGCCGACTGACACATACACCTATAGAGTGGCACGGGTCAGAAGACCCTGACGAGATGAGTCAAGGACAACATCTGTTAAGAGAGCACGGATCAAATGCATTTTCACCCCAAACTCCATAAGGTGATCGAAGGGAAAGTTATGTCTGAAAGTGCTCATTTTCCTTTGGAAGCTAGCACATAGCACGAGCAACACCCGCAGCCCACGAAAAAAATAACGTGAGCAAACCAAAGATGAAAGAACTCAGAGGCAATACAATTGGTCGCGTGATGGCAAGGTGTCCATCAAAGCATTGGAGTACACAACAACTCACGTGTCGTCGCGAACATTCAGCCTGATGTGCATCGCCCAAACACACTCGACAAATATGAGAGCAAAAGGGGTCAAGAGCAATCCAAGTTAAAGCACCGCCGAGCACGAAACGAGAAGCAACCCAAGAGAGGCACCAACCAAGCGGAGGAACAAGCCGACAACACACACAGCCATGGCGCGGCACGGGGCAACCCCCGATGCCAAACATATGGTCGGACTCCAACTCCCGCCGCGGCGTCCACTACATCGCCAAGTGTGTCTTACACGGAAGCGCTGTTCTACACGCTGTGCAGGGCCACTTCCGCTCACCTTACTCCAAGGACATCGTATTTGGCAAGGTACTCGCCTTGGTGTCGCTGGCCGTGATCACAAATGAGCTTCTTTCGATGTTTTTTTCTCCCATTAGTGTCCTTTTTAGCGTTTGCTCTTATTATTCTGTGCGAGTATTGGAAAAGGTTGCTGCTTGCGTGACAAACATGGGCAGAACTGTTGATTTGGCCGGCTGTTTGCCTCGTGCCTAACTGCTGGCTTAATATCACCTCGACAGTAGCTTGTTTGATCAACATATAGGAAGATTCATTCCTCTTCAACATCTTTCAACCCACTTTTGACCTACTTCTATTTAATAAGCAGAAGTGATATCATTTTGTCATGATTGAATATTGATCCTCACAGCTCTGTCTATCTATGCTTCACTAGATGAGTTTTATTCCTCCATTGAACTCCATGTAATACTTTATCATTGATAATATTTATATCTATCAAGTGGTTTTTTTTTTAATTATGAACTGTCCTCGATCTTTTCCATCAACTAACTCTAATCGATTGGGTTTTTTTAAGTATAAAGTCTATTAGTTGCATTCAATGTTTTTGTTCTTTATCAAAAACATACCTAATTGCCCTCTATCAAATCGCTCTTCTTCGCATTTGCACGTGGATTAGGTTGGTCTTCCAGAAGGTTGCCCGGTTGGTTGCATATCGGATCGGATCCAAGTAGAATCCGAACCCAAATCCTGAAACATCCGATCCGCGTTACGGTGCCAAAAAAAAATAACTTTTCAGGCTAAAATATGATTGAGGAAAAATTATAAGTGTGGCTGCTGGGATTCGAGCCCAGGTCTCCACGGCCACAACGTGGAATTCTAACCACTAAACTACAGCCACAGTTGATTCAAAAATGTATATATTTGTTTAAATAAAAAATAACATCGAATTAATTTTTCATTTCCAAATATTATAGTCGTAATAAAATAAAGTTATTTTAAGTTGATCAGAATTACTACACATTTTAATTTAGTCAAAACAAATCAACTTGACAAAGTTGACTACAATTATTTATGATCATAATTGGAAAAATTATGGTTAAATTTAAATAATATAAAGTAATTTGATATACAAATGTTTGATTGTTACAATTTTAATAAGTTTAAATAGTTTATTATGATTATAGCTATTGTAATATATTTTATATTATATATATGCTTCATATTTCCAGTGGGAATGGGCGGTAAGATTATTTAATTAACTTAGATAAAATCCAAGCGGTGGTTAAAAAAAATTTAACTAAATAAAAATATTTTAATCAGACCTTTTACTAACTTTGATAAAATTTAAAATTAAATTATGTTAATATCCTTCAATTTTCTTTTAACCCTTAAAATAAATTTAATTTTTATTAATTATTTTTTCTGGTTATTTTTATATAAAAATATGTAAGATTATCTTTAGTCTCTCGTCTTAGAACATCAGCTATTTTATCTAAAGATTTTATATTAAATTTTGGATAGATTAGTTAAAAAAATATTTACATTAGCTATCCTATCTATTCTCACAATTTAAATTTGATGAATAACTGTAAATTTAGCAAATAAAACTTCTATTCTAAAAATAAAATAATATTTGTTTTCAATCTCTCATTCCACTCATTCTTTTCAATCTTTTCCCCTCCACTCATTCCATAAATATAATAATAAAAAATAAATGAAAAGGGAGAAAATAATAAAAAATTGAAGATAATGAAAATTTTAAGATAGTTGATGTAGTGTATAGTAAAAAATAATTATTTAAATTTAATAAAATGAATTATTTACCATAAATTTTAGATATATAGATACATAAACTGACATGAATGCTCTTAAGATTAAAAGCATTGTGAAAATTTAATATAAAGTGAGTTATTTATTTATAGTAGTAATTTATATATATTTATGTATTATATTACACATATACATATGTGTATATGTGATGACTAATTTTAATTAAGTTTAATCAATTATATATATATATATATATATATATATATATATATATATATATATATATATGTTTTGTGATTTTTTATTTACCTTGTGAGAGATTCAAATTCATTTCTATCACAAACGTATTCACGGTCGTAAGATCGCTTTGATACCATTTGTAATTAGCGGTGCAAATGAATCGAATCAAGCCGAACATATAGAAAATTGTAAAGCTCGAATTCGGCTCGAAATAGTATATTCGAGTTCAAGCTCGATTCGAAGCTCGAAAAATTTAAAATGTCTTATTCAAGTTTGGTATAAATTAGGACTCGGGTTCGAATTCGACTCGAAATATTCGAACATGTTCGTGAACTATTCAAATTATTATTCGAAAATAAGTTCGAAAGGCTCGAAATGTATTTATTTAATATATATTTAACTTATATTAATAAATATTAAGACTCGCGAGCGGCTGCGAACAGTTCGAATAATATAATTTGGGCTCGAGTTCAGCTCGGAAAAAAGTTCGAACATGTACGAGTTCGCCTCAAATTCGATAAATTCGAATACAAATCGAATACAAATCGAATATTTTTCGAGCCGGCTCGATTCATTTGTAGCCCTATCTGTAATGCCTCGGCCCGAACGGATCCCATCCAGATCGAATCAGGCGGCCCCCACCAGAATTGCCCATCGGGTTGACAACTAGCTCTACAAACCACCGGAGGTCTTTTCAACATGCTTTGTCCTCACTCACACGCACCCTGAAAAACTTCCCAAAAGGTCATCCATCCTTAGATTACTCCAAGCCAAGCACGTTTAATTTTGGAGTTCTTAAGTTTAAACTTCCGAAAAAAAGATACACTTTGATGATATAAATAATACCATCTAACATTTTTAAACCATACTTACTTAATCAAAATATCAGAATAAGAGTATTACAATATGAAAATTCTTATCTCTTACCATGATATCATAGCTCGAACAAGCATAATATATAATCGAAATAAAAAATAATATATTATCTACCGCGGTTGAGTATGTCAACACGAGATATTTTTGACTATTAAAAATTAATTCTAATATTTATTAGATCAAATAATTATGTAATTATCAAACGATATCAATTGATGGGGGTATAAATGTATAATATATAATTATATCGGAGAAAAAACAATGAAGTCATATTTTATTGGTCCCTTTATGCTATGGATAAATTATCGAGACAATAAGCAATCTATATTTATTGAAAAAATATCAAAAAATTATCGAAGGATAGATATATAAATTTAGGATCACTATTTTATTTTTTATAGGTCCCATTTAAAGTATTTTTTTTTTTTGAAATTCTTTTAGCATATATAATACAAGATAATATAAATTATAACAAGATTATGACGTTGCCACATTTATAATTTATTTCATCGACTCGATTTCCTTCCCAAACCTCGTTGACCCGAGGCAAACCCTAGAAACCTCCCGTCTATCGCCGGTGCTCTTCTCCAGCCATCGATTTCAGGCTCCAACGTCTACTGAGATCGAGATGGCAGGCATGGGAGAGGAGGGATCGCCTGCGCTGGCCAGTCATTCCAGTTCGGACTCCAACTCCCGCCGCGGCGTCCACTACCTCGCCAAGTGTGTCTTACGCGGAAGCGCTGTTCTACACGCTGTGCAGGGCCACTTCCGTTCGCCTTACTCCAAGGACATCGTATTTGGCAAGGTACTCGCGTCGGTGTCGCTGGCCGTGATCACAAATGAGCTTCTTTCGATGGTTTTTGCTCCCATTAGTGTCCTTTTTAGCTTTTGCTCTTATTATTTTGTGCGAGTATTGGAAAAGGTTACTGCTTGCGTGACAAAAATGGGCAGAACTGTTGATTTGGCCGGCTGTTTGCCTTGTGCCTAACTGCTGGCTTAATATCACCTCGACAGTACCTTGTTTGATCAACATATAGGAAGATTCATTCCTCTTCGACATCTTTCAACCCACTTTTGACCTACTTCTATTTAATAAGCAGAAGTGATATCATTTTGTCGTGATCCTCACATCCCTGTCTATCTATGCTTCACTAGATGAGTTTTATTCCTCCATTGAACTCCATGTAATACTTTATTATTGATAATATTTATATCTATCAAGTTGCTTTTTTTTTTATTATGAACTGTCTTTGATCTTTTTCTATCGCTTACTCCATCAACTAACTCTAATCGATTGGGTTCTTTTAAGTATAAAGTCTATTAGTTGCATTCAATGTTTTTGTTTTTTCATCAAAAACATACCTAATTGCCCTCTTGTAGTAGTATCAACGAAAGTTTGACCAGCACGTGTGCAAAGGAAAACAGTTTCAACTTCTAAAACTTATGAATCTTAATAATTTTGTGTTGATGCTTATACAAATATACACACAAATTTCAACATATTCATATGAATGTATTATCATTAATAATTGTTTTATTGGTGAGCCTTCATCAACTTAATACAAAGTGGTTAATTTAAGGGCCAAGATTTGCACATCACCATGAATCATAGTGGATAATATAGGCCATGTACATGTTCTCATGTAGTCAACAATTATAGTCTCATGATCCTATTGCAAACATCTTGAGTTGCAGCTTGTTTACCAATGGCTGTTTGGTTCTATGCGTATATCTTAAAATTTGATTAAACTTGAACAACATTGGTTCCATGGGGGACTATGTCCCACCTGTATTAACTAGCAAAAATTTTAGCTTGATAGTCTGGCAATGGTTGACTTTATGTTTCTTAATTTATATCAGATATGAAATAACATGTAATAATTCTGGTTTCTTATGCGGCCATTTAATAAACATTACGGGTAAGTTCAATTGCTAATTTTGGAGTATAGGTAGCTTCTAGGTGCATCAACATGCCAGATAAATTGAGAAGTCCTATATGTGGAAGATGGTCAAATCGATCTGTCCAGGAAAGCTCATATTCGGAGACCACCACACTGAACTTGACAATTAATAATATCTGATATATATTTGTTGTACATATTTAGGAATTAGGAGTGCATTAAAGGTTTTGATTGTGACAGTTGATTGGGAAGGGATATCCAGTAATAGCTTCATTAACTTTAAGAAGTCATCTTAAGTTAGCCTACCTAACTATGTATTTTTAGGAATTCCCAAATAAGCGACAATCAATTTCTTTAAGGCGTTAATCTTTCATCTTGAAATGGGCTTGTTTGCTGTTGTTCTTTGGTTTTAACTTATGATACATGAAACAAATGTCAATTCATCACTCTTCCTTACTTTGATGGATTTTTTGTTAACATTAAGATATCACACTTAATAGGAAATAGTTCTTTTAGGTTCAGAAACTCAAAATGATCCTACTGTTTTTATGAGTTCTATATCGATTAATACGAATTTTTTCTATATATCTCTGAAATTTATCGAGAAGGGAGCCTTGGCGCAACGGTAAAGTTGTTGCTTTGTGACCTAAAGGTCACAGATTCGAATCAAAATGATCCTACTGTTTTTATGAGTTCTATATCGATTAATATGATTTTTTTCTATATATCTCTGAAATTTATCGAGAAGGGAGCCTTGGCGCAACGGTAAAGTTGTTGCTTTGTGACCTAAATGTCATAGATTCGAATCCTGGAAACAGCCTCGTGCAAAAAGCAGGATAAGGCTGCGTATAGTGGATCATTTTCCGGGACCCCGCATGGTGGGAGCTTCGTGCATTGGGTTGCCTTTTTTTTATCTCTTATATTTATCGATCTCTCTCAGGAAACATCACTAGAATTGGCATCAATTAACGAAGATGGCATCATACAATCAATATTTGAACAAAGTGTTTTTGGTACAATTAAAGACATTGCAGTCCTACCCTTGAAGGACAGACACCGAGGGTCTCCATGTCAAGTACACTGTTTTTTCCTTAAATTTTATTTTCTTGTTATTTGTTTTATTCAATTATTATCTGGACTAACGTTTTATACCATATTCATTATTTTTAATGGCCTTTTTGATCTCATGTAAGTAGGTGCTCTTATTCTTGATGATGTTCCTTTCCTTTGCAGGGACAAGGAAAAGACATCTTGCTTGTTCTTTCTGATTCTGGAAAACTTTCATTGCTTACTTTCTGCTCGGAGATGCATAGGTTGTTATAGAACTACGGTCTTTTTATTAATAGACACGACTTCACTTTTAGATACAGCTTTGTATCATGATTTTTTTAATCGACATGATTTTTTTGTGGTTCTCTTTGCTTTTGGTAGGTTCTTTGCAATGACACATATTGAATTATCCAAACCTGGAAATACAAGGCATCAACTAGGTAGAATGTTAGCTGTCGATCCTGGGTTAGTACTGGCCATATCTTCATTTTTTAGTGGATTATTTCTTGGTATTGATGATCTCAAGTTCTTGTATTTTGTAATTAAGTAAACTCGATTAATATTATTTTTACATTCAGTTTACATTGCAGTAATTGAACTTAGTGGGATTGGTTTGTTGATCTGTTGGATGTCTTGCATAATATAGTAGATTCAACTAAGTTGGATGCCTGATTCTACTTGGTTAAAGATTTTAGTTTAATTATATTTTTTTGTGGATTCATGCATTAGGATGTAATATTGCTAGAACAAAAGTCTACTCTTAGGCTCTTATCTTTCAAAAGAAGTAAACAACTAAGGAAAGAAAGAAAGAAAAAATAAATTAAAAATAGGAAGAAAAGATGAGGGGTTTTTAAAACTTTATTCATCAAAAATAAAGAAAGAAAACACAAACTGAAAATAGATTTGATAAAAAAATATTTCTTTTAATTTTTTAACTTTGAATTTGAACTCCACTCCTTGCGAAAGTGAGTTTTTGGGCCACATGGATGGAAGTGATATAAAAAAAATCAGGGAAAGATTTTCCAGTCTTTTCCTTTCATCCAACTTTTTCGTTGAAGGAAAATTATTTTCTTTTTGATTTCCTTCTCTGGTGGTACCCACAGTTAATGAATTAAAATATCAATGTTTTGGATAAATAAATGTGTTCATCTTTTAAAAAACTATTATTAGATCAGACTTCTCAATTGATGAGCTGACACTGTTTCCAAAGTTTTGGATGATCAAGAATGTGATTACTGAAAAAGTATTCTATTCTTGAATCTAATTATTTGAATTTTTTATTTGTTGGAAGATACGATAGATTACTGCCTAAAATTGAACTCTAGATTTATGCTATTTTATGGTTCCGTCATAGAAGAGATAGAGAAAAGTGTTACTGCATCGAGTATGAGTATTCCATATCTCATTGGTGGAAATAATACAATTTTACCATTTTTAAACTTGTCCTTGGAGAGCACTCTTGAAAACATTTTTCATTCCCCTGTTCTTGTTGGCTTAGAGGGTGGTAAGCAGAATGTTGATAGATAATCATTAATCAAGGTTTCTTCTCCATTGGGATTCATTTCATGTGAGGAGCAAGGATGATGTCGGCGACAGAAAGCTAGACCTTGCAGGAATAGGTAAGGTTGACTTGACACACTTCATGATCCATGGGGACTTGAATCTAACTGAATTTCTAATTCTTCATTTTAGACTGTCACATCAATCCTTTTTCACTATTGTAAATTTGGATCTAGGGATTTCAACTTCCAACTTCAACTGAAATTCTATGTTTGTCAGGATATATATATATATAATTTTATTTAGCAGAAAGTATTATATCTATTCCAAAACATATGACCCTTGGTTTTTTTTGCCAATGTTTTAGCTTTTCCAGTAATTTTAGAACTAGTGACTTTGATTATATAACAAGAAGAGTCCATGTCAGTCCCGGATCTTTGGTTGGTAACTTGGATCTTATCCCTCTAATCAACTCTAGACTGAAATAAAGATGAAGTGATATATCTTCTTCTTTAACCAGACTGCAAAATGCCATGCATCTACACATTGACTTAAATCTTTGCTGAACCATCTTTTTTGTCTGGTCCTACCAGTTCTGTTCTAGTCATTACTCAATAAGCAAATAACATGATAATTCTTGAAGTTTTTATGGTTTGTACAGCACCAGTACATAAGTTCATGCCAGTTTTTATTCGTAATTATGTGAATAAATTTTGAGTCTCATATTGCTTGGTTTCCTATATGCTCTTATGCTTTGGCTTTATGTATGTGCTGTAGTAATCGTAATTGTCATTTTCAGCTAGCTTTCCTTCTTTTTTATACATTTTGCAGAGGATGTTTTGTCGCTGTTAGTGCATATGAAGATCAATTTGCAGTAATAAATCTAGCCATATCTTCTGAAAGGAATGTTGTTTATGAGGTGAGTCTCTACAAATGATTAAAAGATGTTGCTTCTCATCTAGACTTCAAACCAGGTTCTGTCTTCTTGCTTGTCTAATATGGCATATACTTATTTCAGATTTTGAAGATCTTCCATGTCGTAATTTCAGAAAATTTATTATCCTCCGGAAAGCAAAATTGATGCAAGCAATGGACGGGACACTTTGGGCTCCATTGTCCGGGGTACAATATGGAGTATGTGCTTCATTTCACATGGTACTTATCAGACAAAAGGATATAATCCCCTTATGGCGATTATTATGAACAGGTGTGATTCAGTTCTGACTCGGATTTTATTGTGAACCTTTAGAAGCTGTAAATGTATCTCAAACAAATTTATTATTTCTCCATTCTTAAAATGATGCTTTTGCCTTCCTCTGATTGCAGTTTTAATTAATATAATGCAGGAAAGGTTCATTAATGAATGACTTGCTACTGTTTGGATGTGATCCGTATTCACGGATTATTCAAATCATTTCTCGGTATTTTGAAAGTGGCCCTTTAGCACTTGATATATCTGCGATCCCTCATCTCCCTGGCTTTGCTATTCTTTTCAGAATAGGTGAGATGCTTTTGATGGATCTTACAGACCCTCAAAATGTCTGTTGCTATCACAAGATAAGCTTTGATGTGCCTCTTTTGGTTGAAGATAAAGGTTATTTTGATGAGTCTTGTAAGATATTAGATGTTGATGATGAAGGTATGTTTAATGTTGCTGCCTGTGCTTTGCTGGAGTTAAAAGATTCAGCAGCTGATATGTATAAAAACGATGATCCTATGAGCATTGATAGCAGCAATGGAAAAATTTCTTCAACTACTAAGCTTGTATGCTCATGGACTTGGGAACCTGCTACCTCCTTGGATTCTAAGTTGTTATTGTGTTTAGACACCGGGGAACTATTTAAGGTTGAAATTTCTTCTGGTGCTGGTGGAGTTCAAATTAATTTGTCAGACTGTCTCTACAAGGGCATGGCTTGTAAAGCACTCCTATGGACAAGTTGTGGATTAATTGCAGGTCTAGTGGAGATGGGAGATGGGTTTGTTCTTAAGCTAGAACATGATAGATTATCCTACAAAAGTTCTATCCAAAATATCGCTCCAATTTTGGATATATCACTTGCTAATTATTACGATGAGAACCAAGATCAAATGTTTGCTTGTTGTGGAATGAATCCTGGAGGTTCATTAAGAACCGTTCGAAGTGGTATATCTGTAGAAAAACTTTTGAGGACTGCACCTATTTATCCAGGAGTAACTGGTATGTGGACCTTGAGGATGAAACAAAGTGACTCTTATCACTCTTTCCTTGTTTTGTCCTTTGTTGAAGAAACTAGAATATTATCAGTTGGTTTAAGCTTCAGTGATGTAAGTGAAGCAGTTGGCTTTCAGCCTGATGTATGTACTTTGGCCTGTGGTTTGTTTGCTGATAGAATGCTTGTACAAATTCATAGGTGTGGTGTAAAACTCTGTTTACCTTCTTCATCTGCTCATCCTGAGGGCATACCTCTTTCTCAACCATTTTTTTCTTGTTGGTCTCCCAATAATATGACAATTAGTGTTGGCGCTGTAGGTCAAAATTTGGTAATCGTAGCTACCTCTAATCCTTGCTTTCTTTACATTCTTGGTGTCCGATCAATATCAGCATTTAATTTTGAAATATATGAGATTCAGCATGTCAGACTGCAGTATGAAGTTTCTTGCATTTCTATTCCATTGAGAAATGCCAATTCTAAACATTTGGCCTCAGAAGTTACACCAAATGTCAAGGATCATGAAGCTAGTTACATTGATAAATGTGATATTAATACTGCTTTTGTCATTGGTACACATAAGCCATCAGTTGAACTTCTATCATATGGCCATCAAGATGTGTTCAGAGTGATTGCTGTAGGAGCTATAGAAGTGAGCAATGCACTTGGTAGTCCTATTAGTGGATGTATTCCAGAAGATGTTAGGCTTGTATCAGTGGATCATCCTTATGTTCTCGCTGGGCTGAGAAATGGAATGCTTCTTCGTTTTGAGTGGTCTGCTCAGACAGATCCAAGCAGGCATAGTGGTTTTACTAGGTCTTGTTTTAATGACTTTGGAAGTCTTTCATCAAGTGTGGATAGTTTAAATTCTTATTATAGTGCAATGGAAGATACTAAAGCTCCCACGCCTATTTTTTTGCAATTGATTGCTATTCGACGCATAGGAATTACTCCTGCTGTTTTGGTACCAATGAAAGAATCACTTGATGCAGACATAATTGTACTCAGTGATAGGCCTTGGTTACTATATACAGCAAGGCACAGCCTTGCATATACATCTATCTCATTTCAGCCTGCTACTCATGTGTCTCCTGTCAGTTCTGTTGACTGTCCTAAGGGGGTTCTGTTTGTTGCAGAAAACAGCTTACATCTGGTAGATGTCCTATACTTGATTTTATCATATTCAACGTTTAATTTTTCATCTTAACCAATGAATACTGCTGCTTTAATATAACCTGTTCAGGGATGTGTATACAGTAACATAATTTTCTGATAATTGATAGAAATAATAAGATTATTACACAACTGTGATCTCTTGTTTTGGGGTTAGAAATCTGGTTTAATTTGGTTTGATAATCGACGACTGACCATTATCTTCTTTCTGTTAGTGTAATTGGTGATTGCTGTTAAAACTAAGGATATACACTTATCTTTATAGATTGCTTTATTATAGTGATGCCTTAACCAGTTTTTTTGCTGCTGATATGCTCAGAGGGATTCTTTAAATTGAATTTTATATTTAGGAGGGGCTTGGGAGTTGTGGAGTGGTGTCGTTGTTGGGTTACCTGATTGCTAGTTTTCTGAGGTATTGGCAAGTCTAGTTGTTTGGTTATATATTCTGTGTTGTGAGGTTGATATTGATAGTAATAGATTTGCAAATAATGATATTTTTGTAACTTGGTTATTGCCTTTTCTTTGCTGTAGATTGTATTTTTTTCAGCATTTATTTTCTTTAATAGCATTTATTTTCTTCACTTAGGCTGACTGTCCTAATCATTTCTTTTATATGCCGTTGAAGTTTTGTTGGAGATATTTTTTTTCTCTCAAGAACTATCATTATGCTCCTGTGCTTGGTTCTCTGTCATGCAGGTTGAAATGATACATTGCAAGAGACTTAATGTGCAAAAGTTTTCCATTCATGGCACTCCAAGGAAACTTTTATATCATAATGAAAGTAAGACTTTACTGGTGCTGAGAACTGGACTAAAGGGTGGACCATGCTCATCAGACATATGTCGTGTAGATCCCCTTAGTGGAACATTGCTTTCAAAATTTCAGTGTGAACCTGGGGAAACAGCAAAATGCATGCAAATAGTGAAGGTAGGAAATGAACAAGTCTTGGCTGTGGGAACCAGTCAATCTTCTGGCAGGATTATTATGCCTAGTGGTGAAGCTGAAAGGTTCGCAGTTGAATTTCTTGTGTTATCTTTCCTTGCAAGAAGACTATGCCAATTGTTTTCGGATGTCCAATGGACTCTTGTAATCTATAGTTTTTCTGTTGGACTTTCCATGTTTGTATGTGCTATGCCTTTAGCTTTTTCCACAGAAATGACTGTGGTTTGCTTGAAAAATTAAATAAATTAATGGCGGTTATCTGAATGTCTGTTCTACCTAGGCTACATTTGCGAATCCTCGACTTTGCAGTTTCCTTGTCACATTTTCCTTTGCACATCTGTATTATTTTGTTATGTCACTCTTGGCTTTTAAGATAATGTAGTGATGTGTTGTCATTTATGAAGTTCTCGAGGGATTGGTGTAGTAATGTTTAGGTGTATTGGGTATCTAAATATCTACTATTGTTGTAGTTGGTGTTAGCACTGGGTTCATGCAAAGTCAACGGTGAGAAAATTTAGCCTTGACATTGGGATTAGCTTGCATTGGAAAGCATGTGACAGCATAATACTTTGCATTTGGTACATGCAAATGCTACCTTGTTACTGGAATGCTAATTGATCTGTTATATGACATTGACCTTTTCATTGAAAGTTGGAGAGGTTGATGAGTGCTGTTTGTTTGGTTTGGGAAAAAAATTCAGTGGTATATGAGTTAATGAAAAGGGCTTATAAGTTAGACATAATACAACCTCTAAGCAGGATTTCTGGCAATCCATTTCAGCTAGAGTCCTGATTTCAGATTACAAGCTAGAACTGAGAAGGAATTCTTTATTAGTTGCCATCATATACAGATTCAGAAAGTACTCCGGTAGAGTTCACTTATGTGATGAAACCGTGAAAGTTTCATAGCACCCTAATTTTATGAATTATGAGTTTTTGCAGCCGCTGGGGAGATATTAGGAAAGGAGAAAATATAGATTAAACACCCTAAAATCTCCATTAACAAAGGTAGTCAAGAGTACTTTCCAGTTAGGAATTATCAGCGTTTGTTCCAACTATTTGGGGTTGCTACATGAATCTTATCCCTCTGACATCATCAAGAGTTGTTTTCCAATTAGAATCACAATTAAAGTTGAATCTACAACAAACATCCATAAACTGTAATGAGACACTTCAATTCTGAAATTGCATTACTTTTTTTGTTGATATAGACTTTATATTTCATTCGACCATACATTAAAGTGTTTGCCTATATGCTTAATTTGTGTGGATCAGTGTTTTGTTCTTCTTGAAGAACTGGAGAATTTATCTACAAAATACTTTTTAGCTATAATAATTATGTACATTTGAACTTTTACATTGTTTTCTTTATGCTGAAAGGGGCTACACTTTTTCATCATATATAATGTTTATACTTATATGATGTATTCTACTGGGAATAAACAGTACAAAGGGCCGACTGATTGTGTTGAGCTTGGATTTCACATATAGTTCCGAGGGGAGCCCAAACCACTGCTCTAATTTGAATCTATCTTCCCAAAGTGGCTCTACATTTGGGGAGATAATTGGCCATGCTGGTGAAGAATTGTCACTTAATAGTCAGTGCAGCAGCCAAGGTGATATTTGTTGTGATGGTATTCATCTTGATGAAACAGGGGCAGGGCAATTGCGATTAGTTTCCCAGGCCTTAGCATCTGGTGCTGTACTGTCAGTCTGCTCTTATCTAGACCAGTTTATCTTGGCTTCTGCTGGTAATACTGTGAGTTATCATTCTAGAAACTCTTTTATTGAGGATAGCTGTGTATTATCTGATCTCTCATGTCAACTAATGTCTTCAGTTGACTCTACCTTTTTTCCCCATTCAAACATCTAAGAAAGCTCATTGTTTTTAACAGCTTAATGTTTTTGGCTTTGCAAATGAGAACCCTCAGCGGCTGAGAAAGTTTGCTACGGGCAGGACACGTTTTGCCATTACTTGTTTGAAGACATTTTATAATAGAATAGCAGTTGGTGATTGCCGTGATGGTATCCTTTTTTATTCGTATCATGCGGTATGGTTTTTCTTCTAAGCTTAGCTGTTTTATTGTAAGCCTCTGAAGGCATATAAGAGCAAAGATAGTATGGTGTTGCTATCTCTTGATTTTTCAATTTGAACTAATTTTTCTTATGTATTATATGCTTAGGATGTTAAAAAATTAGAACTCTTGTATTCTGATCCTGCTCAGAGATTGGTTGCTGATTGTGCTCTGATGAATCGTGATACTGCCATCGTATCAGATCGTAAAGGGAACATTTCTGTTTTGTCATGTCCCAATACTTTAGAAGGTATGCTTTGGCTTTTCAAATGCCTTTTCTAGCTTGTGGAATGGTAATAATTTATCACTCAAGATGTAAAATTTTTATAAGTTAAACTTCCATTTGCCCATCTTTCTAAAAAATGGTTTTTTTTTTCATTCCCATTAAGATTTGCATTTTTGCATTTCAAAGAGACATACAAAATTTATAAGATAACTTCCGTCCTAATGGATATGCATATTGAAATACATGCACACAAATGTCAATATTCAAATTAATTAAATTATTTTATTTTACATTGATCAATGTATTATGATTCTTATAATTCATTGATGATTGGTCATCTTTAAGCATGCCAATGACTATGAAGATTAACTCAATGTATTCCAATAGATTCAACTCTTCTTACTGTAGGTATGATTGATCATCTTTAGGCATGCCCATACCATCTCAATGTCTTTTCTTACATTTCTTATGTATTGGAATTACACCTAATGTCTATTATCATAGATATTTTGCCACTCACAATGATGTTGTGTGAGTTTGGTGACTTATGTTGGTTCTCGTTTTGTATTTCCTGTGTTTTTTACTGTTTTTTTTTTTTTGCCTAATGTAGTCATTTCGCTATATTTCTATGTGACTGTTAAATTTGTGTTTGTATCTTGCAGCCAATGAATACCCTGAGAAGAACCTGGTGCTGAATTGTTCATTTTATATGGGTGAAACTGTTATGAGCATTGTAAAGGTAATTTCTGGGATGTTATCTTCATGGGGACATTGTGTGATCAAACTTATAGTATGCCTCAATGACTTTGTATTTAGGTTATCTGTAACAGGAAGAATTAAACCTTCTGGTATACTGTAGATAAACAATTGTTTAGTTAGTTACATGGATCAGACTTTGAACTCTTTCAATGCTGTCCTTTTAACTCGTGTTTGGGTGAAATTAGATGCCCTTCTTGGTTTCTGTATTAAATTAACATCCTAGTTATTCCATACCAGTGATTCCAAAAGCTTAATTATTTTGGTTAATATTTAATAATGATGTGAAAAATTGAAGGTAACTGGAAGTGCAAATTTGTTGCCGTCCTCTACTCTGCCAATGGTGGTGGTTGTGCATGATGTCACTATTATTGATCTTGACTTGCAATCACAAAACTTCCTTGCCTCCAAAATTTTTTTAAGCAGATTTGTCAGCTTTTTGTGTGTGTTTTCATTTAAATGTTTCTATCATTTCTGTTACTGGTTGAGATTTATCAGTTCTATTTTTCTTCATGTTGGGTTGTTTTTGCCAATTAAGTTTTCTATTTTATTTAGAATGACTTGTTCTAATCCATTAATGTGCTCTGTAGGCTCCAGTTCCATGTAAACTTCCAGTAGATAATTTTCCCAATAAATCTATTGGTGTGGAGATAGTTCAGAAATCTTCCTATGATAGTATTGTCGCAAGCACGTTGCTAGGAAGTGTCTTCATCCTCATTCCTATTACAAGGTCAGATGAACTATCCGCTCTCAGATCCCATAGTATTCATCAGTTGTGCGTCTTTTTATGTGCATGTTTTTTTTTCTCCCAGATAAGCATCTTCTTTAAATATCTTACCGTTGGCTACTGCTTCTAGAGTCAAGTCATTGTTAGCTTCTTTAATTAGTATCCTGATCGACGGTTTTCGTTTGCATGCATGAATAGGACTATGATATTATTGCAGTTTTGAACATCTTAAATTGCAGAAGGTTAATTTGTGGTCTGCTAATAGTATTTTACTTTGCAGTGAAGAATATGCATTGTTAGATGCCGTCCAAGATCGACTTGCAGTTCATTCTCTGACTTCTCCTGTTCTAGGAAACAACCACAGGGAATACCGTGGGCGTGGATTTCCGGTATGCGCAATTACTGTTTTATGAATCTTTTATCCAAATCTTGTTTAAGGTCGCCTTATTTATATCTTTTCATCTCATTTTATCTCCTCTTTTTCCTTCCAACTAAGCTGTAAACGGTTCATCCAACCGACCAGTTTCGAGACTTGCTTAACCATAGCGATATAGTAATATAAAACCCCTTCTAAACTAGGATTTGATATTGCCAAACATGTAAGAATTACGCTATCTTTTCACGAGTATTGATGCCTTTTTCAGAATCTTTGTTCTCGTTCTTCATGACCCCCTTTTCTAATTGTTATCATTGGTATGCCTGTGTTACATGTGATTTCTAAGATTCATAAGTTGTGTGTTGCAGTCGGGAGTTCCTAGCATACTCGACGGAGACATGCTCATGCAGTTCTTGGAGCTAACAAGCATGCAGCAAGAATCTGTACTCGCTTCATCAGGAGGTGGATCAAACTCCCATGCATTGGCTTCAGAGTCGCATCGCCATCCTCTCTACTCCAACCAGGTTGTACACCTACTCGAACAAATTCATTACACACTCAACTGAGCTCCCCCTTCCGTCTGCTCGCGCATCCCCTCATCGGGTGTCTACTGATACAACTCGAGGACTTGCAACGCTGCTAGTGATCAACACCAGTGATCTCCTTTTGTCGCACCGCATGCAGAGATGGATCCGGAATCCCCAAATAAGTAAAACCAATCTCACTGCGACTTTCATTTGGAGTTTTCGACTCTGCATCGCGTTTGTTTCGAGTGCCCTGATTTGTTTGTTCTTCCGATATGAAATATGTACCAAGCTTGTTAGATGGAAGTGGTTTATAGTCGATGCAGAGAGTTGTTGAGCAATAATTTGTATTAAAAGGAAAAAGCTATACAATTCTCCCACTGAATTATACTTCATTGTGTGAATAATGTTTCTTGGCTATTTACCATGGAAGTTTTCTTTTCAATTTTTGTGATACTATGAATTTTTTTTCCATTATTTATGACGTCATAAAATGGATGATAGAACACGTAGTACTTCATGTCTTTTCATACCTGAAATTTTTGTAATTCCATTCTACTTAGTTTTTATTTTCAACTAAGTCGTAGAAAAATGATATGTAAGGTTGATAATTGATTAATTGCTCACGTAGATTTTTATATAAATATAAATTAATTTAACTTGTAGACAATTAAAGACGAAAACTTTGTTTATAATTTGAATCGCGTGTCATGTGATTTTTCAATTATTGATATTAATCGTATTTATATCGAAAATGGATCGTATCATTTCTGGCGTGTTCTCTTCTCGGATCTTGTCCAGTGCGACGCGCCTCAAATCCCACACGATAGCGAACCCAAAATCCGCAGGCCACGACGCAGGCTCCACCATCAACGAGGGTTCCCACGTTCCTCGTCGTCGTTCGAAGCTACGGCTCGTCGTTCTCCAGGGAGAAAAGCGGGGAGGAGCTCGTCGGGATCGAAAGGCGGCGATAAGGTGCCAATTCCGGGTTGCGGAGGCGTCTCGCGAGCGAGAGAGGCGGTGACTGGTATATAAGGAGGACAAGATGAGCGTGAGTCCAGCGCCGGCCTCGGACACCCATGGCAACCTGGACGAGCAGATCGCGCAGCTCATGCAGTGCAAGCCGCTCGCCGAACAGGAGGTTACATCTCGCCCTTTCCCTCGCTTATTTTCGTCCGATCGCTCCTTCGATTTATTCCTTCTCTGGACAGGATGTTTGTTTTGGGGGTTTTCTGCTCGATTCTTGCGTATTCTTTACAGATCTGAGGTTGAGTGGGTGTTTAGCAATTTACAGATCTGCGATGCTGTTATGGCGTGTGGTTTGGCTGAGATGTTTGTTTCTAGTGATCACTGGGATCTGTATATGTAAAATGGTAGATATTGGCGTTAGATCTATTTTAATCTTTAGTCGATCTTTCTTCGTAACAAATTGGTTCGATTGCAGGTCTTTGATCCGGTTCCCTGGATTGTTCCACATATCCTATTATTCAAGCTTTAAACAATGGAGTTTGTAGAGAAATTTGAGCTCTTCCCAGACTTGAAACTGCTAATGTAGAACTGGCCAGTCCATATTTCATTCTTGGACTGTAATGATTTTCTTTGTTGGACTATG